>NC_072481.1:84785049-85090257 GCF_027574615.1 Eptesicus fuscus
AATTGACCAATATAAGAGGAAATGCCATAGAAGAGCCAAGATATGCTATATCTTGCCCTTCCCAAGTCTGGGTACCAGATTTAGTGAATCAAACAAGACTTGGTAGAATGAATTGGAGCAAACACCAAACAAAATAAAAGGCAAACCAATCAACTTTCTATAGAGAACTGAAAAGGTCATCAAGACTCTCCCAAACTCCAAATCTAAATGGCAGAGACCCAAAAGGCAGAAATGTAAATGAGCTCAAAGGACGCCCAGGTGTTCCCGGAAGCCCCGCCCTTCAGGGAGCCGAGCTGCGCAGGATGGGGCGGGGCTGGCAGGGTGGGAGGGGCCTGTCGTCTAGGCCACGCCCCTCTGTGGGCGGGTGTCAACCGGCCGGATGCGCAGGAGCTGGCGCACCCCAGCCGTTTCCTAGGAGATGAAACACACAAGACGCCCGAGCCTCACACCCAAGCAGAAGAGGTAAGCGGCCGGCGCGGGCAGGTATTCCTGAGCCGGCTGCGGGGCCTCCACCCTCCGCCCAGCCCAGTCCGAACCTGTCG
Organism: Eptesicus fuscus; assembly: GCF_027574615.1. Lineage (NCBI taxonomy): Eukaryota > Metazoa > Chordata > Mammalia > Chiroptera > Vespertilionidae > Eptesicus > Eptesicus fuscus. Next base: position 84,785,592 of record NC_072481.1, read on the forward strand.
TGGTGGCCGGCCCGACATGTCCCCTCGACGCCCAATCCTACCAGGGCCAACCTCCAAGGAGCGAAGGGGCCTGGACGCCGGTAGCGGGAGGAGGCCGGGGAGGGGCGGGGCGGGCGGAGCGGGCGGCCTGCGCCGACGCGGTCCTGCTCTCCGAGGCTCCCCGATCACTTTCCTGCGCTCCTGGACGGCGAGGTTTGGTCCCAGGTGGGAGGGTGACGGCGGGACACCCGTGATCTGAGGGACCCCTCCCCCGAACCTCTTCCTTAGTCCCCCTCCGCTCCCCCCCCCCGCCCCCACACTCACACACACACACACACACACACACACACACACACTCACATCGCCGCCGCTCCCTCTACTGCGTGGCTCGAGGGGAAATTACTTTCCGGAGTGGAGGCGGGCGGGGTCTCCCGAAGGCAGCGAATTGAGTTCAGATCACACACCACAACATAAAAAAGGGAGAAGCCTTTTAAGGGTTGCAGAAAAAGGCTCAGAGCATCGGTGTAACGAAAACCGTTTCTTTACTGCAAGTGAGATGGGTTGGAAGGTGGGGGGAGCCATAAAACTGGTCTTTCGTGGTTTGTAACCTCAATTTTAAAAGGAAAGATTCATGTGATTGTGTTTAATTTTTTTAAATGAGCGAACATTTGTTCTAATGATAACGGAATTCCATAGAGTCAAAGTTATCAGACTTATTTTAACCAGACAGACAACCCATTGAGTCAAAATAGTGGTGGAGACAAAAGTTACTCTTCAGTCTTTGGGCCTTCCTTTCTGTCCCCCGCCCCCCAGCTCACCACTGCTGGATCGGGAGGGAGGTTCTTTCTGGGAAGGAGGCTGCTGCCTAGGCGAGGCTGGTCTTGGACAAGGATGTTTGATCTCTTCGTTGGACAAGGATGTTTGATCTCTTCGTCGGGGTTTTGGCTTTGTTTAGTTTTAAAATGATTTGTGAATATTAGCACAAAGCACTCATGCTTTTATATTTTAATACAGAATCTTTGTTTTCCCATTGTAAAAGCTGCCCTTTTAATTTCTGTAAACATATTAGTTAGTTTGGAATCATTTTTCTGTTTTGCTTTTTAAACAATTTAGTGATTTTTAAGACATTACTTGTAAAAAAATAAATGTTAATGCCAGCCTTGGAGTGATATCATTACAGCAGGTTCTACGTAGACAAGTGGAAGATATCCAAACGATATCTGTTAAGTGGCTGGCAGACACAAGTCTTACCCTCCTTTTGCCCTCTATGTTAATCTTTAATCCTATCTAAATCCCAACTTAACTGGCAGAAGCTGTTCAGAATAAAGCCAAGTTTACAGTAATTGTGCACTTAGATAAAAATATGAAAAAGAGAATGGGAGAGAGATTATATGGGTATTTTATTTAATGTAGATCTATAATTAAGCCTCTAAATAAATGTCTTTTTCATGAAATCAGAATGTAAGGTTTGTTTAACCCATAGGAAAGTAAGTAAATATTGTAGCTTGATTGTAGAAAATTCCAAGTTCCTAACATTTCTGTTAAATTGAGGATCATAGTTACATTGCGTGTACTTGTGTTTTGCCTTGTTGCATATATATGGAAATATTCATGTACATAAGGAATCATATTATTACCTGCCTATTTTGCAGAATTAGCTTTCCATAGGTCAACAGAGAAGAATATATGTAACTTGTAGAGAAACAGTGTAGTGTGTGAACTGGGGACCCATAGGCAGTCTGTTTCTTAAATTACATGTATTTCTTTTGACGAATAATCAGTTTAGGACCTTGCTATGCTACACTTATAAAAGTAGTTGTTTCTGTGAGTAGGTACATGGGAATAATGATTTTATTTTTTAAAAAAACTTTATGTCTATGCGTCTTCACATTAGGCCATTGTAAGGGGACAGCTGAAATGGTTAGCATCTCACCCTGGAAAGCTATTTATTTTGTAATTATATGAATCAAAAGAGGCCTTTCCAAAATTTTTGTTTGGAAGCACAGTATGTAAATTTGTTTTACTAAAAGGTCAGGTAGGGTCATACCTATGATTTTCACCATTGTACCCCACCCTCCCCCCCATGAAAGAAGCTGGGAAATGGCCATGTCCAATTTATTCTTCCCTGAATGTAAGTATACCCTATCCCCGTGGTCCGCAAACTGCGGCTCTCGAGCCACATGCGGCTCTTTGGCCCCTTGAGTGTGGCTCTTCCACAAAATACCACGGCCTGGGCGAGTCTATTTTGAAGAAGTGGCATTAGAAGAAGTTTTAAGTTTAAAAAATTTGTCCTGCCGAAACCGGTTTGGCTCAGTGGATAGAGCGTCAGCCTGCGGACTCAAGGGTCCCAGGTTCGATTCCGGTCAAGGGCATGTGCCTTGGTTGCGGGCACATCCCCAGTAGGGGGTGTGCAAGAGGCAGCTGATCGATGTTTCTCTCTCATCGATGTTTCCAACTCTCTATCCCTCTCTCTTCCTCTCTGTAAAAATCAATAAAATATATTTAAAAAGAAAAAAAGAAAAAAAATTTGTCCTATTCTATAGCCATCTCACTTGAAACAGACTTTGTATTCCCAGTGTACATTTGAAAGTCAGTTTGTCAGGCCTGGAACAAAGTTTCCAACAACCACTCTAAACTGTTTGGGCTTTGGGGCCAAATTTGGAAAGTGATTGATGACTGAATGATCTGTTGGGCTAATAGCACTGGTAATGGTGGTGATTCATGGTCTTAATAGTGGAAAAGAAAGCCAATTAATTCCACTTTTACAGGCTGTTAAGTCCTGCAAGGTAAAGTTTTGACTACTATTTCTGACACCCTCCTACCTCTGAACTTCTGTTCCCACCGGGGCAGCTCCCTCTCTAATTTCCTTCTCAAGCAATGTGGTGTTAACATGAAGACAATTGTTGTGTATGCAACAAATTGTCAAAGGAGAGATAATGCTATTATCCTATTAATTGTATTAATGGAATAGTTTTCAGGGTGAAGTAAAGCATAAAGTTTTCATGAGGGGAGCCCCAGGTAGATGCCTTTCTTCCTTACATTTTCTTTCCCCTCACTGTTTCTGGCCTATTATTTTTACTATGTCCTTCAGGCATAGGATAAGCCAGATGTAGCCCCAGGGTTTTGTTAATTGATGAACACAACTTGTACTTTCCAATTTGTCAGTAGCATCTGGGTGTTTTAGGGTAAAGAGTTGGGTTAGGAATCTGAAGGTGGCGGTAGCTTTTGTTGTAGGGTAATTCTGAATGGCTTGGGAGAAAGAAGGAGTGGTTTCTTGCACTCAGCTCTATCAGTGATTGTAAAAGACAATTGTTTAGAAGTTAGGGACTACACTAAAAAAAAACAACACAGTTTCAACCTGGCCAGTGTGGCTCAGTGGTTGAGCATCAACCTATGAACCAAGAGAGCACAGTTCAATTCTCCAGGGCACATGCCTGGGTTGTGAGCTTGATCCCTAGTGTGGGGCATGCAGGAGGCAACCAATCAATCTATGATTCTCTCTCATCATTGCTGTTTCTATCTCTCTCTCCCTTTCTCTGAAATCAACAAAATATATTTTAAAAGCCCACAGTTTCAGGCTAATGCAAGTATTAGACTGACTCCATCTTTGATTATCTGATTGATCATAGATAGGTTATTTAATTCCGTGTTTTTATTTTATAACTAGAGGCCAGGTGCACGAAATTTGTGCATGGGGGGGTGTCCCTCAGCCCAGCCTGCACCCTCTCCAATCTGGGACCCCTCAAGGGATGTCCGACTGCCCGTTTAGGATCGGACATAAACGGGCAGTCGGACATCCCTCTCACAATCCAGGACTGCTGGCTCCCAACTGCTCGCCTGCCTGCCTTCCTGATTGCCCCTAACCGCTTCTGCCTGCCAGCCTGATCAGCCCCTAACTACTCCCCTGCCAGCCTGATTGATGCCTAACTGCTCCCCTGCCAGCCTGTTTGCCCCTAACTGCCCTCCCCTGCAGGCCTGGTCACCCCTAACTGCCCTCCCCTGCACGCCTGGTAGCCCCTAACTGCTCTACCCTGCAGGCCTGGGTCTTCCCCCAACTGCCCTACCCTGCAGGCCCGGTCGCCCCCAACTTCCCTCCTCTACCGGCCTGGTCACCCCTAACTGCCCTCCCCTGCAGGCTTGATCGCCCCCAACTGCCCTTTCTTGCAGGCCTGGTCCCTCCCAACTGCCCTCCCCTGCTGACCTGATCGCCCACAACGGCCCTCCCTTGCAGGCCTGGTCCCTCCCAACTGCCCTCCCCTGCTGACCTGATCGCCCACAACGGCCCTCCCTTGCAGGCCTGGTCCCTCCCAACTGCCCTCCCCTGCTGGCCATCTTGTGGTGGCCATCTTGTGTCCACATGGGGGCAGCCATCTTGTGTCCACATGGGGGCAGCCATCTTGTGTGTTGGAGTGATGTCAATCTGCATATTACTCTTTTATTAGATAGGATAGAGGCCTGGTGCACTGGTGGGGGCCAGCTGGTTTGCCCTGAAGGGTGTCCCAGATCAGGGTAGGGGTTCCCTTGGGGCGTGGGGTGGCCTGGGCGAGGGGCCTTGTGGTGGTTTGCAGGCCGGCCACGCCCCCCAGTGACCCAAGCGGAGGCCCTGGTATCTGGGATTTATTTATCTTCTATAATTGAAACTTCGTAGCCTTGAGCGGAGCCAAGCCTCCTGCTTGCTCCATGGCCACAGCCATTTTTGTTGGGATTTATTTATCTTCTATAATTGAAACTTTGTAGCAGAGGCTAAGGCAGGCCAGGGCTGCGAGAGCTTGGCTTCCTCCATTGCTAGGGGCAACCCAAGCCTCCTGCTCTCTCCAGCTCTGTGGCTGCCGCCGTTTTTGTTGGGATTTATTTATCTTCTATAATTGAAACTTTGTAGCCTTGAATGGAGGCCTGGGTCCACCAGTGTGTGGAAAACTTGGCTTCCTCCATTACCGGGGAAACCCAAGCCTCCTGCTCTCTCCGTGGCCGCAGCCATCTTGGTTGGGTTAATTTGCATATGTGCTCCTGATTGGTTGGTGGACATGGTTGGTGGGTGTGGTGGAGTGATGGTTAATTTGCATATTACTCTTTTATTAGATAGGATTTTACTGGTATGATGGCCATCATGTCCTTTTGGACAAATATATTCTCGGTATTGTTATTTATGCAATAAACCTATAGAGAGCATCATTTCCTTAAAAGAGAGTATGTCACCTTAAATAGGGTAGCTAGAAAAGAATGTCAAGTAATTTAACATGTTGATAGTAAATTGCAAAATATTGATTTAATAAAATTCTAAATGATCAAAGAAAATGCATTTCAGTCCATAGTTTAATCATAGCACATAGTATGAAACAAACAACCCAAGAGAGCTTTCAAAATTTCCTTATACAGATAAAGTAAAAATTAATAAGAGCAAATACATGTTTTGGTCAGGTACCCTGCAAAGGGATATTGCCTTTTTCTATATTAGTACCTTAATATTTAGAATCTGTGTCTGTATAATGTAAAGGCCATTTGCAAAAAACTACATAAATGGAATAATTTGCTGGCCTTTGATAAAACCATTTGCTTTGACCTAAGCTGAGAAAAAATGAAGGAACCCCTAAATAGAACTGGAAGCTACTATCATGATCCCTTTTTCCAGATCTTGACCACAGAATTAACATAGCCTAAGTGATTTCCCTTGTGGCTTTGAAGGGGTGGAAATCGTATATGAAGTAAAATAAATGATAAATTAATACACACTCCCTCTTATTGAAAAGCCCCAAAGGGTTCTTCCAAATTTTCCTGTGAACAAATACATTCCTGAATATAGGAAACAACTAGTTTTACTGTACTTCTCTATACTTGTTCTTTCTCCAGAAAACCTATCATTGGAAAACTTAGTTACTTTGAGAATGACATCACTCCTTATTGATCCTAAATTTATGGATGTAATAGACAAACAATTTTTATTATTTGATTTGATTTTGTAGAAATTAAACAGTGTTATAATGAAAGGAGAATACTTTTTTAATGAAGTACCAAATTATAAAGGGCATTTTATTTATTTATTTTTATTTTTTCTAAAAGGCATTTTGAAACACTCTATTATAATGGTGCCAAAATTCTGCAATAAGCATAAAGCCTTGTAAGTAATAGAGATATTAAAAAGCAAAATAAGAATGAAAAATAGATATGAATTAAGAAATAGTTCCTTGAAATGTGGAACTATGAGAGAACAATGGAGGAAACAAATGTTGTAATGAAGTAAACACTAAGGCTAGTGCTTTGTTTTTCTGTAATTATAGTAATAAAATCAGAATCTATTGGAACCTGTACCCTTCAAATATATGCAGGTCCACAATCCCTTATTTGTAGTTTTAAAATCCATAAAGTTCTGAAAGATGAAATTTTAAAAATAAATTTGTGCAAACTCATTTGCAACAAAATATGACCTGAATGATATGAGGCCATTCATAGTCTTTATTTATTTTACTTAGTATACTTTTCATACATTTTCCTGTAGGTATGGTTATGAGGCTAATGGGAGGCATTATATAACATCTTATATAATAAAAGGCTAATATGTAAATCAACCAAACAGTGGAACAACTGGTCGCTATGACGTTAAGTGACCACCAGGGAACAGACGCTCAACGCAGGGCTGCCCCCTGGGTGTTCAGTGCACTCCCACAGGGGGAGCACCGCTCAGCCAGAAGTCAGGCTCATGGCTGGCGAGCACAGAAGCTGTGGCAGGAGCCTCTCCTACCTCTGCATCAGTCGGACTTCCCCAGAGGGCTCCTGGACTGCGAGAGGGCACAGGCCAGGCTGAGGGACACACCCCCACAAGTGCACAAATTTCATGCACTGGGCCTCTAGTATGGTATATGCAGCATATTACTTTTCTAAAACATGAAAACTCCTGGATTCCAAACAAATCTGGCCTAGGAGTTTCATGCAAGGGATTGTGGGTCAGATTAAATACAATGCAGACATTGATTCAAATAATTGATATAGTATAGATGTCTGATTTTCCAAGGTCTGTTTTGGAATAATATAGATTATATTCAATAAAAAAGGAATCACACGTATCATTTGGCCGATATTTATCAAACACTCATGGGATAGATAGCACAGTACCATGTAAATGAAGCAATCGCCAAATGAGTGTTATTCTGCTATATGTGAACTTCATTCTAAAAGGCACAAATGATTTGCTAACAAATGTTTAACACATTGGTATTTATATTATTTACTAGGGGCCCAGTGCATGAATTCGTACACCTTGAAAGGAACTGTGGGCCACAAGGCTGTGGTGGGCACAGGGGTGGGTCTTGGCCCATCCTCTGCGCCCCCGCCTGGCCCCTCCCGCCGCAGCCCCCAGTCTCCTGTCTGCCAGCAGCCCCGCTCCCGGCTCCGCCGCTCCTATGCGTTGATGGCGCCAGCCCCGCTCGCACCCGCTGACAGCATGGAGTGATTGAGGCTGGTGCCAGCAGTGTGAGCGGGGCCGGTGCCGTCAGCAGGTGTGAGCAGCAGCTGCTGCCCCAATTGCCCCTCAGGAAAAGCCCTCAGGGGCGATCAGGGCTGACAGTGGGTGCAAGCAGGGCTGTTGCCGGCAGCAGGTGCCAGCACCGGGCAGAACCGCAGTGCCAGGAGCAAAGATTTTTCAGTAACCACCAGAGACTCACCCCGATTACAGGAACCGGTGCCCCACCTTGGTCTGGTGCCCCCGCTCACCTGCTTCACCACCCTGCCGCAGCCAACACCTGCCATGTTCTGCACGCACCCTCCGGTGTCAGCGCACATCATAGCCACCAGTTGTTCGGTTGTTCCGCCGTTCAGTCTATTTGCATATTAGGGTTTTATATATATAGATAATTTTCCCCTGTGCTATAGATTACCAGTAACTTTTTAAATGAATGAAACAATTTAATGAAAATTGTTTTTATTCTTATTTTTATAGGGTGTTCATAAGAATGGATGCACTTTTTCCTTGCCACATTCCTTATTGCTGTAGCTCATGAACCTACATAATCTTGGGGAAGAGCCTGTGTTTAATGATGACAAACCTGTTACCAGTATAGCAACAACAGTCTAACAGCAAAAACAAATAAAAATAGAGAAGCATTTAAATTTATTTTCAACAAAGAAGCCATTGCAATCAACAACTTCTGCCGCATTATTTTTCCAAGATGAACCGGTACACGACCATGCGACAGCTGGGGGATGGCACCTATGGGAGTGTGCTGATGGGCAAGAGTAATGAATCTGGGGAGCTGGTGGCCATCAAAAGGTACCGTATAGGACCCTGCAAACTTTACCTTTGAAACACATCTTTCTTTTCCTTTGTGTGCTTGTGAATACATGTCTTATATACACGATCATATATTTTAGTACATCTAGTATTTATTGAGTGCTGAACTAAGCAGTTTACAATAAGCTTTTCTTATGCAGTAGTTTCTACTTTATAGCTAAGGAATTTAAGGCACAGAGCGGTTATTAAGTAATCTTTCCAAGGTCATATAATCAGTGAGCTGCTGAGTGAGGATTTGAATCCAGGCAGAACAGTTCCACAGCTACATTCTTGACTACCATGATGTGTTGCTAATTCTTTGTGCTGCCTTTCCTTTATTTATTTCCTTACCCCTGTGTATTATACTCTTGTAGAGGCTCAGAATAATCCCTATGGGTTAGTTTAATAAATAAGGAAAACTCTAAGCTTCCCGAGAATCTTCTAGGACATATCAATAGGAAATTATAATACTAAATGAAAACAGTAGGGCATATAGGGTTTTTATTTTTTCATTATCCAGCCTTGTAATTTCTACACCTGAAGAAACATTTTTTAGAACATGAATCCTATTTTTTCTTGTCTCCCATTTTGTATGGTGACTAAAAATCCATTCATATAAATAATATAATCTCTATCTATGGTATATATAGTGGAATTACTTTATTACCCTAAATTCACTATTTATAGATTTATCTCTAACTAGTAGCCCTGTGCACAAATCCATGCACCACTAGCTCTCTGCCGCCCTCCTGTAGCTCTCTGCCTGCTGCCCCACCCTCCTGTAGCTTCCCCCCTGCCCCCCTGCCCCCTCATAGCTGCCCTGCTCCCTCCTTAGCTTTTTGCTGCCCGCTTGTAGTTCGCTGCCCCACCCTCCTGCAGATCTGGTCATAATGGATAATTAGCATATTCCTCAAGGCGTAATGGATAGTTAGCATATTCCTCTCTTATTATATAGAATGGTAACCAACATTAGCATGGAAGAGGGGAAGTAAAAACAAAATTCAAGAAAGCTATTTCTAAAGTTTGGTTACTTCTGAATTATTGTTGATTTAAATAAATCAGTTAACTTTATGGGCCTCTTGTTTAAAGCTGAGGTAATGATATACAAGTTGTCAGACAAAATATTTTACTAAATTTGCTGCCAAAATTTGTCATTTCTTTCCCTACTCCATCTAATTATAGTATTTCATATTTATGTTTTAAGTTCTAGAAGGAGGAGGGGACTTTTGGAAGGACTTCTAGAGAAGCACAATAAAACTGATTAGAGAAATGTAAGAATTCATCCAGAAAGGAAGATTAATTCTTTCACCTTTGTGTTAAAGCAGAATTTCAGATATGACAAAGTCGCGAACTTGTACCAAATAGCCTTGAGATGTATAGAAGGGAGGTGATTTGTTTTTAAGGAGGAGAGAAGAGTGATATCATAGCTTGCCCAAAGTGAACTAATACCAGTAAGAAAGCCAACGGTATAATTTGTGTTTTCAAGTTCTTAGTCCCCATACACTAAACTAACTTTTTTAAATTTCAGGATGAAGAGAAAGTTCTATTCTTGGGATGAATGTATGAACTTGAGAGAAGTTAAGGTAAAATCCTAGAGGTGAAACGAACAGGAGAAGGCCTTAGCTCTACCTCACACATCTCTCATTTCTGAGGATGGTGGCTAAGGAGACTATTCTTCTCTCTGTAGGAAGCAGTACAACAATAATTATATTTTTTACTTTTTCCTTTATCTTTCTAAAGTAATTTCTCATTTCTCATCAGAATGTCAGTAGAGAACAGAAAATAACTATAATTATATATTTGAAAGTACACTCTCACTTGTAAAAGAGCATTTTAACTTATATTATCAAAGGAAAGACAACTTTTTAATTCACTATATACCATTTCTTTATATTTTATGCTGTATGACTTCTGTAAATTTTTTGGAGACTTTTGCATGGGATTTTAGATAGTAAAATCAGACCAAAGGTAAACCTAGTTAATAGACTGAGAAAAAAGTGGCATATTGTTGACTTGGTTTATTTTCACACTTACATTCATTGCTTAAAACAGTTTACTGCTTACTTTAAATAGGTGTTCTAAGATTTTTTAGACATAAATATTGTAGATGTTAAAACTTAATTCATTAATGAATGCATAAGAAATAGACTATTACTTAAGATCATTATCATACCTAGCATTGAAGAGATTTTGCCAACTTCTATAACTTTGCTATAAGAATGTTATTACTTATTTGCTGTGTTGCAGTCTCTGAAGAAACTTAATCATGCCAACGTGATTAAACTAAAAGAAGTTATCAGAGAAAATGACCATCTTTATTTTATATTTGAATATATGAAAGAAAACCTCTATCAATTAATGAAAGACAGGTATGTCTGTATTTTATGAAAATTATATTTTCCCCATTATCTCGATACTCCATAAATTTCAGATCCCTTCAATATGTCACACTTTAAAATGTTCAGATTATCTCTCCAAAAGGTGGATTTAAATTAATTAGTTATCATCATCAAAGGATAATATCTAACATTGAAGAACTAGCTATGACATAGCCACCATTTTTTTCTGCTATAATCTTTTAAAAGTCAAAATTAATGTTTCATAAAAACACACATACTATCTATACTTTTTGAAACAAAGATCTATTTATTTATAATTTAATACTCAGTAGTAAAACTGGTCTTGGGCAAAATTGAGAAAATTATCTTTATTGCTCTCCCAAGTATCTTGTGAAAGGTTAATAAAGGATGGATGGAGGAATGGGTAGCTTTCTAAAAAGGATCTAATAAACTCATTAATTAGAATGCTTAAGTGAATGATAAAACTTAATGTTACCCATCCCAAGGAAATTCTCATTTTAATTTTTAAGGCTATGAACAGAATCTAAAGAGGAAAGCTTCAGTAATCTGCCATGAGCTTCAGAGATTAATATTTTATTTTTTAAAATACAATTTTTATTGACTTCAGAGAGGGAAGGAGAGGGAGACAGAGAGATGAAACATCAATGAGGAGAGAGAATCATTGATTGGCTGCCTTCTGTATGCCCACCCTCCTCTTCCCCCCACTGGGGATTGAGCCCACAACCCGCAACCTGGGCATGTGCCCTGACCATAGAATCGAACCGTGACCTCCTGCCAGTCAACCACAGAGCCACACAGGCAGGGTGGGGAGGATAATATTTTGGAGGTAGCTGCCAGTCACATCTGAGAGATTAATGTCCAAAATTTTGCCTGCTTTTAAAGCCAGAGTTGAATAAACGATCTTCAGATACTTTAGAAATAAATTTCCCAGTAGAACGATGTTGATTTCTTTCTCGGTATTTCTTTCGTACACACATATACTCAAGGCCTCAGGATGATGAGGGAATTTTTCTTAAATCATATTTTTCTGTCATTCAAAAAAATACTGATTGAATGCCTATGATTTTCCAAGCTGATATCATCATAACATTAATAGCAGTTAAAGTAAAAGTAAAAAGATTTCTACCTCCCAAATCAGTATTTATTTTCTAGAGTTCTTTCTATCTATACAAGCATACATGATTTTTGCATATTGTAATTTTAGTGGTGATACTATTTTATTTGATTCATTCACTAACAGGCATTTTTTAATGCTGATATATAATCTTCATAATTATAGTATGTTCTGTTAAATGACTATACCAAGCTTTAGTTATTTCTAAACTATTTTAAAAGAAATAACTATCAATGGTAGAATAAGTTGGTAATTATAGTGCATAATATTGATAGAATTATTTTGTAGCCATTAAAAGTAATAATTATATAAGATTATGAAAATTCTTATAAGTAGATAAAAATCAGAAATCAAAATTGTATCTATGTAACATTGACACAATATAAAAGTTATATATGCAAATGGATTAGAATTGCATTAGAATACTGAAAAATCTAAATAGTTTCTTAATTAGGTGGTGAAATTATGGGTAATCTTAACTTTTTGGCTTCTAATTATGCTGTTTAAAATATATGAAATGATAAACATATGCGTGATATATTGAAATGTACTTGTTGAAGAAAAAAATCAAGTACATATAAATATATGTCAGTGGAAGTGGTCAATGTAATAGCAAATGAACACTAAAAAGAATCAACTTTAGAATTTCATTATTCAATTCTGCTTTTCTAAATTAAGTGGAAATAAAAGTGATATTTAGAAAATTATTCACTATCAAAGGTACAAATTTAATCATTAACAAGTGTATATGGTAAAAGGCTGTTTGAGATTAAGTGGTAATTTTACACTTAGTTTTTGGTAGCTTAACTTCCTGAAACATTGTTTTGTGGATCCAGATTAATTTAAAAGCCTTTTTTGTTCAAGTAAACATTTCCATTTCAATTGGAGACCAATATACATTAACCTTTGTTCTGATACTATAAACTGTACCTTCAGCATATAGCATTCTTTTTGCAAAATTAAATTATTGGCAAGGATAAAAATATTTTGTTTCTTTTAAAATGTATAGTTTATGAATGTGAGTTTTAAAAATATTTCAATACTATATGATCAATAGCATTTTTAGGCCCTGGCTGGGTAGCTCAGTTGGTTAGAGCATCGCCCCATTATGCCAAGGTTATGGGTTTCTTCTCTGGTCAGGGTGTGTGTGTATGTGTGTCTGTTCTCTCTCTCTCTCTCTCTCTCTTCTCTCTCTCTCTCTCTCTCTCTCTCTTTTCTCTCAAGACAAAATTAATCGACACATAAAAAATTTTTAAATACTATTTCCAAATTTGATCAGTGTTTATCTTTCTCTATTATTTGCTTCTAGCCCATTTGGTGGGACCTTTTAAAATTCTACATAAAAATATAATAGAGTTAATAATATAATGTTAAAAAAAATAGGCCTTTTCCCATATGTTGAATGCTCGAATAAACATTCTAAATTAATCCAGCCAATCATGCTGAAATAAACATGTTAGAAAATGTTGAAATTATAATAAAGTTGAAAAACTTTAAAATGATTAGTATTTCCAAAACATAGTATGGCTTCAGGGTCAAAGAAGAATTAATTCAGCACCAAATAATTAATGTTGGCCACATTAATTTGTGGTATACTATTGATTAATATTTGTCAGCCTTAATTTAGCTTTTATTTGGATCTTACTTTGGGCCTTGTGTAAATCCTCTCTAATAATAGACAAATATGCAAATTGACCATACCTCCAACACGCCCACAAGCCACACCCATCATCCAATCAGAGCGAGTATGCAAATTAACCCAAACCAAGATGGCTACAGCCACAGAGAGCAAGGTTTCCTAGGTAACAGAGGAAGCCAAGCTTTCCGCCTGCCCTAGCCAGGCCTAAGCCTCCACTCAAGCTACAAAGTTTCAATTATAGAAGGTAAACAAATTCAAACAAATGGCGGCAGAATGGAGCTTGAGAGAGCAGGCCAGGGTTGTCGCTGGCAACAGGGGAAGCAAAGCTTTTCCACACACCCTGGCCAGGTCCCACCCGCTTAAGGCAACAAAGTTTCAATTATAACCCCAACACAAATGGCTGCCGGCCAGCCTTGGAGGGAGTCCCAGGCTTGGCTCCGCTCCAGGCTACAAAGTTTCAATTGTAGAAGGAAAATAAATTCCAGATACCAGGGCCTCCCCTTGGGTCGCCAGGGGGCGTGGCCGGCCTGCAAACCACCACAGGCCCCTCGCTCAGGCCGCCCCACACCCCAAGGGAAACCCCACCTGATCTGGGATGCCCTTCAGGGCAAACCAGCTGGCCCCCACCCCTGTACCAGGCCTCTATCCTATCTAATAAAAGAGTAATATGCAGATTGATCATCACTGCAACACACAATATAGCTGCTCCCATGTGGTCAAAGATCCTGCCCCCATGTGGACACAAGATGGCCACCACAAGATGGCCAGCAGGAGAGGGCAGTTGGGAGGCACCTGGCCTGCAAGGGAGGGCAGTTGAGAGGGACCAAGCCTGCAAGGGAGGGCAGTTGGAGGTGATCAACCCTGCAGGAGAGGGCAGTTAGGGGTGACCAGGCCGGCAGAGGAGGGAAGTTGGGGGCAAACAGGCTGGCAGCAGAGTGTTTTAGGGGGTGATCAGGCTGGCAGGCAGAAGCGGTTAGGGGCAATCAGGAAGGCAGGCAGGCAAGCAGTTGGGAGCCAGCAGTCCTGGATTGTGATAGGGCAGTCGGACATCCCTCAAGGGGTCCCATATTGGAGAGGGTACAGGCTGGGCTGAGGGACAACCCCCCTCTGTGCACGAATTTCGTGCACCGGGCCTCTAGTACCATATAAAGCTGCACTGTCCAATGCAGTAGCTACTAGTCACATAGGGCAATTCTGAAGTGTGGCTAGTCTGGATTGAGCTATAAGTGTAAAATAAATTACACATCAGATTTTAAAAATTTAGAACAAAAGATAGAATGTAAATTCATTAGTAATTTATTTATATTGATTGCATATTAAAGTAATATTTTGTATATACTGGGTTAAGTAAAACATTGTTAAACACGTAAGTGGTTCTCATTTGTGGCTCATTATATTTTTACTAGAGGCCCAGTGCACGAAATTTGTGCACTGGGGTGGGGGGTCCCTCAGCCCAGCCTGCACCCTTTCCAATCTGGGACCCCTTGGGCGATGTCCCTCTCACAATCTGGGACTGCTGGCTCCCAACCGCTTGCCTGCCTGCCAGCCTGATCACCCCCTAACCACTCCCCTGCCAGCCTGATCAACTCCTAACTGCTCTCCTGCCAGCCCGATTGACCCCAACTGCCCTCCCCTGCTGGCCCGGTCGCCCCCAACTGCCCTCCCAAGCCAGCCCAGTCACCCCCAACTGCCCTCCCCTGTAGGTCTGGTCCCCCCCCCCCCAACTACCCTCCCCTGCTGGCCTGATTGCCCACAACTACCCTCCCCTGCTTGCCATCTTGTGGCAGCCATCTTTGACCACATGGGAGCGGCCATCTTGTGCAAGGGCATGAAGGTCAATTTGCATATTACCTCTTTATTATATAGGATTGGACAGTACCAATGCACACTGTACAACTGAAGCAGTTATGTCCTTAAAACTCAAAGCCTACGTACATGGTACAGATTTGCATACTTGGCTTCTCTGATAGTTATGAGTTTTCCAATTTACTTTGCTCCTCTTGAGACAGTTTAGAATTTAGCTATAGAATTTAGCTATTTGAGTTTTTACCACCCAGTGAAACAAAAACAATTCTAATTTTCACTTTTGAAATTTATGATCTTTAGCACTATGAAATTGTACAGCATACCTTTATCCAGTATTATGAGGCCACAAGGGCTTCAAGGGAAGAGGAACCCTCTTATTGCTTTTGGTTGGTTGGTTAGCAGCATTAAATGACTGTTTATTTGTTTCCTTTCTTCACAGAAACAAGTTGTTCCCTGAGTCAGTCATCAGAAATATTATGTATCAAATATTACAAGGGCTGGCATTTATCCATAAACATGGTAGGTTTCTTTTAAGTTTTACTTCCTGCCTCTTTGGATTATTGTTAAGATTATGCACAGGAAATGTATATAACTGTTAAACACTGTTATATTTGGATAACTGCAAGTTTGGAGTATGTGTGTGCCTACACATACTGATATTTTGTTTAAGTAATTTAGAATTTTTATTCTATATAAAATAAAATTTCTATAATCTATAATTATCTTCCTTTATAGTAGAATTTTTTAACAGTTTGATCATCGTAAGCCTTAAGTCTGTCATCATAAACCCATCCTGCAACGTTATTCCCCCTAATTTTACCATAGAAATAAAAAAATTACGTATATACACATATATACATATACATATATACATATACATGTGTGTGTGTGTGTGTGTGTGTGTGTGTGTGTGTGTGTGTGTATACTAAGTGGCCAGATTATTATTATTATCTCTGAACGCATAATAATCTGGCCACTCAGTATGTGTGTGTGTGTGTGTATGTGTGTGTGTGTGTGTGTGTATTAGAAGCCCGGTGCATGAATTCATGCGGGGTGCGGTCCAGCCAGCCTGGCCAGGGGGAGGGGACATGGGCGGTTGGCTGGCCTGCCTGCTGGTTGAACTCCTGGTCGAGGGGACAATTTGCATATTAGCCTTTTATTATTTAGGATACATATATATGGCCCCACTTTTGGAAAAGATGGGAATGCTTCCATCTACCAAGACCAATTATTGATATTTAAGTAGTTTAAATAACCCATGCTATGATAATTTATAGTTTCCCTTGGTATTTACATTTAGTTGTCTCTATTCTTTGAGTGAAATTAAAGCAAGTGATCTTATTTTTATGAATTTCTTATTTATGTAATCTTAATTTATATAGTTTTTTGCATATCTATCAAACCAGAACAATTACTCCACAAAGTTAGTATGGTATTATTTTTTAAAAATCAGCAAACATTTGTTTAGAATCACTAGATGTGTGAATATTAAATTAGAAAGGTTTTTGCTATACCATTGCTGCATTCTGAACATAAGCACTCGAAAAACACCATCATTAGTCTCCTTTCATATTTCATTCCATATTTTATATTTTCCTTTTCCTTTAACTGCTACAGGAAATAATTTATTTTCTAAAAATGTGATGTGGAATTCCATAGAAGCATTGTAAGAACATTACTGAATCCCCAGTTGTTTGTCTTACATAAACTGTTAAGGATTTTAAAAGTCTAAAACCCATGCTAACATACTACAACCCATTGGTAAAAGTCAGTCGTTTGTTAATTACATGGAAATAAACAGTGTATATGCTATTTTAATTTTTCATGATACATTCCTGATCTTCAACCCAAAATATAGAACTGGGTGAATATAACATGCCACTGAAACTGCTCAGCATGTTAACTCTTGCTATTGGCCTGAGTTACTTTATGCTACTAAAGCCAATGATATGGAAAATAAAAAGCCTCATGGATTGTTTGATTTTTGGAAAGAGGTTTCTGTTTTATTGTAATAAAATACAGGCTAGTAATAAAATTATTTTAGTTTCCTTGGATATATATTAACTATTAGGCTAGTAATACAATGGTTTTAGTTTCCTTGGATATATATATATATATACTATCAGCAACTTCAGAGGACAAGGGATTGAAGAAAGTTAACTTGGGATTTTAAAATTTCTGCTGAAAGTAAAAACATGAATAATCTAGAGTTAGCTCTGTAATTGACTACACAGTGATTTGGGAAACTGGACTCTAAAAATAATAGAGCTCTTGTCCTGCCAGTGTTGCTCAGTGGTTGAGTGTTGACCTATGAACCAGGAGGTCACAGTTCAATTCCTGGTCAGGGCACATGCCCTGGCTGTGGGCTTGATCCCCAGTGGGGGACATGCAGGAGGTAGCCAATCAATCATTCTCTCTCATCCTTGATGTTTCTCTCTCTCTCCCCTCTTCCTTCCTCTCTGAAATCAATAAAAATATATTTTTAAAAGAATAATAGAACTTTTAACAAAACTTTATTTCACTGTAGTTGATAAGCATCCCAGATGCAATATTTTGAGAAAATACTTTTTAAATAGGACCAAGTTTCCAATATATTTATATTAATGAGGATGGGGAAAATGTGAACTGTACAAATATATAATTGGTTTTATTCTATGATTTTATGGATTAATGTCACTATACCATCACATGTGTTCCCATTCCTATCTTCATATTATAAAAGTGCAATATATTTCTCTTGGAAGTTAGTGAAATGGATTGTAACAACTATTTTGAGTAAGAAGTACCAGGTAAACTGAGTTCAGAACTGTTGGGATTTCACAAATATAGAGCCCACACTGGCTTTGATGGAATTAAGAGAATTTAGGCTCAAACGGTGTCCCTAGCCCAAAGCTACCTGAAAACCCTCTCATGATGATCACTACAACCAATGACCATGTTTCAAGGACATTAGAACACATCTGTGTACAAGCAGTGTGCTTTAGATCTCCCATAGAAATTTGCAAAGAGGGCTTTCATGTTTTTCTTCTTCCTGGGCTTTCTGCCTCATTTTTATTGGGCTACCTTCTATCTTCCATAGCTAATCATTTATTTTCTATACTAGAGGCCCAGTGCACGAAAATTATGCACTGGTGGGGGGGGGGCGGTGTCCCTCAGCCTGGCCTGTGCCCTCTTGCAGTCCAGGAGCCCTCAGGGGATGTCCGACTGCCACGGAGGCAGGAGAGGCTCCTGCCACTGCTGCTGAGCTTGCCAGCCAGCCGTGAGCCCAACATCTGGCTGAGTGGTGCTCCACCTGTGGGAGCGCACTGACCACCAGGGGGCAGCTCCTGCCTTGAGTGTCTGCCCCCTGGTGGTCAGTGCATGTCATAGCAACCAGTTGTTCCACTGTTTGGTCGATTTGCATATTAGCCTTTTATTATATAGGACTAGTGGCCCGGTGCACAAAATTCATGCACAGGGGGTGTCCCTCAGACCGGCCGGCACCCTCTCCAATCTGGGACCCCTCAGGGGATGTCCGATGCTGGTTTAGGCCCAATCCCACAGGGCCTAAACCGGCAGTCGGACATCCCTCTCGCAATCCGGGACTGCTGGCTCCTAACCGCTCACCTGCCTGCCTGCCTGATTGCCCCTAACCACTCTGCCTGCCGGCCTGCTCGCCCCCAACTGCCCCCCCGCCGGCCTTCTCACCCCCAACTGTCCCCCCCACCACCCTGATCGCCTCCCAACTCTCCCCCCTGCCAGCCTGCTCGCCCCCAACTGTCCCCCCCACCAGCCTGTTCGCCCCCAACTGCCCCCCCCACCATCCTGATCGCCTCCCAACTCTCCCCCCTGCCAGCCTGCCCCCCCACTGGCCTGCTCACCCCCAACTGCCCCCCCACCAGCCTGCTTGCCCCCAACTGCCCCCCCCACTGGCCTGCTCACCTACAACTACCCCCCCCACCGGTCTGATCGCCCCCAACTGCTCCCCACTGCTGACCTGCTCACCCCCAACTTCCCCTCCCTGCCCTCCTGATCGCCCCCAACTGCCCTCCCCTCCTGGCCTGGTCATCCCTAACCACATCTGCCTTGGCCCCACCACCATGGCTTTGTCCAGAAGGTCTCCTGGAAGGTCTCCTTGTCTAATTAGCATACTACCCTTTTATTAGTATAGACTAGTGGCCCAGTGCACGAAATTTGTGCATGGGAGGGGTCCCTCAGACCAGCCTGCACCCTCTCCAATCTGGGACCCCTTGGGGCAGTCGGACATCCCTCTTGCAATCCGGGACCAGTGGCTCCTAAACACTCACCTGCCTGCCAGCCTGATCGTCCCCAACTGACCCCCTGCCGGCCTGCTCGCCACCTACTGCCCCCTCCTGCTGGCCTGCTCGCCTCCTACTGCACTCCCTGGCCTGCTCGGCCCCAACTGCCCCTCCCACCAGCCTGATTGCCCCCAACTGGCCCCCCCTGCCAGCCTGCTTGCCCCCAATTGCCCCCCCCCACCACCCCCGCTGGCCTGATCACCCCTAACCGCTTCTGCCTCAGCCCTGCCACCATGGCTTTGGAACTGGCTGGGGCAACCAAGGAAGTCAAGCTCCAGCCGGCTCCATGGCTCCAGCCGGTGCCGCCATCTTTGTCGCATCAATTTGCATATTCCCTCCTTATTGGCTGTGCTGCCATCTTTATCACAAAGTGATGGTTAATTTGCATATTACTCTTTTATTAGATAAGATTGTTTGGTAAATAAGCATTTTGATTATCATGTTTTTCAATAAAGCAGCTCCCATGGAAGAATTGAGCTATTAAATAAAATATTTTTTAATTAAGAAATTGGTTAAAATGTGTGGAATTCTATTTTTGTTTAGTAGACTTTTCCAGTAAGTGATTATACTCAAGGATTCTCATGTTAAATGCGATAGACCAGTAGTAAGAGCAGCTGTATCAACTGAAGCCTGATTACACAGCACTCCTCAAGCTTTAATTGGGCTACTTCTCTCTGGGCCTCAATCTCCTCATCTGTTACAAACAGGGATCATAAACCACCTTAAGTTTGTTTTGCAAATTAATGGAGATTATCATAATGTGACAGTATCTAGCCAGTGCCTGAATTTACTGGATTCACAAATAGAAATGCATGCTATTTTTAATGACCTTACATTGTGTGTACTTTCTTGCCAAATTATTTTGAAAGCAGAGGCTCTACCTCCCATCACTTTTTAGACAATAAACATGGTTGTTCCCTACCCACCCCCACCCCCCCTGCCCAGTTCACATTCCTAGTTATAATAGAGAGGCTCAGTTCTATTTGTTTATAAGTCAAATACATTTAAATATGATAACTTATTATTGTTATTATCAGGTTTTTTTCATAGGGATATGAAGCCAGAAAACTTACTTTGTATGGGTCCAGAACTTGTGAAAATTGCTGATTTTGGACTTGCAAGAGAATTAAGATCCCAGCCACCATACACTGATTATGTATCTACCCGATGGTGAGTAGTTTCATGCAACTCTCCAGAGGCAAATGTCTATGTTGAAGTTTTCCTCCAATGGATTGTGACATCATTTGGATGTTTCATATCCAGTATTTAAAACAAAATAAAGAAGTGACTTTGTATTCTTTGGAGAAAAAGGATTGGTTCAGAGTATACTAAATTATGAAATAAGAGAAGGAAAAAGGATTTCATTCATTCAATCAGCAACTATTTATTGAACACCTACTATGTGCCAGATACTATCTTAGGCACTAGGAACACAGAAGTGAACTAAACAGAAAAAAAACTCTGCCTCATACACAAATAAGTTACAAATATCATGAATTACCAACAGAAAGACATAACACATGTTCATCAAAACACATGTAATAGTCCCAAACTTCAAACTACTCATATCATGATATATTCACCCAGTGAAATGCTTTACAGCCATGAAAATGAAAGGTCTATAACTACATGCAACAATATGGATGAATCTTCCAGATATAATATTGAGAGCAAGAGACCATATTGTATGACCCATCCTATCTAATAAAGAGAGAATATGCAAATTGACCACCACTCCACGACAAATATGGCAGGGCCCACAGCCAGTAAGGAGGGAATATGTAAATTGAGGGTCACTCTGCGACAAAGATGGCGGTGGCCAGGCCGGACACTTGCGTCATTGCCACGGTGACAACGCAGGCATTCCGCCCCACCCTGCCCGCGGAGGGCCTGTGGGCAGCACACAGGCGTGGAGGCGTGGAACGGCCGGGGCAGGGCGTGACACGCAGAGAGCCTGTGGGCCGCAGAGAGCCTCTGGGCGGGGGAGGCAGGCTGGCAGAGGGCGGCCTGTACTCCCCACATGGCGGCGGCAGCCGTGAGCACGCCAACTGGAGCCTGTGGGCTGAGCTGAAGTAGCGCCTGCAGGCCATCAGCACCGAGGAATGGCTGCGCAAGTTCCGCCTCCTTGCCCAGAAGGTGCGCGATTGCAGGAACAGCCACTGTGGCGGGCCAGATTGACGTCCTCCTGACCATGCCACGGGGGTTTGAGGATCTGCGCAGCCACAGGCCTCTGGTGCACGCATCCTCTCCTCCCTCCCCCTGGTGTGCGAACGTCCCCCAGCGCGCTGTCACCCACACACGCTTGCAACAGTCCCAGACCATGGCGTGTGCAAGTTCTCCCCCTGCCCCTCCACCACACTTGCATCAACCCCAGCATGCCTACGTCCCCCACAGGACGTATGCACGTCCCCTCTGGCATGCTCACGTCCTTTGGAGAGTATCTGGGTGTTCTGGGTGCTGAGGGTGGGTACCTGTGAGATGACAGTGAGAGGGCGGAGTGGTGATGCTCTGTTCCCACGGAGGCCAGTGCAGCGACGAGGTCACCTCCGTGGGGCTAATGCAGGTGCTGAGGCAGGAGCAGGTGTGGACAGACACACCTGGTGGGCGCGGGCGGCCCTCGCTGAGGTGCCTTCAGTCAGCATTCAAGATCAGGAACCCAGAGGAGGCGAGGAGTTCCGTCCTCTCAGTGAAAAGGTGGGATAGTCGGGGCGACTGCAGAGGAGGAATGTGCACTTGGGGTGCTGGCACCCATGAGCGAAGGCTGCCCTGACTGAGCCTCGCTTGCTTGGGGCCTAGTGCACTCCTGCCGGGCAGCGGGTGACAGGACTGCTTTTCCGAGTTAATGAGAGAAAACATTGATTCTCCCGCTGCCCACAAAGGTGGAAAGTGGAGTGGGGAGACATGCAGGGAGTGAGCGAGGTTCCCTGTCTGGGGGTTCCAAATCCGCCATTGGTTCCTTTCATTGCTGACTAGAGATATACAGGGTGTCCTCCCAAAATGTATACACACTTTGAATACCTTCTAATTCCAATGGGTTTAAGTATGAAAATAAAGAAACAACAATGAAGCTGTCATCTGTTAAAAGTGTGGGCCTAATCCAGCAGTCGGACATCCCCTGAGGGGGTCCCGGATTGGAGAGGTTGCAGGCCGGACTGAGCACCCCCGCCCCGTGCACGAATTTCGTGCACTGTGCATCTAGTTTATATAAAGTGTAAAAATAAAGAAAACGAATCTATGCTGTTAAATAAGTCAGGATAGCAGTTACATGGCAGAGGTGGGAAGGGTAGTAGTGACTGGAAGCTTGCAGAAGAGGGGCCTTCTGGATGCCAATAATATTCAGTTTCTTGATCTGGGTTCTGGGACCATGGGTGTTTTGTTTGTGAAAAGTCATCAGTCTGTACTCTTATGATATGTACATTTTTCTGTATGTATGTTATACTCCAGTAAGAATAAGAATATTTGTATATCAAATGTAGAAAAATAAAATATGGAAAGGGACAGGGAGTTAGGGGAGGAAAGGGGAGAAAGAGAATGCTGCTATTATAAATAGAGGGTCTTGCTGAGAAGAGCCTGGGAAGACATGCCTGGTAAGCAGGAGCTTTTCTGGGAGAGAAAATGCTGAGGGGAAAGGCCTTGATATTGGAGCACCGTGTGTGGATTCTGCAAAGCACAGAATGAATAAGGAGGGTGGTAGTAGGAAATGAGGTGAGCGTTTGGGGACGGCAGATCGCATAGGTCAATGAAAGGACTGTAATGGCTTTTTAATCTGAGTGACTGGGGAACCATTGCAGGATTTTGAGAAGAGGTTAGACGTGATCTGACATGTTTTAAAAGTATCACTCTAACTGTTGTATTGAAAATAGATTTTAGCCCTAGCTGGTTTGGCTCAGTGGATAGAGCATTGGCCTGAGGACTGAAAGGTCCCAGGTTCAATTCTGGTCAAGGGCACATACCTCGGTTGCAGGCTCCCTGCCCTAGGGCCACGTGCAGGAGGCAACCAATCAATGTGTCTCTCTCACATTGATGCTTCTCTCTCTGTGTCTCTCCCTCTCCCTTCCACTCTCGCTAAAAACCAATGGAAAAATACCCTCAGTTGAGGATTAAATAATAATAATAAATAATAATAATAATAATAAAGAAAATCGATTATAGAGGAACAAGGACAGAAGCAGGGAAACTGTTCTAATAATTTGAGAAGAAAATGATAGTGACTTGGATCTGGTGGTTGTGGAGGTAGTGAGAGGTGTAGGATGCTGGGTATATTTTTAAAGTACAGCAAACATGAGTTCCTGATAAATCAGATGTAGGGCTATAATATAAGGGAGTCAAGACTCCAAGTTTTTCCCCTGGATAACTGGAATGATGGAGTTAGGACTAATTGAGATAGGGAATGCTAGGGAATGGTGAGGGAGGTGGGGGAAGCACAGTTCAGTTTTGGGTGAGTGAATGTATATGAGACAAACGGGGAGATGTCAAAGTAGATAGCTGGATCTTTGATCAGTAGTTTAGGAGAGAGAGCTGGGCTAAAGATGTAAAGTTAGAAGACCTCAATGTTAAAAAGCACAAGATTGAATGAAGTCACTAAGGGAAAAAATGTAGTTAGAGAAAAGAAGAGGTCAGAAGACTGAGCTAGATAGAGTAACCATTTGTCCCTGTTTGCCCAGGACAGTCTCAGCCAATGCCTGTTTTCCTTTTCTCTTTATTAAATACTAGAGGCCCGGTGCACGAAATTTGTACACTCAGGGGTGTGTGGAGGGGGTCCCTCAGCCTGGCCTGCCCCCTCTTGCAATCTGGGAGCCCTTGGGTGATGTCCAACTGATGGCTTAGGCCCGCTCCCTGCCATCAGTCAGACATCCTTAGTGCTGCCGGCAGAGGAGGGAGAGGCTCCCACCACTGCCGCTGCACCCAGCTCTGGCTGAGCAGCGCTCCTCCTGTGGGAGTGCACTGACCACCAGGAGGCAGCTCCTGCGTTGAGCATCTGCCTCCTGTTGGTCAGTGCATGTCATAGCGACCGGTTGTTCTGCCGTTTGGTCGATTTGCCTATTAGCCCTTTATTATACAGGATATTGGGGTAACATTGGTTAATAAGATTATGTAGGTTTCTGTGATACATTATCTTCATATTGCATTGTATGCCCACCACCCATAGTCAAATCTTCCATTACCTCGTATTTGTCCCTCTTTACCCTTTACTACTCCCCCACCCCCTTCCCTCTGGTAACCACCATACTATTGTCTGTGTCTATGAGTTTTTGTTTGTTTTTCTTATTTCTTCATTTGTTGCTTTCAGTTTTCTATCCCTCATATGAGTGAAATCATATGGTTCTTAACTTTTTCTCTCACTTATTTTGCTTAGCATGATACTCTCAAGATTCATCCATGTTATCACAAATGGCAGTGTTTCATCCTTTTTAGGGCTAAGTATTCCATTGTATATATCATGTCTTCTTTACTCAATCATTTAGCAAAGGACAATAAGTTGTTTCCATGTTTTGGCTATTGTGAATAATGTTGCAATGAACATGGGGTGCATATGTGTTTGTGAATAAATGTTTTCAAATTTTTCAGGTAGATACAGAAAAGAGGGGTTGCTGGATCATATGGTAACTCTATTCTTAACTCTATTGTGAGGAACTTTCATACTGCTTTCCATAGTGGCTGTACAAGTTTACATCCCCACCAGCAGTGAATGAGGGTTCCTTTTTTTCCACAACCTCTTAACACTTGTTATTACTTGTTTTGTTGATAATAACCATTCTAAAATGTGCAAGGCTGTATCTCATTGTAGTTTTGATTTGCATTTCCCTAATTGCTAGTGAAGTTGAGCAGTTTTTCATATATCTGTTGGTCATTTGTATGTTTTCTTGGCAGAAGTGTCTGCTCAGGTCCTATGCTCATTTTTATTTTATTATTTAAATACTAGAGGCCCAGTGCATGATTGAATCATGCACGTGTAGGGTCCCCTACACGCTTTCACTTTCGATCACAGGGGAGCTGGGTGCCTGTCGGCTGGTGCCTGAGCAGACAGGCACCCAGCTCCCACGCTTTTGCTTTTGATCGCTGGTGCACCAGACCTTTCAGAAGCCTCCAGCGCGGCGGAGGCTTCTGAAAGGCCTGGTGCCTGAGTGGACAGGCACCCAGCTCCCACGCTTTCACTTTCGATCGTGGGGGGAGTTGGGTGCCTGTCCGCTGGTGCACCAGGCCTTTCAGAAGCCTCCGGCGCAGCGAAGGCTTCTGAAAGGCCTGGTGCCTGAGCAGACAGGCACCCAGCTCCCATGCTTTTGCTTTTGATCGCTGGTGCCTGAGTGTTCAGGCACCCAGCTCCCACGCTTTTGCTTTTGATCGCTGGTGCACCAGGCCTTTCAGAAGCCTCCAGCGCGGCGGAGGCTTCTGAAAGGCCTGGTGCCTGAGTGAACAGGCACCCAGCTCCCACGCTTTTGATGGTCCGCGGTGGGACGTGAGCTCGCTGCCCCAGAGGCCCCTACTGTGCCACAGCACAGCCATGGCGCAGATGCTGAGCTCGAGCCACCACTGGCGACGCGAGCTCAGCATCCCGCCGGCCCAATCGGCCACCCCGGTCACCCCGAGTTCCGCCCCCCCCCCCACGCCTCCTGGCCAATCGCGGGCATAGCGAAGGTACGGTCAATTTGCATATTTGTCTATCATTAGGTAGGATATTTGTATTGATTTCAGAGAGGGAGAGGGAGAAATAGAAACATCAATGATTAAAGAGAATCATTGATCAGCTGCCTCCTGCATGCCCCCACTGGGGATTGAGCCTGCAGCTCAGGCATGTGTGCCCTGACTGGAAATTGAACTGTGACCTCCTGGTTCATAGGTTGATGCTCAACCACTAAGCCATACCAGCTGGGCTGCCCATTTTTAAATTGGATTGTTTAGTATTGAGTTGTATGAGTTCTCCATATATTTTGGATATTATCCCCTTGTCAGAGCTGTTGTTTGCAAATATCTTCTCCCATTTGGTTGGTTGCCTTTTTATTTTGTTGTCAGTTTCTTTTGTGGTGCAGAAGCTTTTTATTTTGATATAGTCCCATTCATTTATTTTTGCCTTCACTTCCCTTGCCTTTGGGGTCAAATTCTTTATATAGAAAACCCTAAAGACTCCAGCAAAAAAACTATTAGAAACAATAAATAAATACAGTAAAGTTTCAGGTATACAAAATCAATGTACAAAAATCCACTACATTCCTATATACTAATAATGGAATTTCAGGAAAAGAAATTTTAAAAAATTCCTTTTGCAATTGCAACAAAAAGAATAAAATACCTAGGAATAAACGTAAGGGATGTGAAGGACTTATATACTGAACACTACAAAGCATTTTGAAATAAAATTTTAAAAGACAATGAAATGGGAAGATATTTTGTGTTCATGGATTGAAAGAATCAACATAAAATGTTCATATTACTCAAAGCAATATGCAGATTTAATGCAATCCCCATCACAATCCCAATGACATTTTTTCAAAGAAATAGAACAAAAAATTACAGATTTATATAGAACCAACAAAGACCCTGAATAGCCAAAGTAATCCTGAGGGAAAAAAGTACAAAGCTGGAGTTATCACACTTCCTGACTTCAAATTATACTACAGAGCAATGATAATTAAAACAGCAACAATAATCAAAACAGCTGATGAATGTATAAACAAAATGGGATATGTCCATACAATGGACTATTATTAGGCATTTATTTATATGTTTACTTAGTAGAATACAGTCTTAATTAACTTTTTTTTAAATTTGTTAGTGTAACACTGGTTTCAGGTGCACAGTTCTACAACACATCATCTGTACACTGTATTGTGTAGTCACCAATCCAGATTATTATTCGGCACTAGGGGCCCAGTGCATGAATTTATGCACGGGTGGGGTCCAGCTGACCCGCATCGATGGGGGCCAATCAGGGCTAGGCTGGCCCTGCCCCCGATCGAGGTTGGGGGGCCAATCGGGACCCTGATTGGGCCAGCTGGCCACTGCAGTGCACGTCATAGTGACGGGTCGTACTGGTCGTTCCAGCATTTTGGTCGCTTGGCTTTTATATATATAGATTTAAAAGGAAAAAGTACTGATACATGCTACAATATGGATGAACCCTGAAAACATGTTAAGTGAAAGAAGCCAGTCACAAAGGACTAGAGAGTGTATAGTTCTATTGATATGAAATGTCCACAATAAGGAAATCTATAGAGACAGAAAATAAATTAGTGCTGGCAGCATAGGGAATATTGGAGAGGTGTGAATTTTCATTTAGGATAATGAAAATAATTGATTGTTCCTGATGATACACAAATCTGTGCATATACTTAAATCCATTGAATCACACACTTTTAAACAGATGGGTTATATATTATATGAATTGTAGCTCAGTAAAGCTGTCAAAGGTACTCTGAATGGAAGCAAAATGCAATACTGCAAAACATTTGGGCTGAAATATTTACACATTTCAATGCTGAAAAAGAGTTAGAATTGAGACTATCCTCCACCAGGAACTTTTACTCTTATAGATAAAGTATTTTTATCTATTAAAAATATTGTCAATTGAGTCAGCTGAGGAAATCAGGACTTTCAAACTGATAAGAAAAAAAAAAAAAAAAAAGGAAAAAAAACACTATTCAGGAATAATCTTTGTTAATCTTTTGTTTTTTTATTCTTTATAGGGTGATATCACAGATATAATGCTTTGTAAAATTATGCAGCTGTAGCCATTCAGAATATATCTGCTTCCATTCAGAGCTCCCCCCCCTTTTTTCTTAATATATCACATACTGCATTTCCATATTTATTCATTTGCGTTCCTCTTGTAGACATTTTGGATAATTCATTTATATTAGTCTCCAGCCCTACTGATTTTTGTGGTCTGGGAAAACGTGTGATGTCCAATTTAACCCCAGCACATTGTGCAAGTGCCTGATGCACAGAGGCCACTTAACACCTGTTCTGTGACTGAAAAGCTTGACCAAACAGAGTAGAATCCTACTGCCACTCCATCTTTGAAACCACAATCAAAATAGTCTGTTTCATTTTGTTTTCTATTTTCACAGGTACCGTGCTCCTGAAGTTTTACTAAGATCTTCCGTTTATAGCTCTCCCATTGATGTGTGGGCTGTTGGGAGTATAATGGCTGAACTATATACATTAAGACCACTTTTCCCAGGGACAAGTGAGGTTGATGAAATATTTAAAATTTGCCAAGTTTTAGGGACTCCAAAAAAAGTAAGTACTCTTGTCCTTAAGTTGTTATAACTTTTGATTATTTATAACTTTTACCTAGCTATCTGATATTTTCATTTTCAGGTAGGCTTAGGATTTAATGGTTAATTTTCTTATAATTCTTAATTTTTCTTAAATTGGGGTGGAATGAAGACAATAAAAAGCAAGAATCCCACCAGACTGAAGAAAAAAGGTGCTTGCATTTGTTTAAGAACCAAAGGGAAAATGCTCTATATTTAGAATTCTGTATATTTAACTTTGGGTTGATGATCAACTGACAATTACATAGACGTTCTTGCTTAGAAACTTTCCTACTTGCTCTGTGAATGTCCATTACCCCAGGGGTCCTGGATCTTATTTTCTCTTAACCTTTTCTTGTTTCCTTTTATATACCTCTGCCATGAACATTTGATCTCTTGAACTCAATACTTTTCTTTTTTTAAATGTATTTTTATTGATTTTTTTCAAGAGAGAGGAAGGGAGTGGGATAGAGAGAAACATTGATGAGAGAGAAACATCATCCACTGGCTGCCTCCTGCATGCCCCCTACTGGGGATGTAGCCTGCAACCTGGGCATGTGCCCTGACTGAGAATCGAACCAGTGATCCCTTGGTTCCTGGGTCGATGCTCAACTGCTGAGCCACACTGGCTGGGCTGAACTGAATACTAGTCAATTAATTATTTCCTTAAGCTAGATCTTACTTTCTGGGATATACTTAATAAGTTTAAGTATACATAATTATAGCCTAATTCAATTAGTGTGTGCCTTATGGTTAACAGTAGCTATTAAAGCTTTTTAAGATAATTGCTATTTCCCAGCTATGTACAATTTTTAACATTGGATGCAATGTGTAACATATAATGAGGATCTTTGTCATAATCAGACACTTTGTAAAGCAGGTGTCCTTATTTGTTTAAAGTCACTGGGGTGTCATCATCATCATCATCATCATCCAAATACTAGATAAGAGTTTAATATTTTGAAATTTATAAAAGTGCCTTCTCATTTTTCCCTAACTCTCAGTTCAATGTTTTTAATATACTGTTTGTAGCACTGAATTGTATATATGGCCTGGTATTTTATTCTCACATTTATTTATATGAATCAACATTGAAATTTTCACATGTGATTTGTGTATTATTACTATGTTTTTAAATTGATTGCTAATTTCTTTTTGCTCTCCCCGCAACTTACATATTTCTTAAACAGAGTGACTGGCCAGAAGGGTATCAGCTTGCATCCTCGATGAATTTCCGTTTTCCCCAGTGTGTTCCTATAAACTTAAAAACTCTTATTCCCAATGCCAGTAATGAAGCTATTCAGCTTATGACTGAAATGTTGAATTGGGATCCAAAAAAACGACCAACAGCAAGCCAGGTAAAATGAATCTCCCTGGTATATTTTTGTTAAATGTTGAGGATTTACAATATCAGGGATATTTTCTTTTGCAAAGATAAGTCTATTCTCAACCAGGGTTTACCAAGAGAATTAAGTCCTAACGCCTTAAGGCACCCAGTATATATAATGATTTAATTTCTAGGCATCTAAGATCCTTGGGAAAATTGCAAAAATAGCTAGTGATTTTATGTGTTTTGTGGTTCAAATGAACAACACTATGAAGTTAAGGCTGAAAGGAATAAATCTCTAAAGATAAAAAATTCATGTATGTGACAGGCTAATTTGGAAGAAACTAGTCATGGTAGTAAAAAGGCATCTCTCTAGTCAGGGATGTAATTGACTTTCCAATGCTTACCTTTGAGGTGGATTCTTCTTGTTCACTCTCCCACAAGAGGGCAGCACGTGCCACTCATGCTTGGCTCCTTTGTGACTACACCTTATACAGTAGATCCTCGGGTTACTTTGGAGATCCATTCCTATGGTGCGATGTAGCGTGATTTTTCCGTAAGTGGGAACCCACCTACATAAGCACCTGCGTCACTCACATGGAGCACATACACAGCAGTAATGAAGTGAAACAGTAAAAAAAATTTAAAAGAAAGATAACAATTCCTGACCTTTACTTGTGGTAAATAAATAATAAAAAACATAAAGCACATATGTACATACGTCGAAATGACGGAACATTTTTTTCCGAAACGACGTATGTTGAGTCCGACATAACCTGAGGATGGCGTGTATTGTATTATATGTCAAGTTTCATGGTCTTTAAAACACCATGGTTTTAAATTAAAAACATGGGCTTTAATTTTAAAAGGCTTAAATTAAAATGTCATATTAAGATTATTGTGTTCTTATTATCATTTAAATGTAAATTCATCATTAAAATTACCAAAACATTATTTGGCTTTTAAACAAATTTTAACTTGAGAAAATGTTTTTTAAAGGTCATCTGGAAGAACAAATGGGAAAGGATAGTCAAAACAGGTTTGAACAAAAATAAATAATTGGAAGCTGGTGGTAGGAGTGAACAGCTTGCCCTATCAAATATAAAATAGTCTAAAGTGATGATAATGTCAACAGTGAGGGTACTAGCATGAGAATTGACAATAGCTCAGAGTTGCAAAGACTGTAAGTCAGTGTAAGGTAAACATGGCATCACAAATTGGAGGGGGGAGGGGAGAGGGGGGACTGTTCAGTGAATGTTACTGAGACAACAAACAGTTAATTCTTAGGGGAAAAGTAAATTTAGGTTTTACTTTTTACCATACTTTACAAGTAAATCACAGGTTTACATAATGGAGGGGGTAACTAAACTATTAAGAACTAAAGGAAGTATGGGTGAATATTTGATTTCAAGATAAGAAAAATATAGGTATAAAAGAGCTGAAACTGGTTTGGCTCAGTGGATAGAGCGTCGGTCTGAAAGGTCCCAGGTTCGATTCCGGTCAAGGGCATGTACATTGGCTGCGGGCACATCCCTGGTAGGGGGTGTGCAGGAGGCAGCTGGTCAATGATTCTCTTTCATCGATGTTTCTAGCTCTCTATCTCTCTCCCTTCCTCTCTGTAAAAAATCAATAAAATATATTTTTAAAAAAAGTAATAAAAGAAAACAAATGGAAAACTCAGAAGACGTGATTATAAAAATTAAAAATTTTCTCTTATATAACTTAAAATTGAAAGGCAAACTATTATTTTTAACAACCATGATAGTGTACTTATGTTTCTAAACGTTTATTACTTTTATAAGAAAAGTCTTTAAAATGTACTTATAAAAGAAAAGTGGGACCCAGCTGAGTGGGGATCAGCAGTTGAGCATCAACTGACCCAGGAACCAAGAGGTCACCAGTTCGATTCCTGGTCAAGGCACATGCCCAGGTTGTGGGCTCTATCTCCAGTAGGGGACGTGCAGAAGGCAGCCCATTGATGGTTCTTATTATTGATGTTTATCTCTCTCTCTCTCTCCCTTCTTCTCTGAAATCAATTAAAGTATGTTTAAGGAAAAAAAAAAGTGTGCATGAGCCATGAAAAAAAAATCACAGAAAAAGAAATTTAAATTCCAAAAATATTTCTTAGTGTGCAACCCTTGTTCACTATCATAAAATGCAAATGAAAATTAAGTACTATTTTTTACCTATCAAATTAACAAAAAATAAAAATAGTTTAAAGGCTATTTCTTTAAGTACTAATGGAAAGTAATTTTGCAATGTATATAAAGAACCTTAAAAAACAACCAGAAAGTTTGGTAAAGAATATGCCCATAGATATTCAAAGCTAATTTAAAACTATCCATTGGAAGTATAAACCTAAATGTTTCTAGGGGAACATTCAAAGTATATACATTCTTATGAACTATGATGCCACCATTAAAAATGAAATTTTTAAAAGAAAGTAACCATTTCAGAGAATTCTCAAGTGCTAAGTGTAAAAGTAAGCTGCATTGTATGTATAATATGATTTTATTTTTTAAATGTATATGTTATATAATTTTAAAAATACTGCTCAGAAAAACATCCAAATGTGAGCAGTAGTTTTCTCTTGGTGTTGGCATTAGAGATGGTTTTAATTTCTTCTTGACAACTTTCTGTACATTCCTTATACAATGCAATGGTCAAATATTCACTTTAATAAACAGGAAAAAATAAATTAATTTTTAAAAAGATTCTCTTGAAGAAGGGTAGCTGGTATCTTAAAGATGAAAAGTTGTTAGAGATGAAGCTTTGAACTTACAAAACACATTCATAAAGGTTCTAGCTCCAAAATGTGCATTATTAATTTAGGAGTATTAATTTACAGTAAAACCTCGATATGAGGAACTAATTTAGGCAAGGGGGTGTACGTTAAAGCTGAAAATCCAGGAGGAACCAAGATGGCGCCATAGGTTAAACACCTAACCTGCAGCCGGGCACAACAATTTCAAAAATACAACTAGAGGTCAGAACGGACATCGTCCAGAACCACAGGAAAGTTGGTGGACTGAAATGCCCACAGCTGGGGGGAAGGAGAAGGCCACGGGGACAGTCGGGGAAGCCGTAAAAGCCTAAGGTATGGAGAAACAGGCGGAGACACGAGCACACGCGCCTGCGGGGAGGATGGAACCGGAGAGGAAGGGGCGGCTGATGACCTGGCCGGCGTTCACTGGCAGGAAGGAGATAAAGGCTCCGGAGTGCGCTGAGCGCCGGCTCCGATTGCACTGAACCCCATTCCGGGCGAAACCCTGGGAAACTCACTCACTTTCGCAACTCCGCCGCCCCCGCAGGCCGCCCGGCCCGGGACGCTGGGGACGCCGCCGCAGCGGCGGCGCCCGGAGCCCGGCGGCCTCCCAGCACCCGTCCCCGCCGCGCAGCCCCCGCGCGCCTGGTGCTGCGGGCCGCGCGCCCCGCACACCGGACGGAGGCCCGGGCGCCCTCTCCGTGCACCTCCCGGCGGCGCTAGACTTCAGTAGAGTTGACTGAATTCAAGGGATTAAGAAGTACAAATTGGGGGGACGCCGCGGCGGCGACGCCCGGAACGCGGCGATGGCGGCGCCTGGAGCTCGGCGGCCGCCCAGCGCCCGTCCCCGCCGCGCGGCCCTCGCGCGCCTGGTTCCGCGGGACGCGCGCACCGCGCACCGGACAGAGGCCCGGGCGCCCTTTCCGTGCACCTCCCGGCGGCGCTAGACTTCAGTAGAGTTGACTGAAATGAAGGGATTAAGAAGTACAAATTGGGAAGTTTGAAAAAGATGGCGGCGGAGGTTAAAGGCTGTTCTGTTGCCTCGCACCCAGCGAAATCGGAGGGGATGAGGTGTGGAGGCGCGTGGGTCTGGCTGGTGGCGGGGGAAAGGGGCTTTTGTTCTAAACCTAGGGGAGATTAGCTCTCCATCACCCTGAAATCCATCTTCTGGCGAACCGCGGGAGACCCAGATGCCTGCGGGGAGAGGCGGGACTCTTGCGGAGGTGCGCCCAGCAATCAGTGTTTGCTGCGCTGGAGTGCGGAACGAGGGGACTTAGATACGTGGAAGGCAGAAGGACCAGACTCACAGCCATCGCGGCTCGCCGCACCAAGGCCTGTTGGCGCCCTGAGACCCCGCCCCGCCCTGGGACCCGCCCCGCACGTTTTGAAGACCTGCCCCGCAAGTTTTGCAGGCACACCTGCGCCCCAAGCAACGGCTTATGCATATGGGTGGCCTGCCCTCTGGCAGCGGACCAGATGAACTGCTGTTCTAGTCGGACTGCTCCAGGGCCACTCAGACAGGAGGAAGAAACTACAGTTTTTGCTGTAATCCTTGCTGAGTGCCTAAGGCAGTAGCTGATCTACACCCCATTGGAGACCCAGAAACGAGGGCATCTAGTGGTCTGTGGGAGATGACACCAGATTTCAACCACGTGCATAAGGGACACATTCAACAGGAATATTCAGTGAGCGCCAAAGCTTTGCTGCGCCAAGACCCGGCCCATAGACGTGTCTCCTGCACAGCAACTCTTCCTTTATAGACAAAGAGAGCCCCCCCAGTGACACCAACAGCAATCAAGACTTAACTATACAAAGGAGGACCAAGATGGAGGCATAGGGCGGAAGCCTGATTGTTGCCTACCACAACAACTTTGAGACTACGACAAGAGAGCAGAGCAGACACCATCCAAGACCACCATAGGGCTGGCTGAGTAGATGCTCTACAACTAGAATAAAAGAGGGGTATGTGGGATGATGCTGATGCCAGGTGACCCAAAGACCACACTTTAAGAACTACGGCTCAGGCGACACAAAAGAACTATGTCTCAGGCGATACAACAGCGGCCTGGAACGTGCTCGGCGCAGTTCCCCCGGCGGTCTCCGGCTGAGGGGATGGCTCCACTGGCAGCCAAGCACGGACAGACGAGCCCCTATGAGACATGGGGTGGGAGACTCCGCGCTTGCTGACCTCCGAGTCCGTCAAGAATCTCAACGCCCCGGAAGCGGCCAGGTGCGCATGCTCGGCGACCGGCCACCGATGCAGACCCAAGGGCCGACGCAGCGACGCCAGACCGGCCCACCGCCATGCACCGGGCGCACCGGAGCTTCGCCGAGCCGCCGCCCGACGAGTTCTGCAGCAGCCATACTGGAGCTCTGGAAGGATGGCCAGGGGAATTGCTGAGGGGGGATTGACCGGCAGGAATTGGGATCGGGAAGACGGGGCCCCGCTGAGACCCGGGTGCGGGCGGGGTTGCGCGCCTCTGGGCTAGGGTGTGGTCACACGCCTCTGGGTATAAGTGAGGCCTCACGTCCCTGGGTCTAGGTGAGGCCACATGCCCCTGGGTCCAGGTGAGGCCGGACTCCGGGTCCGGGTGAGGTCATGTGCCCCTGGACCCGGATGACGCTGGATCCCGTGCCCGGGCGAGGCCAAGCGCCCCTGGGTCTGGGAGAGCCCACACACCCCTGGGTCCAGGCGAGACCATGTGTCCCTGGATCCGGGTGAGACCTCGTGCACCTAGGCCTGGGTGAGGTCACGTGCCCCGGGGTCTGAGAGGCCAAGCGTCCCTGGGTCCGGGTGAGACTATGTGTCCCTGGATCCGGGTGAGGCCTCGTGCACCTAGGCCCGGGTGAGCCCAAGTGGCCCTGGGTCTGGAAGAGGCCAAGCGTCCCTGGGTGCGGGTGAGACCATGTGTCCCTGGATCCGGGTGAGGCCTCGTGCACCTAGGCCCGGGTGAGGCCACGTGCCCCTGGGTCTGGGAGAGGCCAAGTGTCCCTGGGTCCGGGTGAGACCATGCGTCCCCGGATCCGGATGAGGCCTCGTGCACCTAGGCCCGGGTGAGCCCAAGTGGCCCTGGGTCTGGGAGAGGCCAAGCGTCCCTGGGTCCGGGTGAGACCATGTGTCCCAGGATCCGGATGAGGCCTCGTGCACCTAGGCCCGGGTGAGCCCAAGTGGCCCTGGGTCTGGGAGAGGCCAAGCGTCCCTGGGTCTGGGTGAGACCATGTGTCCCTGGATCCAGGGTGAGGCCTCGTGCACCTAGGCCCGGGTGAGCCCAAGTGGCCCTGGGTCTGGGAGAGGCCAAGCGTCCCTGGGTCCGGGTGAGACCATGTGTCCCAGGATCCGGGTGAGGCCTCGTGCACCTAGGCCCGGGTGAGCACAAGTGGCCCTGGGTCTGGGAGAGGCCAAGCATCCCTGGGTCCGGGTGAGACCATGTGTCCCTGGATCCGGGTGAGACCTCGTGCACCTAGGCCCGGGTGAGCCCAAGTGGCCCTGGGTCTGGGAGAGGCCAAGCGTCCCTGGGTCCGGGTGAGACCATGCGTCCCTGGATCCGGATGAGGCCTCGTGCACCTAGGCCCGGGTGAGCCCAAGTGGCCCTGGGTCTGGGAGAGGCCAAGCGTCCCTGGGTCCGGGTGAGACCATGTGTCCCTGGATCCGGGTGTGGCCTCGTACACCTAGGCCCGGGTGAGCCCAAGTGGCCCTGGGTCTGGGAGAGGCCAAGCGTCCCTGGGTCCGGGTGCGACCATGTGTCCCTGGATCCGGATGAGGCCTCGTGCACCTAGGCCCGGGTGAGGCCACGTGCCCCTGGGTCTGGGAGAGGCTAAGCGTCCCTGGGTCCGGGTGAGACCATGCGTCCCTGGATCCGGATGAGGCCTCGTGCACCTAGGCCCGGGTGAGCCCAAGTGGCCCTGGGTCTGGGAGAGGCCAAGCGTCCCTGGGTCCGGGAGAGACCATGTGTCCCTGGATCCAGGGGAGGCCTTGTGCAACTAAGCCCGGGTGAGGCCACGTGCCCCTGGGTCTGGGAGAGGCCAAGCGTCCCTGGGTATGGGTGAAGCCAGATCCTGGGTCCGGGTGAGGCCGTGCGCCCCTGGATCCATCCGGGTGAGGCTGGGTCCCAGGCCCGGGTGAGACCACGCGCCCCTTGGGTATGGGTGAGGCCACGTGCCCCTTAGTCCGGGTGACGCCGTGCCCCTGGGTTCGGCCTGAGACCAAACCAGAGGGAGTCGGACCTCCATTACCACCATTTGTCCACCATCCAGAGCTGAGGGGTCAGTGCTGACATGTACACATAAGGAACTACTGGACATTGAAATTGGGTCTCAAAAGAACTGTTGGTCCAGGGGGAAGCTCGCTACAGATTGATTCATTTGCCTGTCAGCATAACTATTATTGCTCGTCTCACATTCAGTTCTTATTAGTATATATCTAGTGACATATGATCTCGCTCATCTAGGGGAAATGATGAACAACATAGACTGAGGAACAAGAACAGAACCAGAAGCAAGGAGGCATCGATCGGACTATCGGGCCTCAGAGGGAGGATAGGGGAGGGTAGGGGGAGGGTGGGGGGAGGGGGAGAGTTCAACCAAAGGACCTGTATGCATGCATATAAGCCTATCCAACGGTTAAGTTCAACAGGGGATTGGGGCATGCGTGGGGAGAGGGGTGGGATGGGAATGGGGGGATGAGGACAAATATGTGACACCTTAATCAATAAAGAAATTAAAAAAAAAAAAAAAAGCTGAAAATCCATCCTATATAATAAAAGCCTAATATGCTAAGTGTCCGGTCATCTGGTCATCTTTTCAACCAATCAAAGTATAATATGCTAATGATATGCTAAGGCCACTCAACCACTCGCTATGATATACACTGACCACCAGGGGGCAGATGCTCAATGCAAGAGCCAACCTCCCCCAGTCCCTCCCCACAGCCAGCAAACCTTCCGCTGTCCCTCCCCCCATCCCTCCAGCCCCGTCCAGTAGGCCCTGTCTGGCAGCCAGCAGGCCCCCAGGTCCCGGCTGGCAGCCCCAGCAGCCCCACCCAATGGGACTGGGTGAGACTGTCCCCGATAGGCCCTGATCACTGGCCAGGCCTAGGGACCCCACCCGTGCACAAATTTTGTGCACCGGGCCTCTAGTAATATAATAAAGTAGGTTTTCCAAATGTATATGTTAAAATATTGACAAATTAGTTAACCTGTTTTTACTTAAGTAGACACATTTGTGTAGTTAAATTTAAGTATGTATGAAAAGTTTTAATTTCACAGAAAAGTTTTCTATGTGTATTACAGTAATTTTAAATTTATACTGAATAGGTCTATAAATACATGCAGTCACCAGTCACAGAGTAAACAAATGCACATGGCTGGGGTCTGGGGTGTGACTTAAAACACATGGGAACATCAGCCTGAGAGAGTTACAACTGCTGCAGAAAGTTAGACCATGTGACAACAGAACCAATGACTGCTCATGATGCTTTGTGATCACGTGCTAATCATTCTCGGAACATTTTTATGAGGGGTGATTCTTGGATTTAAATATATGAACTATAATTGTAGATATGTAATATTTATTTATGTTGGTGAAATTACTATAGTGTTTTCCAACATATGGCCTATAAAATGGTTAAAAATAACTAAATTAATAACAAAAAATAACCTGTTAATTTAATTATAAGCAAATCTTGGTTAAAAGCATTTTAAAATTAACAGGGTATTAATTTGCACATATGGCATACAGACTGGAAATTTAGTCCGTTAAATTCAAAGTCCATTAAATCGAGGTCTACAAAATTGAGGGTTTATTTTACTAATTAATCTGACTTAATTCAGAATTTGAGTACCTTCAGTGTGTCAGGTACTGATATATTTAAATTATCTATATTTGTTGAGTTCTACTTAGCAATGTCAGTATAATTAACACATACATCAGTTGTGGTAAGGGATATATATATATATATATATATATATATATATATATATATAATTGATTTTTTTACAGAGAGGAAGGGAGAGGGATAGAGAGTTACAAACATCAATGAGAGAGAAACATCCATCAGCTGCCTCCTGCACCCCCCCTATTGGGGATGTGCCCACAACCAAGGTACATGCCCTTTACCGGAATCGAACCTGGGACCCTTCAGTCCACAGGCCGATGCTCTATCCACTGAGCCAAACCAGTTAGGGCAAGGGACATCTTAATAACTCTTTTCACCCCTGCCAAAATATTCCTCCCTACTCTTAACCATTTTCTTGTTCACTATTTCATAGCCCTGCTTTTTAGCGTAAGTAAGGAGACCTAGTTAGTGAAGGATTAAGTTATAGGATACAGGGCCCATGTAGAGAGCTGCCTCCTTCCCTTACATACCCAAGAAGTTAACTCTGGGTTAGGGTTTTGCTCACATAGGGTAGGAAGTGCAGGAAAACAGCTTGGCTATCTTATGGGGCTCCCCACCGTCCCCCAAATAGAAACTCAGCAGAACTGGGCACTTACCCTCTTCATCAAGGCATATGACACTGATAGGAGGGTTAGCATCCACAGCTGAGCTGCACAGAAGGCTTCAGACATTGTCTAGACCAGCGGTCACCAACCTTTCGGACCTCATGGACCACCAGTGGTCCACGGACCACCGGTGGACAACCGCTTGTCTAGACCAAGTTTCATCAACCTCGGCACTGACAGTCCTGACCAGATAACTTTGCTGTGGGGACTGTTGTGTTCACGCAGGATGTTAAGCACATTTTTGGCAGCATGCCCAGTGTGAGTAGCATTTCCTACCCTCCATGTCATGACAATAAAAAATGTCTCCAGACATTGCCAGATGTCTCCTGGGGGGCAAAAATCACCCACAGGCGAGAAGTACTGCTCTAGATTGTCACCCCGATGGTCACCAGGCCCCACACTTCCAACCCCATACAATAGCAGCAGTTGGATGACTGAGCTAGTGAAAACCCAAACCGTGATCATTTTCATTAGTAGTTTTATATTTTCTTCCCATAAATATCATCTCTTTGCCAATGTATTGATACATAAGCTTTAACATGTATGCATTTATAATCTTCTTTCTTAGAATTTTTTATTGCTAGTAAATATGTTGTTATACTTAGGCTAAGAGTAGCCCTGAGTTTTATATATGTTGTAGTTAATCATCCTATATAATAAAAGGCTAACATGCAAATCGACCGAACTGCAGAATGACAGGTCACTATGATGCGCACTTACCACAAGGGGGCATACGCTCAATGCAGGAGCTTCCCCCTGGTGGTCAGTGCACTCCCACAGGGGGAGCGCTGCTCAGCCAGAAGCCCTGAGCCTGGCTCATGGCTGGCGAGCTCAGGGGCACTGGCGGGAGCCTCTCCCGCCTCTGCAGCAGCGCAGGGAGCGGGCCTAAGCTGTCAGTTGGACACCCCCTGAGGGCTCCCAGACTGCAAGAGAGCATAGGCCAGGCTGAGGGAACCCCCTTCCCACCCACCTAGTGCATGAATTTTGTGCACCAGGCCTCTAGTTTTAAATAATCTACATAGGTTTTCTAACTCATTTCTTAGTGCTTTAGGATGGACTCTAAACCATTATCAGTATCTAGCATTTTAGTTTGAATTGGTCACATTAAATTTAACCAGTGCTTATAAGCTAGATTTTGTTTTCATATAAAATCTTAAATAGAATAGTTGCTTTGCCTTGATGTTAAAATTACAAGTGAGTTTTACATTCTTTCTAGTAACTTGTGCTTTATTTCTCTTGAGAAATTTATTTCTCACATCATTTTTTCCTGGTTATCTTTTTAAAGTCACCACATGGGAGAAATTAGATGCTCTCTAAATTTTTGAAACTTATCTAGGCTAGTGATATATGCCTAGCCCAATGTCAAACAGCAGTTTATATGCATTAAATTTAGGTGAAACCATTTTCCATTTGTTATTTCCATGCTTTTTATAGGCGTTGAAACACCCGTATTTTCAAGTTGGTCAGGTATTAGGCCCTTCCTCACATCATCTGGAATCGAAACAGCCTTTACATAAGCAGGTACAACCACTAGAATCGAAGCCACCTTTAATTGATCTAGAACCTACGCCTCTGCCAGACATAAATGATCAAACTGTTGGACAGCCCCAGTCAAAAAGCCACCAGCCACTGCAGTCCATCCAGCTGCCACAGAACGTGAGTGTCCAGCAAGCACCAAAGCAGCAAAGCCATCAGAAACAGCCTCAATCACTGTTTCCAAGTATTGTCAGGAACATGCCAACCGTAAGTAGCCCATAGTGCTTGAGATGCAATAGTTTGGCTAGTTCAATGAGGATTGCATTTCTAGGCATTCCTAAAAATGTCGGGGAAGATACAAAAGATTATTCTGTGTTAAAGCCTCTACTTTCTCTGGCAAGAGCTTGGCCGGAGATAAAATTCTAAAAAGAAAACCTCAGAATGAACATAATAAAGTTTGTATGCTACAGACTTTTCTTAAGGTTCTTAAATTCACAAGAACTCTGGGACAAAAGAGAGCTGATAAGAATTTTAATAGTAATTTTATACTGTTTTTAAATGTTGATGAACAGAATGGGTTTTTTTTTAAGTGTCAGGCATAATATAAAACTTCCTCTTCCCACTTCTTTTGTTCATTTCAGGGAGCTTGTCAGGTGCCATGTATTTTAACTGTCTCCTCAAGATGTATGCTATACTCCCAAATGCATTGTATTTGCGGATTTTAGAACTGAAAGAGATCTTAAAGAACAGTGTCTAATTCCTTATCCAGTCCTGCGGGCCTGATATAAGTAAGCCCTGCCCCCAATAGCAGCAACATTCTAACATACTATTGATTACTTGTTTCTTATGTGTATTGTTTATTTCCTTGCTCTACCTATAAGAATTTAAACTCCATAAAGTCAGGGATGTTTGTTTTATTTATCAATACAGACCCAAAAACCAAAATGGGGACTGGCACATGGTAAATTCTCAACAAATATCTGGTGAGTGAATGTATGTCCACACTATTTTTGAGCAACCTCCAGGGTCTTGAAGAAGCCATACTTTCTAAGAAAGTTCTTTATACTGAGCTAAAATCTGGTTTTCTGTAGCTTTTAACAAAGGTTAAGCACTCTTCTAGAAGGCAGCCTTTCAGATGTTTGAAAATAGCCCTTCATCATCTGCCCTTTTCTCTAGGAGAAGCATCCCCCGTTCCCTCACATACTCCACATATGACATTGTTCACCAGTGGCTGAGTAACCTTTGGTTCCTGTGTATGAAGGAGCCTTTGAGTCCCCTCACCACCTACTTCCCATGTAAAATGAGGCTGCCAGAACTAGAGGCAGACAGCAGGTAAGGAGGGAAAAATAGGGTGAATCACCTCCAACATTCCAGAGCCATATGTTCACTTGTGCCACTAAGGATTACATTTCTGTTTTTGTTTATTTTTCTTGGAATGAACATCAAATGTTAACTCATAGGGAGAGACAAGGAAAGGAAGTTGATATTTATTGAGTAACTACTAAGTGTCATGCACTCTGCTAGGCACCCCCCGGCATGCATTCACTAAGTTAAAGTAATCAATAACCTCATCCTAAATTTTTAGATAGCTAATAAGTTCCAGAGTTGGGATTGAGCATTTTGTCAACTAAAATTCCTAAGATTATTTTTTACAAGTGCTAAATCACATATTCTGTACCTTCTTTGTGTACTTGATCTCTAGGATTCAAAAAATTACAATACCTTATTTTTACCTCTCAAATTTCTAATAAGTGTACTTAAACCCTTATTTTGTCTTCTCAGTTTAACTATTCTATCCAGCTTGTCACCAGCTATGGATTCATTTAGTTGTTCATTTGTTTTTCCTCCTTTACCTTTATGACGAACAATGAGCCTTTGGGCAGACCACTCGAACCTTCTTCTAGATGACACTGATCCATTAAGCAGAACTCTTAGTCAGATTATTGAATTAAGTACTCATTCTGCTAGGGCTGCCATAATAAAATGCCGTAGGCTGGGTGGCTTAAACAACAGAAGTTTATTTTCTCACAGCTCTGGAGTCTGGGAAGTCAATAATTACGGAAACCCATTTGGTTTCTGGTGAGAACCCTCTTCCTGGTTCACAGACAGTACTGCCTTGCCCTTACGTGGCAGAGAGAAGCAAGCTCTCTAAGGCAGGCGCCCTCAAACAACGGCCCGTGGGCCGCATGCAGGTGTTTCTGCCGTTTTGTTTTTTTACTTCAAAATAAGATATGTGCAGTGTGCATAGGAATTTGTTCATAGGTTTTTTTAAACTATAGTCCGGCCCTCCAACGGTCTGAGGGACAGTGAACTGGCCCCCTGTTTAAAAAGTTTGAGGACCCCTGCTCATGTCTCTCTTTTTAAAAAAATATTTTTTATATTTTTTATTGATTTCAGAAAGGAAGGGAGAGGGGGAGAGAGATAGAAACATCAATGATGGGAGAGAAACATTGAACAGCTGCCTCCTGCATGCCCCCTACTGGGGATTGGGCCTGCAACCCAGGTATGTGCCCTGGACAGGAATCAAACCGGGGACCCTTCAGTCCACTGGCCAATGCTCTATCCACTGAACCAAACTAGGGCTAATGTCTCTTCTTATAAAGACACTAATCCTATCACAAGGGCCTTATCTTCATGGCCTCATAAATAATCCCCAATTAACTCCTAAAGTCCCCATCTCCAAATACATCACAATGGAGCATAACTTTTGGGGGAACATATAGATTTCAACATATAAATTTGGGGGGATGTAAACATTCAGTCCATAACAGTACTGATGCACATTTGTTGTCTTTTC
This sequence comes from Eptesicus fuscus, assembly GCF_027574615.1. NCBI lineage: Eukaryota > Metazoa > Chordata > Mammalia > Chiroptera > Vespertilionidae > Eptesicus > Eptesicus fuscus. The sequence continues at coordinate 84,829,164 of NC_072481.1, forward strand.
ATTCCTTCATTTTGTTGATAGCATGAAAGACCCTGTCACCTGCTGTGTTGAAGTCCATGTAGACTACATGGTGGACTATATGATCTACCACTTTTTTTTACTCCGTGCTCAAAAACTTTCCCTTAATAACTAATTTTAGAACCTTTTCCCTCATCCTATACCAACCTTATTAATATGCAGTTTGTAAAAATCCACCCTCTACTTTATAAAAATGATTTATATTGCCCCTTTCCAGTTTTTGCAGACATACAAGACTACTTCATATAACTGACATTGTTTAGCAGCATACAACATCAGCTCCCTAAAATCAATTCAGCTGAAATAAACGTCTTAAACTCAGCTAAGTATAACCTTTGATTAACTCTACTCATCTGAGGCTTTAAATCTTTTTATTCTCCTTAGTCTGGAGCTCATGCTCCCTGGCAAAGAAAACAATGGTGTAATAGAATCTGGCAAATAACACTTTTTGTCATCCTCCATCACTGGGACTCCATCAACTTCAAGTAATAGCATATCCATTCTTTAAGCATCTTCTTGCTCCCAACATAGCTGTATTTGCTGACCTTGCTTCCAAATTCCCTACTTTTAATTGCCTTTTGGATTTTTTAGTTTACGTGTCCTCAGACAACCCCATGCAAATTTTAATAGAACCAACTCATTGTCTGCCCAAGTCAGGTCTTCTTCCTAATTCTTTTTTTTTTTTTATTGATTAAGGTATTACATATGTGTCCTTATCTCCCCATTGCCCCTCAAACCCCTCCCCCCCACACTCATGCCCTCACCCCCATGTTTTCTGTGTCCATTGGTTAGGCTCATATGCATGCATACCAGTCCTTTGGTTGATCTCTCCTCCTTACCCCCACCCTCCCCTACCTTCCCTCTGAGGTTTGACGGTCTGAAAGATGCTTCTCTGTCTCTGGATCTGTTTTTATTCATCAGTTTATGTTGTTCATTATTTTCCATAAATGAGTGAGATCATGTGATATTTATCTTTCTCTGACTGGCTTATTTTGCTTAGCATAATGCTCTCCAATTCCATCCATGCTGTTGCAAATGGTAAGAATTCCTTCTTTTTTTACCACAGCGTTATTTCTATTAAAAGAATCACCATTCTGAAATGGTCGGGCTCAAACTTTTAAAGTGTCCTGGCCTTTCTTTCTCTGTGTCCACTAGGATTACATGTAGTGACTATGACAGAAACCTGACCACTGTGGCTTAAACAATAAGTGGTTGTTTTACTCTCATAAGAAGTCAGGTGGTGGGCAAGCCAGGACTGGTGCTGCTGGTAAAAGTGGCCAGACTGCTTTTGTCTTCCTGTTCTACCCCTTAGCAGGCAGCATTTATTCCTATGGACGTAAGATGATTGTTGCTCCTGTAGGGTTGCATCTGCCTTCGAGAAGGGGAAGAGTGAAAAACACTGGTACATGCTAGCAAAGTCTAAAAATGTCTTTCCTGGAAGTCCCTCCCAATAGACTTGTACTTTCAGCTCACTAGCTAGATCATGGCACATGTCTTCATATAGCTGCAAGGGAGGCTGGAATTTTGGATATTTTAACTGGGCATATTGCTGCATTGAACAAACTATTAATAAGGAAGAAGGTAGGATGGCTACTGGGTGGGCAACTAGCAGTGTCTGCCACATGGTCCTTTGACCTCTTTTGAGATAGACATAAAATCCAGACCTTTTTTCCCTTGTTGATAGCAAATGTATTCTTTCCTGAGCATTCCAAACACTATGAAACTGTTACCCCTGTCACTGCATGCCACTGTAACTTTAAAGGCCTCCTATTTGAACCTGACCTTTCTAGCATGCTGCCTTTATCACATTGTTTTGTGTGTGTGTTTGTGTTGTTGTTTTTTCTATTGTTCTCTATTACCCACAGGGTAGCTGCAATTTCTTAGGCAGACATTGAAGGCCCTTCATAATGTAGTATCCTTCTGTCTTTGCAACCATGTCCTCCACTACTTCAGCACAAACCACCTGCTTCTGTAAACTTAGTCTACCCTTTTTTCCTGGAACAAACTCTGGCCCTTTCCTATTAAAAAGCCATACTTTATACATGTCCTCTTCCAAACTAATAACAATAACAACAGCAGCAATAATACCTAACCTTTAGAAAGTCTTATGTGTGAGGCTCTATCCTAAGGACTTTCAATGTATTTTACTATTAAATTAATAAACACCAAGTTAGATAAATACTATATGTTCCCATTTAAGAAGGAAGAAACTAAGGCTTTGAGAAGTTGTCACTTCTTAAAGAGAGACAGCCAACACATGGCAGTTTTCCAAACCACACATCAGTTTTCCAAATTACACATTTGTGCTTGTACATAAAAGCATTCAGCAAGTGATAAAAGATGCTGATGACTGATTTTCCACCACAGAAGCCAAGCAGCATGCTGGGGCACAAGAGCATGAGGAGGCGCTGGGGTCAGACTGTATTCAAGTCTGGAGATAGCTGGGAAGACTTTGAGGACAGTGATTTTGGAACCTCTCAAACCAAGAAACCAAGCATGAGTGTTTTCAGAGAAAAGAGGAAAAAAGATTCTCCATTTCGGTAAGATTTCAGATTCCTCTGGAAAGTATATTTTTATTATGCATCAACCTTATTTTATTCCTTAAGTATAAATGAATGTAGATATTAAAAGATAATAAATAGCTTAAAACTAACTTACCTCTAAAAAGGTAATACTTGACTTCTCACCGTAATGATTCTCAGTACTGATGGCTGGGTGCTGTGGGTGGGTGGAAGAAGGGGTTCATGTTAAAGTTTTAGTGTGCCCTCTTGAATTATGATCACCATTATTCCCGTTTGAAATTCACATGCCTACTTGCAGAAAGCAAAGCATACTCAGATGGTGTCCAGATTCAACTATTTGCATGCTATTCTAAACCTTTTTTTATCATTTCCTGAGCTTTTTCTGGAATTTTAATATCTCTGGAAGTCCCTTTTTAAAAAAATATTTTTTTATTGATTTCAGAGAGGAGGAGGGAGAGAGAGAGAGAGAGAGAGAGAGAGAGAGAGAGAGAGAGAGAGAGAGAGAGAGAGGCATCAACGATGAGAGAGAATCATGATTGGCTGCCTCCTGCACACCCCACTGGGGACTGAGCCCGCAACCCCGGCATGTGCCCTTGACAAGAATCGAACCTGGGACCCTTCAGTCTGCAGGCCGATGCTCTATCCACTGAGCAAAACTGGCTAGGGCTGGCAGTCCCTTTTTATAAGTTGAATAATCATGAGCACTTTGTTCAACTTTGAAGTGAGGGTGGGTTAAGTTTTGATGAACGTTTTGGGAAAATATTTTCTTTTTCCCCCCTCTTTGGATCAGAAGAAAAAACAGGGAGAAAAGATGTATCATGAATCAGGAAAATTTATCTAATCGCTGTTTGGTATTATATATTGCTGAAATCTTCATTTTGGAGTACACATACCTGTGAAGGTGCATGAAGACTCTCTAAAGGGGATACCTGCTTGGATAATTCTTTTTTAAATTAATTTTTATTGATTTGAGAGAGAGAGAGAGAGAGAGAGAGAGAGAGAGAGAGAGAGAAGCATGGATTTGTTATTCACTTATTTATATATTCATTGGTTGATTCTTATATGTGCCCTGACTGGGGATTGAACCTACAACCTTGGCATCTCAGGACAATACTCTAATCAACTGAGCTACCTGGCCAGGGCCTGCTTGGATAATTCTTAGAGTTCCATAGTATTCTTCCCTAAAATATATGAGCTGGAGAATAAACCTGCTTAATCTACTTCCCACTTTGCCAGAGAGTCACCTCTCAGCCATTTTTCAAATCTTGCATGGCATAAGGGTAAAATAACCTGAATGGAGCTAAACAAAGGAAGAAATCAGAAGACTCGCACCTTCAAATAATTCAAAAGGCTTTCTGTCTATCCTTGTCTTATGCATATTTCTCCTAAGAGGAAAAGCCTGTGTTACAAATAGGGTATTTCAGTATGTGTTGGAAAGCATGGAAATTCAGAACCACTTGAAGGACCAGAGCCTAGAGATGCTTTCTGTTTTAAGTGTACTAGAATGTTTTGTGTAACTGATATCAGTGGGTTAGTTGCTGAGAGGAAAGACTTTTTAAAGTAACCATGTTGAAAATTAGTAGAATTTCAGCAATTGGTGTAACCACAGTGGGCTGAGGGGAAGGGAAAGACATCAGAAATGGGTGGCAGTCTTTCTCCTGTGTCTATGCTTCTCCTAAAGTGGGCTGGGGTGGCCAGAAATTCAAAGGGCAGCCAACAGAGTCCCCAAAAACTTACTTTACATAGTATATACTTTAGTAGACAGTTGACATGGCTATGATTGCCTTCCCTTTCCACATGTCTTCCCACATTATAAATCCACAACTATAGCAATTGTAGGAAAAGTGGAATCATATACACAGGCAATTTGCTGCTCAGTTAGAAAGCTTTCTGTCGTGTAATGTCTAGTATTAGAAATGATTCTATGCACTGCCTATATTTATTGGGGGCAAAGGTTGTCAGTTAGTGTTCCTACCAGCAGAAAGACTGATGGAAACCATTTGTGAGGTCACCTTGACTGTACTGAAAAGGTGTGCAAAGGCGGGTGAGAGATAGCGTCCTCTTCTCACTCTGCACTCTGTAATGCTGCCTTTTGTTGACTTCCAAGGCTTCCAGAGTCAGGACCCTCAGGCTCCAACCCCTCAGCAGTGGAAAACAAGAGCTTACCTGCTGCTATTTCCCTAAAATCTGATTCCAAATTATCAACGGCTTCAACAGCTAAACAGTACTACTTAAAACAATCAAGGTACCTTCCAGGTAAGTAGAGAAAATAAAATGTTTACTGCTAACAACAATATAGATAAGTCAGGCTCACGTGTCTTGGAATCTTGTAGAAAGGGCACCCGTGAAATAATATAATCACATGCTCTTTGCTGGCTCAGCCTTGTCAGTACTTGTTACCAAGTGCTTTTCTGGGCCTCCTGCCTCTGTGAAGACTGTCCTAGAAGTGCCTAGCAGACAAAACTCAAGATGAAGAATATGACTCAAAAAAATAGCACCCTTCCCCCAGCAAAGCTATGCCTTTAGGAAATGCTACATTTTATTAAAACAATGCTTACACTCCCATTACAGCTTTTTAGAAAATGTGGAATGTTTATACTGTTTCTCTAATGATCTGATTTATGCTTTTGAAAGATCATTTGGGCTGCTGAGTAGAACATGCTAGAACAGTGGTTCCCACAGGGGGGCAATTTGATTTTTAAGGGGGGCAATTCAAGAATGAGTTATTAACAGTGAATTTTTTGTGTTTCTTATGGTTCTAGGGGCTTCATATAGAGTATATAAATATATATTGTGACATATTTATACATTTCAGTTCTCTGTTATATGTTTTGAAACTTTATTTGCTATTTTTTCATATCACTTCATATATTTTTTAACAATTTCTTAGTAATTTTCAACTGTCCTTTTGTTCCCGTTGCAGGAAAAATCCTGCAATAGGTTTTCCTTCTGCACTCTACCCCACCCTGCCTCCGCTCCTCCCTTCTCCCCCGCCCCGCCTTCTCCGCCAGCCAGCCTGCTTTTCCCTTCTCCCCCGGCCCCGCCTCCGCTCCTCCCTTCTCCTCCCCCCGGCATGCTTGCTTCTCCGCAGCTTTGCTCCCTCTGCAGCTCTTGGCTTCTTTCTATGCTGTCTTGATATGCAAGTTAGCCACCATCTTTGTTGGAGTAATTTGCATACTTGTCCTGATTGGTTGGTGGGCGTGGCTTGGCTGGTGGGCGTGGCGAAGGTGCAGTCAATTTGCATATTTGTCTATTATTAGGTAGGATTTTTCTCTTTCATGGACGCCGTGTTCTTTTGGAAGCTTGTTTAGACCAAGTTAATGGCCTTTTAGGCTTCCTCCACATGAATAGGAGTTCACTTTTTGAATAAGAATTATATGTCACGGCAGGGGGTGGGGGGGCGGGCGGGCGGGGCGAGGGCAATCAGGATTTTAGAGATGCTTAGGTGGAGTATGGCCGAAAAAGGTTGGGAACCACTGTGCTAGAGGCTCAAGACATGCAAGGAGATTGGTCAAGAAGCCATTGTATATGTCTGGATAGAGAGGATAATGGTGTGTTCCATAGTTGAAAAGGCAGATAGAGAACTGGGTAAAATCTAGATGTATTTCAGTAGTGGAACTGATATGACTTGCTGATAGATTAACATGGTTAATGGTAAAGAATAGAAGGAGTTAAGTGTTGGCTTCTGGGTTTTTGACTTGGCAACTGGTTGGATGGTGGTGACTTTAACTGAGAAAGGGAAGATTAAGAGAGGACTGGAGTGTGGAAGTAGAGAATCGGGAGTTAAGGTTGGGATGCCTATTAAACATCTGAGTTGATGTATCTAATAGACAATTGGGTGTATTAATCTGGAGCTTAGGGAAAAGATCTAGACAGATGGTGGGGAGTTTATGTTATAGAATTTTCTCTTCAAAATCCACTTTTAAAAGTTTAAAATTCGATTAAGTCTAAAGGGAATCAATTTTTAAATCACTGTTTATGTATACAGATACATCTTTAGTCCAGCAGGAGGAGGAGATGGTCTTTTTCTTTTGTGCTGTCATGGGCATAGTCATTTACAGCTTTGTGAATGTAATAAGCAGGCCACTGGGTTCATCTAAGGAAGGTTCTCTTTCCACACCGCAGCCTCCAGAAGTAAGCCACAGTCTTTACTTCCCAGAAGCTTGTTTGGGAAGGGTAAGGAAGATGAGAGAAGAGGTTGAGACTAGACTGATAGCAAGAGATTGATGCGTAACGTATTTTTCTGTTTACCTTTTAGGCAACAATATAAATTTCAGTTCTAGGAATCCAATAAGGACCCACTCCTGTTGTCAGTAATTGAGGAGAGAAAAGAATGAAAGAGGAAAGGGTTTAGAAAGGGTTTGCACTTTGTTTTTGAATAAAGATTTTTTTTATTGTAAAAATGTTTTTAATGAGTAATTGCTACCTAGTGTATTTTCTTTATTGTCAGGTAATACAGCCTACCATAGTTCTATTTGTAGGTGTTCTGTTAGAAACCAAAATCCATAAGGAGCTACATCTATAAAAAAGGGAAATTATTTACCTGATGGAGTGTTTTCCTTAGAAAACTGATGATAGGTCATCTTGAAGCTTGGTATAGAAAAGCAGGCTTGTTTCTGGCTTCAAAACAAAGCTGCAATTATATGTCTCATAAATGTGAAGCCCTGCTGAGGAATTCCCTCTGTGAAAGCAGAAGCTCGGACTACCTGGAAACAGTTGCTAACTTCCTGCAGTGTTGGCAGCCCTCGGTGAGGGTTTCTATTGTGCTAACAGAAACGCCACAGGTGTGACCCAGAGCTTTAGACTGTGTTATGTCTCTAGTGCCTCCTACTTAATTGTTCAATTTAATTGTCAGTAAAAAGAAAGCAAGTCAAGAAGATTTCAATCTCTTAAAAGTGGGTTAAAATAACACCTTTTGATCACTGGTACCAAAGCCTGAGGTTGACTCCACATTTCAGATTTCAGAAAATCAGAAATAATTTAACTGTTTAGATTTTATTCTAATATACAGCAAGCTTCACAGACAAATCTTTACATGTCTACTCTGAACTTCCAGGCTCCCAGCGTTCTTGGCCACGTGTCTGTTTTCCCAGCCACACTGTGGTCCTTGAGGGTCTGGCACAGAGCACACACTCAAAATAAGTGATGACTTGGAAATACCTTTTTGAAGAAAATTTTTGTACCACTGTAATTTTTACTAGACATTTTAGTAAAAAAAAAAAAATCCAAAGTTTAATTATTGTGTTTTAGAAAATATCTTATGTTTATGAAACAAACTGTGAGGATTTCAGGTGATTGTGCTTATTAGGGCTTAGGATCATGTTAAGATTCAGAAAAAAGCAAGTATTTGTGACATGTAAACAAAAGTTATTTCCATTCTCTTCCCCCAAGTTATTTCTAATCTTTGTATGTATAATGTATTTTTTCCTTCAAGTTTATGATCACACTCTAAACTTTGAAATGACTATTTTGTTCTTCTAAGGTGTAAATCCTAAGAACGTGTCCTTAATAGCCAGTGGAAAGGATATAAATCCATATACTTGGAGTAATCAATTATTTCCTAAGTCATTGGGACCCATTGGGGCAGAACTTGCTTTCAAAAGGAGTAACGCAGGTAAAGCAAGAATACGTTTAAAGTATAAATTTTCATTGTTTTTCTTCTGCAGATATTTACTTTTAAATATATTGCAGCTGCCTCCTTCCAACCAAGATACCCTTGGGGGATCACAAAGGGTTTCCACCTGGTGCTTGAGCACAGATAGTTTTAAGGGAATCCTTTGCCAGATCTCAACTTCCATATGGATTCTTTCCTAAAATGAATCTGCCTGAGCAAGTGTTTCTGTTCTCCTACTTTACAAAAGAAGAGAAGACTTCTCACTGTCTACTATGGTGTGTTTCCTATTTCCCCAAAGTGTAAAAATATCTGGGGTGGCTATGAAAGGGATAGTTTGATGTACTGGTGTCAGTGTTGAGAACATGATTGGGGAACAAAGCCTTGTTAAGTCAAGTGGTTTCCAATTCTTAACTTTCAAAAAATTGAAGGAGAACCTAAATGAGTTATTAGCTCACAGATAAGTAAAAATCACTTTTTATGAGATCACTATATGACTTTTGGTCTATAACTTTAATAAGACTACAGTGATAAAGCTGTAACAAAACACCTTTCGTTCCCAAATATTGGTTTACAATATCATGGTTTTTTAGGACTTCCATCCCCCAAAATTAAAAAAAACAAAAAACAATAGAATTGATATTGAATGTTGTCTGATTTTAGCAATAAGTAGTATTCATTTGTGGATACATGAAGACTTGAAAAAAGGTCCCATATTTCTCTTTTAATTTTGGGGGGAAGTTAATAGATTAATTTCCCCCAAAGTTACTTTTCATGTGTAGTAATCAAAATTTAGATATTCATCTTTTTGATTAATTATATACTGTAAAGCATTATTACTAACTTAATGCAGAAAAAAGTATTTTAATATGCTTATGGTTACAAGAAAGTTTTTAAAGATTTCAGTTTACAACTTAAAGACTCTTAAGCCTAAAATAATTATTTGGGTAAAATTTGGGAGTTATGAATCAAAGTAAAACTATAGAGAGAAAAGGGATTATTATGAAATTTCCAGCTTCTAGAAATAAAACCTGTTCATGTGTTTCTTAAGTCAGTATTGGTAGGCATAAAAATCACTATGATATTTAGACTCCTTTGGTTATATTTAAAGAGATGTAATAGTTTTATTTTTAAGTGTCTATAAGTATAATATGCCATAAATTACATCTTTTGAAACTAAAACTTAGGGTGAAAAATTTTATATATCAGCTTCAAGTGTGTGAAGAAGTAAAGAATTCTTTTTTAAAAAAGTAGGTGGTTTTGGATCAAAAAGTTAGGGGATCACTGTGTAGCAATTCAGTAGTTCTGATACAACATTAACTCACTTTGGGCATTTTATAGTTTCCAGACACTTTGAAGACTCAGGTTCCCCATCTAACATGTGCTCAGGTGTCAACATTGCAGCACTGTAACTTACTTATTTTTTTCTCAGTTTAAAAAAAAATACTACTTACTGAACCAGCCACTTAAATACAAATCAGTGCAAATGACAGCACTGCAACTTTGCCATCAAATGAAAGCTGTGATAACACATGAGAAGATTTTTTTCATAGTAAGGGTTCTTTATGGATCTTTTCATTAATCACCTAATCCATTTTTCTCTACTTTTCTTAAAACATTTTCCTTATTATTCTTTCTTTCCATCTGCCTTCTCTGTAGAAGAAAGCATAATTAAACCAATTGAAAAACTATCATGCAATGAAAGCTTTCCTGAGAAATTAGAGGACCCACAAGGTAAATTCTGGGCATTATAGTGAGTGCAACTTGCTCTTTGAACCTCTTGTTCAATTTTCTTCTCAACATTTGCCCCAAATCTTGTCATAAAAGGCCATTGTGAAGGGCAAGGTCTCCTGCTCTCGGAGCCAGATCAGGTGGAGAAGGGACACCTTCCACATCAGGAACACCTCTCTGCAGTAGTTGGGGCTCTGAAGCTCTATGCTTGTCTTCTTAAATTATGACAATTTGTACAAATTAAGTAAGCCTACTGAAAAAGATATTTGCTAATTTTGTAATAGATATTCCTGTATTTTTTAAAGTTCTGAAACTTATTTCTTTTTTTTTTTTATATTTTTAAAGAGAGGAAGAGAGAGGGATAGAGAGTTAGAAACATGATCAGCCGCCTCCTGCACACCCCCTACTGGGGATTGCCCGCAACCAAGGTACTGCCCTTGACCGGAATCGAACCTGGGATTCCGCAGGCCGACGCTCTATCCACTGAGCCAAACCGGTTTCATCTGAAACTTATTTCTTAAGCATTAACAATCATTAAAAAGAAAAGGTTGCCCAGGTTAATAGAGATGGTGCATTTTGTAGAGAGTCGGTGTTGCTGCTTTAAACAGTACTGACTGTTGGCTCCAACCTGAAAATTGGCAGCTCACAAGGTACGTCACGTGATAAGCCAAAATAATTTAAGAAGACTTCTCTTTAGGTCATTTTGTATGCATTTTTCCTGAGCAACTTCTTCCCCCAATAGGCAGAAGCCTCCTGGGATGTTCAGTGTGTAGTTTTTAGAGTCCGACACACACCATTCTGTTACTCACCAGCCTTGCCATTTTGGACGAGTTATGTAGGGTCCCTAAATCAGTGTCCCCATCTATAAAATGGAGGAAATAGTATTTACCCAGGTATTATTATATAGCCATTCCTAGGATTTTTGTCAAACAGTATTTAATAAGTATTTGCTCTGGCGATGAGGATAAAAGCAAGAGAGATGTTCTGAAGTTGCTACTAAGTGTGACCACTGCCTTGAACTTCCTTCCAAAAAGTCTTTTGCAGTAAAGGACTGACTTGTGATTTAAAATGAGTACTGGAGGGCAAGTAAATGTCCAGTAAGGCTGCGGTGCTTATGCCAAATTCAGTATTGTTAAAAACTGTATCAGCTGATTTTACTGTGTGAGATCCTTTAGTGTCTGAGAAGTAGCATTGTTGTTTGACATTTGTTGGTTCAAGAGCAAACACTTATTGCGAGCCTACTGTGCACAGCCCCGTGGCAGACATCAGGGACATGGAAGGCCGGCGTCCAGGCTGGTGAACAGATCACACCATGTAAAGCGTGCTCCCGTGGTAGCTACCACATGAACAGCTCTTTGAAGCCCCCAAAGCTGTGAGCACCGACTCACCTTTCCTCTGCCAGGTCTCCGCTCCAGCACAGCTATGCTCCTTAAAAGAGCAGCTGTGTTCATTTTTCCTCATATTCTCAGGTTGCTCAGCTCCCTGGAGTTTATCCTCGGGCTCCTGAAGCAGCTCCCGCCTTATCCTGGTGGCCAGATCCGGTGGGCAGTGCTGTCCCTCCAGACTCTGCGCCTAGTCTGTAACTCCTCCCGTCTTCACACGCTGTGTTCTCTTGAGTTTTCAGAGCCTGCTCTTCCTACCATCTACCTTTTTATTCTCTCTCATCCGCCGGGCCCCTTCCCTCCCCTAATGCTAGTGCTCCCTGGGGTTCTACCCTGGGTCTTAGCTCCTCTTGCAGTCCTTCTGAGATGACTCCCCATGCCCGCAGCTCCATAACCGCCTTACTTGGTCACTCCAAACCTCCCACCTGCTCTATCTCTGCGACTTGAATACCCCACAGGCCCCGTATCTTCCCCAACACCTGATTCTCCTCATATTGTTGGCCTTAGTCACCAAAATGTCAGACATATTTCTCTCTTCCCCTCCCACCCCATATACCCACCCAGTTGCCTCTCCGTCCCCTCTGTGACTGCATTAGTTCAGACCTTCGTAATCTCCCCTTTCAGCTCTAGCAGCGCCCTCCTAACTGGTCTCCTGCCTTAGATTTTCCCCTTCCAACCCATTCCTATGCTGCCTCTCGATTGGTCACTCACTAATAGTGCTGAGGAGGAGGAGGAGGACAGCTGACACTTGCTGAACACAGATTCTGTGCTCAGTGCTTTGCATGCATCTCGTTCAGTCCCTACAACAACCCTGAGGATAGTTCACTGTCACAGAGATTTTACGAAATGAAGAGGAGCACAGGGCACCGCAGGGAGGGGGCTTCTGGCCGGAGACATCCCCGTGTTAAGAACTGGAGCCTAAAAACCTGGTATGTTCAGGGGAACTCAGCCTCTGGTTAAGATTCTAGCTTGGTCATTTGTCAACTGTGAGAACTTCGGCGAAGTCTAAGAGCTGCAGGTGTGGATAATATGCATCTATGAGGGTTGTTATATGGACTGAATAGGAATATGTTAAACCATAGTGCTGTGCCTGGAATCTAGCAGATGCTCAAAGATAGAATGTAGAATTAGCAGGGGTAGTATTCAAAGTTACTCTCTCTGGTGCTTTAAAATACTCACCTTCTGACAGTGAAACTTTATGACATATCACTAGGAAATCCTGGAAGTTACGCTACTTATGGTCAGTCAGGATACGCTCCTTCCTTTCTCAAGAAAGAAGTGGGGTCAGCTGGCCAGAGAATACACTTAGCGCCTCTCAGCACAGGGGCTCCAGGTAAGAACGGCTTCGGGTGCGTGTGTGAGGATTGTGCTCAGACAGGAGCTTTTCAGTGTTCCCACAGTCACTTTTCCCAAGTGAAGACGTTTAATCTGGCCTCACTTTATTAACAACAGCTCTAGTTGTTTTTGGCAAAATGTCCTGTTTTTTAACCAAAGCTGTGGTTTGAGAGTCCAATACATAAGAGCTCCCTCTGATTAAGTGGTTACTCAGCCAGATGCACAGACTGTACCATGCAACCCTCATAGGGACCTGGTGGTAGATTTTTTGCAGACCAGGGAATTGCCATTAAGTCATTTACCTGAGGTCACACAGCTAGTAAGTGGTGGAGCCCGGAGAGAAACTGTCTGATTCCAAAGAGTGTGCTGTGCTGCATCATGAGACGTGAGAAGATGCATTTTTCAGAGCTGCCCGCCCAGCGTGGAAGCTTAATGAATGCCGAGCGTCTGTTACGTATCCGTTAACAGGCCGTCCTCTGTGGTCCCATTGGGAGCCCGGAACTGAACTGTGGCAGAGCTTTCGCTGGCTTTCGCTTTGCGGGTGGTGACAGGGTGTGTCCCTCCGGCCTGCGGTGTATGACTTCCCAGGTCGCCTGCACTGCAGTGGCGTGGCATGTGACAGCCACAGTCAGGGGACGCTCATAAAATTGGGGTGATGATTTTGTACTGAGCTGACCAGATTTGACTAGAAATGTTCTCTAAATTATGACCATCTAAAGTAGATATCCGCATTAAAGCACCTAAAATAAACACTAAGGTGGATAATCAGAAGTGTGGTAAGATACTAGTACTAGTTGTAGTTTAGTCTAAAAGTTGACTCCACAAGTATTCTCACATCCTATCCTAACCAGAATCTTATATGAAAACTCCAGTAGGAGTTGCCAATCTTAAAAGTTTACACTATTGGAGCTAAAATTGTAAAAAGCATTGAACTTTTGTAATTTTTTATTTCTTATCACAGCTGCTTAAACAGTACTCAGTTACCTTAGCTGTGGAAAGAACTGCCTCATTACCTCTCTGCTGAAACAAAATATATAAACATCTTATATACAGCAATAATTTTTATGAAGCCTCAAATTTTTAAGCCAGCCTTATAATGAGTTATTAGCCATGGCTTAGTAGCAAATTTTTTTAAATATATTTTTATTGATTTCAGAGAGGAAGGGAGAAGGAGAGATAGAAGCATAATGATGAGAGAGAATCCTTGATCGACTGCCTCCTGCATGCCCCCTACTGGGAATTGAGCCCGAAACCTGGGCATGTGCCCTGACCAGGAATCGAACCGTGACCTCCTGGTTCATAGGTCAATGCCCAATCATTGAGCCACACCAGCCAGGCAGTAGCAATTTTTAATGTAAAAGCAGAAAGTCATAATGTTACAATTAATTTTGTTACCTGAGTACCTGCTTTTAGAGGATGAAAATGGGTATTTTAAACATATTTTTAAAGGATATTGAAGACCTTTTTATGTGAATTATTTTGTCAGATTAGCATGCATATTCCTGTTTTCATTTTTAAAGTAAATGCTTCCTCGTAACTTTTCATCTCTTTATTTACTCTGCTTATCAGATTTTCCTACCGGTGGTGATAGGAGGAAAGGGACAAAAAGAAGTAAATACTAATCATTCCCACGTGGTCAGTGCAGACCCTTAGGAAACACTGTCTGTAAGCTGTCCTCCAGCCCTCCCACCTGTGTCACAGTTTCCCCGGGAAAGCAAACAGGTCATTACCATGTTTACTCAACTATTTCCCTCCTCTCATAGTCTCCTTTTCTGCTGTTTCTCTTCCTTACTCTCAGATTTTGAGAGGAAAAAAAAAAAAAGTCAAATTTCTTTCTTCCTCCCCATGTAATCTCTCATCACAAACTTGCTAAAACCTCCTCACCCCCTGCCTTGACAGTAACACAGACTTGAGGGGTGATTTCTTTCATATAGAGCCGCCCTGTAGGGCCCTGTTCTAAGAGCTCTATACGAGTATACATCAACTCATTTAACCCTCCCAATGACTCCGTTACAGAAGGTACTACAGGGTGGGGCAAAAGTAGCTTTATAGTCATGAGTACAAAAAGCACAGAGTTTATTCTTATATTATTTATTCTTGTATTATTTTCCATACAAACAACTGTAAACCTACTTTTCCCCTACCCTGTATGATCTCCATTTTAGAGGGGTTTTTTAATCTTGTTAAAAGTTATATAGTAGTGGCACTGATTAAATCCTTAACTAGAGATAGCCACCTTTTCCTTCAGCAGACATTGTGTACAGGAACTGAAATGCCCTTAATAGGACACCTGCAGTTTTTAAAGGAAATGCACAGCAAGGATTAGGGGGCTGACTGAGCCCCTGCCAGGAGGGGTGCCATGCAGAGCGTGCTCCAGCTAAGGCACAAAACACATGTCTTGCCCTGTCGTGTGATCTGGCCTCCTTTGTCAGTAACTAGTTCTTGACCAAAGGTACTTGAGTCCTAAAACTATTACTTCTCAGAAAGGAATCCTAAATGTCAGCATTTGCCTTCTTGGCAAAATGATTCCTTTTTTGACGGTTTTACAAATCTCCGCCTGGACACAGTTTCCTTCAAATGCACTGAGGACCCAACTTTGGCTGTCAGGACCTGGGAAAAAGCTTGTCTGATTTTCATTCCCCAAGCCCCTCACTTCCCACCAATGTTAACTTAAGAATGGGTCCCCTTTCCCCTTCTCTGAATCACCTGGGCTCATGGCCTCTTTTTCCCTCCTCCCTCCACGCCCATCCCCTCAACTCGCTCTCTCCCCTGCTGGGGGTACCAGCTCACTGAATGAACAGACTGATGCTCAGCTGTGTTAGGGGGTCCGAACTAAAGGGCTGGCCTGGACACCAGGATGTATTTAACTGCCTTCTAGATACCTTGTCCCTGCCTTTGTGAGGTCGCTTTTATTGGCTTCACCTTTGAAGATTTTAAAACGAGTTAAGAGTAGAATGAAATGATCTGCCCGACCACCAAGGGGAGGGCTCTTGGACTCTCTGTCCCAACCAGACTACACAGCAACAGTGATTGTCACCAGGGTGGTTCCTCACTTAATGTTTTGTTCCCTTTAAACTGTTAGCAGCACATCAGGACCCACATGCTCCATAAGTCCCTCCTACATTCCCAATTTTACAGTGAAATAAAGAAAAACCAGGGACCGCACAGGTAGAGTATACCTATTTATGTCAGGTATACAAAATGGTCAGGCTCCCTTCAAAGTAGACTCAGAGTTTAATCCATAATGACAGCAGCCACACAGTGTGAAAAGAGATTTAAATTCCAAATGGAAAGATCAAACAACCCTCCTTAGAGAGAATACCTGACACCTGCCTAGCTCACAGTTTGAAGTGAGGAGGGGGTGAAGGAGGGACTGAAGATACTGAAGTTCTCTGTAAAGTGACTTACTGCTTTGTCATTTGAGATATTCAAGCAACTTTAAACAAATTGTTCAGATAACAAATGTTCAACAATATAAAATTTCACAAAATTTTACTCAGCCAAATGTATAACAAACCTTGTGATGAAAGGTTTGGAATCCTAGGAATGGCTCACCTTTTAGAGGGATTCTGTATCATCCATCCCTTAGCCAATAAAAAATTAAGTTTGACTCTAAAAACTATATTTTAATGTTTAAAAAGAAATCTATTTGTAGCTGCATGAAGCCAGTACTTCACAGGATTAACAATTCTGAAAACATTTTCTGTCATACTGTGTTTGAAGATTACTTAGATGTTACCACAGTGCAATTTTATGAACCACTAACACTATGCATACTGCTCATTGCACTTGAACTTGGTCATCTTAGTTGGGTGTTCCCTATCTAAACGTGATGGGCAGTCGCAACTCAAGTCAGAAAGAGCAGCAGTATCAGAACTGTAAACCAGGAGTAATAGCTCTGAAGCTACTGAAAATTCCAACTGGGGTCAACAAAATAATACACTAGAATTTCTAGTTTTAATATTTAAAAAACCCTTAGAGACCACCGAATTAATCTTTTAAAGATAAATTCAAAATTTCCCCACAAAATGAGAGGATGATCACTTTATTTTGAATTTAATTATCAAATAAAACATTTAATTTCTAATTCTGATTTCTTTCAGAATATACCTGGAACACAACTGGCCGGGGGCAATTTTCAGGACCTACTTACAATCCTACAGCCAAGAACATAAATATTGTGAACCGTGCACAGCCAGTTCCCTCAGTGCATGGGAGGACAGACTGGGTGGCCAAGTACGGAGGCCACCGGTAGGAGCCGCTGTGAAGCCCCATAGCATTGCCCCAGAGTCCTCGGACCCTGGGAAGTGTCTACAGATGTCTACTTCTACTGAGTTCTGGAAGAACTATGTAATAGTGGTACTTTGAAGAGCAAAAATCATCTCCTATTTTCTTTCCTAAAAATGAAATGCATTTTCTTGGCTTTGTTGCCCATATATGGGTAGGACTGATATATGGGTAGGACTTTACAAAGTATTGAATAAACTATTTGCCAAAGTATCAAGTACTTGATATACAAATTAATAGATACTAAGTACAAGAAGCTTTTTAAAAAATGCCTCCAGAAGTGTTTAGTTTTCATGTGTTGTATATTTGCCTAAACGACTTAGTATTTCATCATTTGGCCTCAGAGGTTTGTTGTTTTTGTTTTTTATAGCAATTAGGTAGTGCTGTGGGCTGTCAGTTAGAGCTCTTACTTGGCCAAGGCTCTACTCTACCACTTCGACAAGGGCAGGAACATGGTATCTTATCATTTGTTTTTCTACTTGGAAATTACAGAAGCAAAGATAATGTCAATCTTGAGCAGAATGTATTTCTTAGAAATAAATTTATCTTTAACATAGAGATTTCAAAATTATGCCATCTGATTTTAGTGGGAAAAGAGCCTATTATTTAATTTTGACCAATACAATTGCTATGAATTCATGGTAACTATCAAACCCAATGGCTTGACGACTCCCAAATGAACCAAGTCAAGATTCTCTCATGTTCACATCAAGAAAGTTCGTAAAACTGTGATGTGTGTTCATCAGACTTTCAAAATATGTTTGTTTCTGAGTTCCTATTGGACATAGGGTGATAGGATGTCAGCTGGTTCCCCAAAGCAAACTCTCACTGCTGATCATTGACTCAGCACTAACTCAGAGCTCTCACATGTGCTCTAAAGAGCAAATGCATTCAGCTGCTGCTATAGCAGTGCTTTCACTTAGTCCATTTTTTGTCTTAGTTTTATTTCTAAATTGGTTTTTAAAATAGACATTTTGAACTTATGACAACTTTATTTAAACCTGCCATTTTATGGACTGGATATTAGTACTGTATATTCTTTTAAAAGAGTAATGTTATCAATTGCTAATAACTTTATGTATTTTATGACTTTGTAGTAAATGTTAACGTAATCCGTATCATCTTGTGAACATTATCCAAAGGCACATTATAGTAATAATTTGGTATTTTTATACAGAAGACTCAGCTCTCCTTGTTGAAAAATATTAAAATCTAAAGAATAATTTATGTTGGTGGTAATGGTTATATATATTTGTACAGTTTTAATTACTGTCTCAAAGCTAAAAAATTATTTTGCTGGGACTGTTTAAACTCTTAAAAGATATTAAAATTCATATGGTTAACTAGTGTCTTTTCTTTACATTTTTAAACTTTATACTTATATTTTGAGGCCTATTTAGCAGTTTTAAGTTTATCAAAAAATTAATTGGAAAGTACAGAGTTTCCATATATACTCCTTCATCAACCCCTCCTCAAATTTCCCCTATTATTAACATCTTGCATTAGTGTGTGACATTTGTTATAACCGATGAATCAATATTTATACATTATTAACTAAAGCCCATAGCTTACATTAGGGTGAATGCTTTGTGTGGTGTATTCTATGGGTTTTGACAAAAATGTATGATGACATGTGTCCACCATGAGAGTACTATACAGAATGGTTTCACTGCCTAAAACCCCTGGTGCTCTGCCCATTCATCCTTCCCTCCCCAACTCACACCTCTGGCAACCACTGATCCTTTTATTTGTCTTTATAATTTCTCTTTATCCACAATACCATGTAGTTGGAATCATGCACTATGTAGCCTTTTCAGATTGGCTTCTTTCAATTAATATACATTTAAGTTTCTTCCATGTCTTTTCCTGGCTTGATATCTCATTTCTGTTTATCACTAAATAATAGTCCACTGTTCCCCTGCAGTATGCTGCAGTCAAGAGTGAGCATGGAATTCACCTGCACACAGAGGAGGTCACAGCCAAAGAGGCTTTAAAATAATTTCAAAAGATCCCCTTCCTGCCGGCTGACGGCCTGGCCGGCGTTCACTGGCAGGAAGGAGATAAAGGCTCCGGATTGCGCTGAGCGCCGGCTCCGACTGCACTGAACCCCGTTCCGGGCGAAACCCTGGGAAGCCAGGCGCAGGCTGGGGGAATGAATCTGGGCTGTGGGGCGCAGGCACAGAGGAGCGGCGGAAGGCAGAGCTCCAGAGGCGCGCGCAGGAAAGGGCGCAAAGGACGGACTGTTGCCTGCGCCACTGAACTGCCCTAGCGGGAAGGAGACAAGGGCTCCGGACCGTGCTGAACCCCAGTTCCGACTGCACTGAACCCCAGTTCCGGGCGAAACCCTGGGAAGCCAGGCACATGCTGGGGGAATGAATTTGGCCTGTGGGGCAGAGGCACAGAGGAGCGGCGGCTCCAGAGGCGCACACGGGAGGGCGCGCAGAGGAGGGACTGTTGCCTGCGCCACTGAATGGCCCTGCTGGGAAGGAGACAAAGGCGCCAGACTGCGCTGAGACCCAGTTCCAACTACATTGAAACCCAGTTCCAGGCAGCGGGCGAAACTCCAGGGCGCGTTTCTCTCAGAGGTGTTTGCAAGGAATACAGAGGGACACAGACACAGGAGCCTCATGTCTCCTGCACAGCAACTCTTCCTATATAGACAAAGAGGGTCCTCATGGACAATTGGCCTGGAGGACAATTCCTCCTAGTGACACCAACAACAATCAAGACTTAACTGTAGATACTCACTCAGTTTCGCAACTGCGCCGCCCCCACAGGCCGCCCGGCCCGGGGCACTGGGGACGCCGCGGCGGCAGCGGCGCCCGGAGCCCGGCGGCCGCCCAGCGCCCATCCCCGCCGCGAGGCCCCCGCGCGCCTGGTTCCGCGGGCCGCGCGCCCCGCACACCGGATGGAGGCCCGGGCGCCCTCTCCGTGCACCTCCCGGCGCCACTAGACCTCAGTAGAGTTGACTGAATTCAAGGGATTAAGAAGAACAAATTGGGGAATTCGAAAAAGATGACGGCGGAGGTGAAGGCTGATGTGTTGCCTCACATGGCAGTTTCGGAAATACAACTGGAACATGGACTAGTGAGGGTGGCGACTGCTGCTCGCGTCTCCCCAGACCGGGCGGCTGCTCCTCTCAGTCAGCACCGCAGCCGGGGCCATGGGCTCGTGGGCGCCGCAGCAGCTGCTGTGGCGGCGGCCGCGGACTCGGCGCAGCGGCTCTCTGTGAAGGAAGAGACCATCTTTCTGCAGGAGGGGCGCATCCGCGCCACCGACCTGGCCGAACTGCGCAGTGAGATCCTCGAGGCCCCGGAGGCTGCCAACACCGATTTGGAGGATTCTTAGGAGTTCTCATCTTACATTCAAGCCCTTTAAGCCATTTTGACAGAGGAGAATCAAGAAGGCGGCTAAGTTAAACAAAGGAACTGCGAACTCCACCGCGCACAGCAATTTCAGGGGCACGAATGGAGGACAGAGCCTCTGCCATCCAGAACTACAGGAGAGATGGCTGAATGGTAGATTTATAGCTAAGAGGGAAGAGGAAACCAGCGAAATCGGAGGGGATGAGGTGTGGAGGCGCGTGGGTCTGGTTGGTGGCGGGGGAAAGGGGCTTTTGTTCCAAACCTAGGGGAGATTAGCTCTCCATCACACTGAAATCCAGCTTCTGGGGACCCGTGGGAGACCCAGATGCCTGCGGGGAGAGGCGGGACTCTTGCGGAGGTGCCAAGCCCCCCTGGGTCTGGGGGAGGCCGCGCTCCCCTGGGTCCGAGTGAGGCCAGGGGTCCATAGATCCAGGTGAGGCCTCGCGCATCTAGGCCCGGGTGAGCCCAAGTGGCCCTGGGTCTGGGAGAGGCCAAACATCCCTGGGTCCAGGTGAGACCATGTGTCCCTGGATCGGGTGAGGCCTCGTGAACCTAGGCCCGGGTGAGCCCAAGTGGCCCTGGGTCTGGGAGAGGCCAAGCGTCCCTGGGTCCGGGTGAGACCATGTGTCCCTGGATCCGGGTGAGGCCTCGTGCACCTAGGCCCGGGTGAGCCCAAGTGGCCCTGGGTCTGGGAGAGGCCAAGCATCCCTGTGTCCGGGTGAGACCATGTGTCCCTGGATACGGGTGAGGCCTCGTGCACCTAGGCCCGGGTGAGCCCAAGTGGCCCTGGGTCTGGGAGAGGCCAATCGTCCCTGGGTCCGGGTGAGACCATGTGTCCCTGGATCCAGATGAAGCCTCGTGCACCTAGGCCCGGGTGAGCCCAAGTGGCCCTGGGTCTGGGAGAGGCCAAGCGTCCCTGGGTCCGGGTGAGACCATGTGTCCCTGGATCCGGGTGAGGCCTCGAGCACCTAGGCCCGGGTGAGGCCACGTGCCCCTGGGTCTGGAAAAGACCAAGCGCCCCTGGGTCCAGGTGAGACCATGTGTCCCTGGATCCGGGTGAGGCCTCGTGCACCTAGGCCCGGGTGAGCCCAAGTGGCCCTGGGTCTGGGAGAGGCCAAGCGTCCCTGGGTCTGGGTGAGACCATGCGTCCCTGGATCCGGATGAGGCCTCGTGCACCTAGGCCCGGGTGAGCCCAAGTGGCCCTGGGTCTGGGAGAGGCCAAGCGTCCCTGGGTCCGGGTGAGACCATGTGTCCCTGGATCCGGGTGAGGCCTCGTGCACCTAGGCCCGGGTGAGCCCAAGTGGCCCTGGGTCTGGGAGAGGCCAAGCGTCCCTGGGTCCGGGTGAGACCATGCGTCCCTGGATCCGGATGAGGCCTCGTGCACCTAGGCCCGGGTGAGCCCAAGTGGCCCTGGGTCTGGGAGAGGCCAAGTGTCCCTGGGTCCGGGTGAGACCATGCGTCCCTGGATCCAGGTGAGGCCTCGTGCACCTAGGCACGGGTGAGCCCAAGTGGCCCTGGGTCTAGGAGAGGCCAAGCGTCCCTGTGTCCGGGTGAGACCATGTGTCCCTGGATCCGGGTGAGGCCTCGTGCACCTAGGCCCGGGTGAGCCCAAGTGGCCCTGGGTCTGGGAGAGGCCAAGCGTCCCTGGGTCCGGGTGAGACCATGTGTCCCTGGATCCAGATGAGGCCTCGTGCACCTAGGCCCGGGTGAGCCCAAGTGGCCCTGGGTCTGGGAGAGGCCAAGCGTCCCTGGGTCCGGGTGCGACCATGTGTCCCTGGATCCGGATGAGGCCTCGTGCACCTAGGTCCGGGTGAGCCCAAGTGGCCCTGGGTCTGGGAGAGGCCAAGCGTCCCTGGGTCCGGGTGCGACCATGTGTCCCTGGATCCAGATGAGGCCTCGTGCACCTAGGTCCGGGTGAGCCCAAGTGGCCCTGGGTCTGGGAGAGGCCAAGCATCCCTGTGTCCGGGTGAGACCATGTGTCCCTGGATCCGGGTGAGGCCTCGTGCACCTAGGCCCGGGTGAGCCCAAGTGGCCCTGGGTCTGGGAGAGGCCAAGCGTCCCTGGGTCCGGGTGCGACCATGTGTCCCTGGATCCAGATGAGGCCTCGTGCACCTAGGTCCGGGTGAGCCCAAGTGGCCCTGGGTCTGGGAGAGGCCAAGCGTCCCTGGGTCCGGGTGCGACCATGTGTCCCTGGATCCAGATGAGGCCTCGTGCACCTAGGTCCGGGTGAGCCCAAGTGGCCCTGGGTCTGGGAGAGGCCAAGCGTCCCTGTGTCCGGGTGAGACCATGTGTCCCTGGATCCGGGTGAGGCCTCGTGCACCTAGGCCCGGGTGAGCCCAAGTGGCCCTGGGTCTGGGAGAGGCCAAGCGTCCCTGGGTCCGGGTGCGACCAAGTGTCCCTGGATCCAGATGAGGCCTCGGGCACCTAGGTCCGGGTGAGCCCAAGTGGCCCTGGGTCTGGGAGAGGCCAAGCGTCCCTGGGTCCGGGTGCAACCATGTGTCCCTGGATCCAGATGAGGCCTCGTGCACCTAGGCCCGGGTGAGCCCAAGTGGCCCTGGGTCTGGGAGAGGCCAAGCGTCCCTGTGTCCGGGTGAGACCATGTGTCCCTGGATCGGGTGAGACCTCGTGCACCTAGGCCCGGGTGAGCCCAAGTGGCCCTGGGTCTGGGAGAGGCCAAGCGTCCCTGGGTCCGGGTGCGACCATGTGTCCCTGGATCCAGATGAGGCCTCGTGCACCTAGGTCCGGGTGAGCCCAAGTGGCCCTGGGTCTGGGAGAGGCCAAGCGTCCCTGGGTCCGGGTGCGACCATGTGTCCCTGGATCCAGATGAGGCCTCGTGCACCTAGGCCCGGGTGAGCCCAAGTGGCCCTGGGTCTGGGAGAGGCCAAGTGTCCCTGGGTCCGGGTGAAGCCAGAGCCTGGGTCCGGGTGAGGCCGTGTGCCCCTGGATCCATCCGGGTGAGGCTGGGTCCCAGGCCCGGGTGAGACCACGCGCCCCTTGGGTATGGGTGAGGCCACGTGCCCCTTAGTCCGGGTGACGCCGTGCCCCTGGGTTCGGCCGAGACCAAACCAGAGGGAGTCGGACCTCCGTTACCGCCATTTGTCCACCATCCAGAGCTGGGGGGTCAGTGCTGACATGTACACATAAGGAACTACTGGACATTGAAATTGAGTCTCAAAAGAACTGTTGGTCCAGGGGGAAGCTCGCTACAGACTGATTCATTTGCCTGTCAGCATAACTATTATTGCTCGTCTCACATTCAGTGCTTATTAGTATATATCTAGTGACATATGATCTCGCTCATCTAGGGGAAATGATGAACAACATAGACTGAGGAACAAGAACAGAACCAGAAGCAAGGAGGCATCGATCGGACTATCGGGCCTCAGAGGGAGGATAGGGGAGGGTAGGGGGAGGGTGGGGGGAGGGGGAGAGTTCAACCAAAGGACCTGTATGCATGCATATAAGCCTATCCAACGGTTAAGTTCAACAGGGGATTGGGGCATGCGTGGGGAGAGGGGTGGGATGGGAATGGGGGGATGAGGACAAATATGTGACACCTTAATCAATAAAGAAATTTAAAAAAAAAAAAAAAATAAAATAAATAAATAAATAAATATATTCCACCTTAAAAAAAAAAAAAAAAAAAAAAAAAAAAAAAAAAGATCCCCTTCCTGCCCTAAATAACAGCCCCCTCCCCCTCCCCCAACCCCAATCTCTTCTGGAGATAGATCTGGCCATTAGAGACACTCTGTTTTATCTCATTTACATTTCACGATACCTAGAAAACTACTGTTTCTTCCTTTTTCAGAGGAGGAAATGAAGATGAAGAGATCTCAGCAGACAGCAGAGCTGGAAGTTGAGCCCAGATAGTCTTAGTATAGAGCCTTTCTTCTCAAACACTATTACATTACGACAGAACTATCAATTAGGAAAAGCAATGCAGATGCTATACAAGAGCAAAGATGAAATCTAATAATCTAAAAGCAAAGGTTAGAGTATGGGACCATGACTGGGAGGAGGGGCCTAGGGTAACCAGGGCGTCAGAATGGTCAGCACTGCTCTCCAAGCTGGTTGCATACATAATTGTGTTGAATAAGTATGTTATTATCTGAGGGTCTAGTGGAACAGGAATAAACAAGGAAAAGAAGAATAAGAAAGCCATTTATATGAATAACTGTATGCCAACAAATTAGACAACCTAGACAGAATGGATAAATTCCTCGAAACACGTCTAGACACCTTCCAAGACTGAATCAGAAAGAAATAGAAAATCTAAACAGACCAATAATGAATAAGAAGGCTGAATAAGCCCTAGCTGGTTTGGCTCAGTGGAGAGAGCGTCAGTCTGCGGACCAAAGGGTCCTGGGTTTGATTCCGGTCAAGGGCACATACCCGGGGTTGTGGGCTCGATCCCCAGTAGGGGGTCATGCAGGAGGCAACCAATCAATGAATTTTCTCTCTCATCATTGATGGTTGTATCTCTCCCTCTCCCTTCCTCTCTGAAATCAATAAAATATTTTTTTAAAAAAAGAAGGCTGAATAAGTAATCAAAACCTTCCCAAAAGAAAAGTCAAAATAAAAAATGAAAGACACCCTTAGAAATGAACAATGATAGACTTCTGTATTTAAACTTGTCAAATTCAGCCAAAATAGATCTGAGAAAAAGTATACACTTGATCCACTTATGAAAAAAATCAAGTAACACTGAAAATATGCTGAATTTGACCAGTTAGCTTACAAAATTAGAAAAAGAATAGTAATAAAAATAAAGATAAAAGTATAAAATAAGAAGTAAGAGAGTCTTTGCCTGATCTCCTGGGCCTGTGGCTAGGAAAGGCAGACCCTGGTGCATGCTCATCTTGGTCCTTTCCAAAGACACCCAGCCCCAGCAGAGGGAGCCACAAGCTGTGACTTGCTGATAGCTCCAACCAGGGTACTCAGGGCCAGTCAGAAACAGCATCTGACATCGTCCTGCACTATAGATTAAAAGTCTTAGCAGATCTATCTAATATATAGACACAAACCCAAATAGGCAGCCAAAATGGGGAGACAAAAAAACACCCCTCCAAATGAAAGAACAAGAGAATTCTCCAGAAGAAGAGATAATTGAAATGGAGATAAGAAACTTATCAGATACAGAGTTCAGAATAATGATGACAAAGATACTCAATAGAATAAGAAAAGATATAGTAATTACGAAGAATGACATAGCATTAGTAAAGAACACAGGCCCAGCCAGTGTGGCTCAGTCGTTGAGTGTTGACCTATGAACCAGGAGGTCATGGTTCGATTACCAGTCAGGGCCCATACCCAGGTTGTGGGCTCGATCCCCAATGTGGTGCATGCAGGAGGCAGCCAATCAATGATTCTCTCCCATCAATGATGTTTCTCTCTCTTCCTCTCCCTTCCTCTCTGATATCTATATCTATATATCTATATATACAGTAGGTCTTTGGGTTATGTCGGAGATCTGTTCCTACGGCGCCACGTAACGCGATTTTCACCGTAAGTCAGAACCCACCTACATAAGCACCTACGTCACTCACATGGAGCAGTAATGAAGTAAAACAGTAAAAAAAAATTTAAAAGAAAGATAATTCCTGACCTTTACTTGTGGTAAATAAATAATAAAAAACATAAAGCACATATGTACATACGTCGAAATGATGGAACTTTTTTTTTTATAAATAAATGGGAGATGGCGACATAACCACGAAATGACGTATGTTGAGTCTGACGTAAACTGAGGACTGCCTGTATATATGAATATATCTATCTATCTATCTATCTATATTTATATATCTATCATCTACATATATAATGGAGGAATATGCAAATTTGTCCGGTATGCCATCACGTTACAACTGTTCACAGGGTGGGCGTGGCTACAGGGCACTCAAGGTCTGAGTGTGATTTCGTCCAGCCCTGGCAGACTCCCCCACGGCCCACAACCGAATCTCATCGCAGACCTGGGGTTTACTAAACTACTGGAGCTGCTCCCCACACCCCAACACCCTGCCCCAGGACTGCGCTGCCCGCAGCAGGGCGCCCTGGCAGCGTCCTGACAGGCCCGTGAGAGCCGAGTAGAGTGGGGGCTACAGGGAGCCACAGAGGGGCTGGGCTGCGGAGACAAGCTCCCGAGGGTCTGAGGAGAGCACCCGAAGGAAGAGGAAGCTTCGGAAAAGCAGCCGGCCGGGAGGCTCCTGGGCGAGTGCCGGGGCTTCAACGAAGTGGCCGGCCAGGAGGCGGTGGCCCAAGGGGCGCAGAGTGGCACAGAGGTGGGGTACACCAGAGGGGGCTCAGGCCGGGGCAGGGGGCCGGCAGGTGGGGATCTGCCTCGCCGGGAGAGAGAGGTTCTGCAGTGGGTCGGCCCAACGGGAAACAAGAGGAGATGACTGCCCGCATGGAAGGACACCTGGGTGGAGGGGCGCGGACCCGTAGCCCTGAGGCAGGGGTTGAGGGGCGGCGCCACCTCAGTGGAGGGGCGCTGCACTGCCAGGTACCCCCTACTGCGGTTCGGTGAAGCTCCCGTCGCCAACCGGGCCTTGCTGAGGCCTGCGCACTTGAGAGGCCTGGACTCCTGCTCCCACCTTGGCCCAAAAGCAAGCCTGCACCCGCCCTGCCCCCAGTTCCCGCCCCACCCCATGGGGGCACGCGCCTGCATGGTGAGTGCGAAGCCTACCACCTGCTCCCCAGAAGGGGGGCAGTAAAGAATGGGGCCAGGGGCGGAGGAGAGGAAAGAATGTGGAGCATCCACGATGAAGAGGTGCTTGAGAAAGAGGCTCAGAAGCCTGACGGGAGGTTTGTTCTGTTTGCCCCTCAGCTGTCCCTTGGAAGGGCAGAGAGCACAGCTGTGAGGGCTCCCTGGGCGCTGAGTGCAGTTGCACAGCCAACTGGAATTGGCCTCAGTTTCCTGGTCTGTAAAATGGATGAAGCGTGTCCCAGTGCCTTCACTGAGCTTTGAGGGCCAATTGAGATACTATATAAGGAAAATGAGGGAAGAAGTGAGAAAAAAAAAGGAAGGGCAAGCAACACAAAAGAAAGACTGGAAGGAACCTGTAAACCCATTGTCACTTAAATAGGGAATATAGTCAGTAGTGTTGTAATGACGGTATGATGCCAGGTGGGTACTGGAAATATCGGGGAACACTTTGTAAAGTATATGATTGTCTAACCACTATTCTGTAACTAATATAAAACCTGAAACCAATACAAAATAATATTGAATGTAAAGAAATGAAAATAGGAGTGAAATTTTTATAAATTTCCAAGTTTAAATAAAGGTTGTAAAGGAAGGAAGGGGGAAAATAAAAATAGTGTTTTTCATTTTACCACTTTATTGTCTTTTCAGTACATGAAAAAGACAGTTGTCTTTATATGGTGCTTTTATACTTTTCTAAGTCATTATCCCATTTGATGTTCAGGGCAACTTAAAGACAAGACAATTATTCCCTCCACTATTCAAAGAAAGGAAATCTTGGTGTCTGGCCCCAATGATTCAATTGTCAAGCCCTTGTTGTAAAGCAGGGTTAGTGAAATTTTCTGTGATGGTCATATCTATACTAATAAAAGCCTTGGGGAGTGATCAGGCCAGCAGGGGAGCAGTTAGGCGTCAATCAGGCTGCCAGGGGAGCTGTTAGGGGGCAATCAGGCAGGCACGCAGGTGAGCGGTTAGGAGCCAGTGGTCCTGGATTGTGAGAGGGATGTCCTACTGCCAGTTTGGGCCCGATCCTGTGGACATCCCAGGATCAGGCCTAAACCGGCAGATGGACATCCCCTGAAGGGTCCGAGATTGGAGAGGGTGCAGGCTGGGCTGAGGGACACCCCCCCCATGCACAAATTTCATGCACCGGGCCACTAGTCTATAGATAAATAGATAGATAGGCAGATTTAAATCAATGATGTGAATGAATCAAAATTATACTTACTTTTTTTGTCACATTGGCAAAAAATAAATTTTCTGGTGTGCCACAGAATTTTAGTAATTCATTTATGTGTGCCATGAGATGAAAAGGGTTGGAAATCACTGCCCTAAACAGAATTTACCACTCCTTTTTGTGCCCCATGGTAATGTATATCTATCTCTGTTATGCATTTATTTCTACACTAGAGGCCCAGTGCATGAATTTGTGCACAGGTGGGGTCTGGCTGGCCGGACCCCAATTGGGGCAGATTGGGGCTGGGCCTGTCAGGAGGAGGAGATGGCGGGAGGTTGGCTGGCCGGTCTGCCCTGATCAGGGCCCGATCAGGGCCGGCTGGGGGAAGGGGCCGCAGGTGATTGGCTGGCGGGCCCCACTCCCAATTGGGGTTGGGGGGCTGATTGGGGGTGGGGCTGGCCATGGGGAGGGGCTATGGGCAGTTGGCCAGCCAGCCCCACACCCAAATGGGGTAGGGGGTGCCGATCAGAGCAAGTGGCCTGGGGGAGGGGCCATGGGTGGTTGGCTGACTGGCCCTGCCCCTGATGGGGTGGGGGGCTAATTTGGGGTGGGGCTGGGTGAGGGGAGGGACTTCAGGAGGTTGGCGGGTGGCCTCGCCCCCTATTGGGGTGGGGAAGGTGATCAGGGGCGGGGCCAGCCAGGGGAGGGGCTTTGGGCCGATCAGGGTGGTGGGGGCCCATTAGGGGTGTGACCGGCTGGGGGAGGGGCTGCAGGAGGTTGGCTGGCCAGCCCTACCCCCTATAGGGTCAATTGGGGAGAGGGGCTGCAGGCCTATCGTGGGGGGAGCGGGCTGATGGAGGCGGGGCTGGCTTGGGGGGAAGAAAGGGGATGTTTGGCCAGCCAGCCTGCTCTTGATCAGGGTGGGAAAGTCCGATCAGGAGCAGGCCAGCAGGGGGAAGGGCTGCAAGGTTGGCCGGCCGGCCCCAACCCCTGATCTAGCCGGTTCGCTGGCCACAGTGGGCGTCATAACGACCGGTCATTAAGGTTGTTATGGCTGTTACGGTCGCTGCCTTTTTATATATATAGATTGCTTTGTTTATTTTATTTTTTATTTTTTTTTCAATTTTTTTTATTAAGATATTATATGTGTACATATCTTACCATTGCCACCCCCCACCCCTAGATTGCTTTGTTTAGATGTAAGTCTTCTCCACTAGATTCCATGAATGCAAGCTATGCTGGTCTTCTTTTCCTTCTAGGACCCAGCACAACCTAGGACAGTAAGTACTCAGGACACGTTGCTGAGGAAGAGAGGAGGCACTTGGCTAAGGGCATTGTCAGGGCTGCCTGGCAATGATGCTCCCTGCCCCCCAGCCCCCTGCCCCACCACCCCAATCTGTGAGCAACCTTAGAACTGTCAGAACCAGGGGCCCTCAAACTTTTTAAACAGGGGGGCCAGTTCACTGTCCCTCAGACTGTTGGAGGGCCAAACTATAGTTTAAAAAAGAAAACCATGAACAAATTCCTATGCACACTAAGTCGGCTGCTAAGCAGGACAGGCAGCAGTGGCAAAAACACCCGGCGGGCCAGATAAATGTCCTCAGCGGGCCGCATGTGTCCCGCGGGCCGTAGTTTGAGGACCCCTGGTCAGAACTGACCAGTAGTGACCTACTTTAGATCTAAACTAATCCCACCTTCAGGGAATCTTGTCAGTCTAATGTTAGTGTCCCTCCCCTAGAACAGAAGGCCAAAACTGATGCCCTCTGGAAACACTCCAGCCATATGAAAAACCAGGGCAACATCATGATTCAAAATATCTACGGAAGCCTGGAAGGATGGTAGCTTTAGACGGTCTATGGTCTTCTGATGCTTATATCATCACAATACAAGTCCCCTTAATTGTTAACAGCCAAGGATTAGTGTGTGTGCACACACATTCATGCACATGTCACAGGCATACATGCACATGTGGCTGGGTTTGGAGGATATAAAATATTGACAAGGATTATTAAATACATTTAACTATCCTATCTAATAAAGAGGGAATATGCTAATTGACCATCACTCTGTCACAAAGATGGCTGCACCCACAGCTGAGGCCAAGTTCCCATAAGGATCCTTAACAAGCAATCAGCAGGGACCTGAGGCTATGCCCTCCCCTGCCCCCGTGCGGCTTGACAGGGGACCTCAGGCCGTGCCTCCCACGCTGGCATCAGGCTAGGGGACCTCAGGCTGCACCCCCCGCCCCAGCGCCAGGCTGGGGGACCTCAGGCCATGCCCTCCCACCAGGTGGGGCTTGACAGGGGACTTCAGGCTGCACCCCCCACCCTGGCACCAGACCGGGGGACCTCAGACCACACCCCCACCTGGTGGGGCTTGACAGGGGACCTCAGGCCGTGTCCCCCACCTGGCAGGGCTTGATGGAGGACCTCAAGGCACGCCCCCTGCCCCGGTCTGGGCTGGGGGACCTCAGGCCATGCCTCCCGTCCTGGCACTGGGCCAGGGGACCTGAGGCTACATCCCCTGCCTGGCGGGGCTTGACAAGAGTGGGACTGGCCGGGTCTGGATCTAGCCCTATGGGGGGGGGGGGGGGGCGCGCGGCTGGGTCTGGGTCTCACGCGATTTTGAGGTGCATGTGGGTAGGTAGGGACTTGACTCTGGGTCCCGTGGTGTGCCCCAGACTCTGACAGGAGGAAGGTTTTCATATACATTTTACTAATTTTCTTTCATCTCTGACACTTCTATTACAGAGAAAGGGCAAATAGAAATATTAAATTATTTCCTCTAACTAATCACCTTTTAATGTGCATGAATTTCGTGCACCAGGTCCTAGACTCTATAATAAAGAGCCAGGGTGTAACACCGTTATGACCGAAGCTCGACCAGACCAGAAGTCAGTGCTGGGTTGCCACAGCAACCCCCCACTGACTGCTTTGGTTGCAGGCGCTGTGCCCCAGAGATGATAGGCCCAGAGATGCTGAGGGGGCTGCGAATCAGGGCCAGAGAGAGGCCTGAAGAGAGAAGCAGGGACTGACCCGTGACCTCTGTGGCAGCTTTTGACCAGCACTTGCCTCTCTCTTTCTCCCCCAGTCTGGCCAGCAGCCATGCCTCCATTTCTCTTCAGGACTCCACCGGGGCTGCAGATCAGCCCTGCCTTTCTGATCAGGCCCCATTGATAGGCCCAGAGATGCTGACTGGCATAGAAACTGACAAATCAGAACCCAATTTGGGGGCTTAGAGGTGTTTCTGTCCAGGGAGAGTGGTTGATCCCGAGGCCGGCTCTAGCAATGGCCTTCGCAAATCTACAGAAAGTGCTAATCAGTGACAACCTGGACCCTTGCTGCTGGAAGATCCTGCAAGATGGAGGGCTGCAGGTGGTGGAGAAGCAGAACCTGAGCAAAGAGGAGCTGATAGTCGAGCTGCAGGACTGCGAAGGCCTTATCTTCCACTTGGCCACCGAGGTGACCCTGGATATCATCAACGCAGCAGAGAAGCTCCAGGTAGTGGGTAGGGCTGGCACCGGCGTGGACAATGTGGATCTGGAGGCCACAATGAGGAAGGGCATCCTGGTCGTGAACACTCCCAATGGGAACAGACTTAGTGCTACGGAGCTCACCTGTGGGATGATCATGTGTCTGGCCAGGCAGATTCCCCAGGCGACGGCTTTGATGAAGGACGGCAAATGGGACCAAAAGAAGTTCATGGGAACCGAGTTGAATGAAAAGACCCTGGGAATTCTTGCCCTGGGGAGGATTGAGAGAGAGGTGGCCGTCCGGATGCAGTCCTTCGGGATGAAGACTGTAGGGTACGACCCCATCATCTCACCAGAGATCTTGGCCTCCTTCAGCATTCAGCAGCTGCCCCTGGAGGAGATCTGGCCCCTCTGTGACTTCATCACTGTGCACACCCCTCTCCTGCCCTCCACGACAGGCCTGCTGAACGACAGCACCTTCGCCCTGTGCAAGAAGGGCATGTACATGGTGAACTGTGCCCACAGAGGGATCGTGGATGAGGGCGCCCTGCTCCGGGCCCCGCAGTCGGGTCAGTGCGCGGGCGCAGTGCTGGACGTGTTCACGGAGGAGCCACCTCAGGAGCATGCCTTGGTGGACATGAGAATGTCATCAGCTGCCCCCACCTGGGCACCAGCACCAAGGAGGCCCAGAGCCGCTGCGGGGAGGAGATCGCTGTCCAGTTTGTGGACATGGTGAAGGGGAGAGCCCTCGTGGGGGTCGTGAATGCCCAGGCCCTTACCAGCGCCTTCTCTCCACACACCAAACCTTGGACCCGTCTGGCAGAAGCTCTGGGAACTCTGATGTGAGCCTGGGCAGGGTCCCCAAAGGGACCATCCAGGGGGTAACGCAGGGCTTATCCCTGAGGAATGCCGGGAACTGCCTGAGCCCCGCAGTCATTGTCGGCCTCCTCAAAGACGCTTCTAATCATGCGGATGTGAACTTGGTGAACGCCAAGCTGCTGGTGAAGGAGGCCGGCCTCAATGTAACCACCTCCTATAACCCCAAAGTGCCAGGAGAGCAAGGATGCAGGAAAGGCTTCCTGAGCGTGGCCCTGGCAGGTGCCCCCTACCAGGCTGTAGGCTTTGTTCAGGGCACCAGACCTGTGCTGCAGGCACTCAACGGAGCTGCCTTCAGATCAGAAGTGCCTCTCCACAGGGGTCTGCCCCTGCTTCTGTTCCGGGATCAGCCCTCCAACCCTGCCATGCTGCCTACCATGACTGGGCTCATGGCAGAGGCAGGCGTGCAGCTGCTGTCCTATCAGACCTTGGCAGGGTCCACTGGGGAGACCTGGCACATCATGGGCATCTCCTCCCTGCTGCCCAGCCTGGACGCCTGGAAGCAGCATGTGACCAAGGCCTTTCAGTTTCATTTCTTACCTTGGGGTTCACCAGGACCAGCCTTGGGGGCTTTGTGATCAACATTGAGAGGTCACATTCCCGAGGCTGACACCACTTTATATGGTCTGACCCCTGTAATAACCACTTAATAAACAGCCCACCCTCCCTCCTAAAAAAAAAAAAAAGAACCAAATCTGGGTCAACTGTGAGGAGCCAATGGCTGCCTAGGAGGAGGAGCTTTTGATGCTGACTGGCATAGAAACTGACCAATCAGAACTAAATCTGGGTCAACTGTGAGGAGCCAATGGCTGCTAGGAGGCAGAGCTTTTGACACTGACTGGCATAGAAACCGACCAATCAGAACCAAATTGGCTGGCAGAGGAGGGCAGTTGGAGGCGAGATCAGGCCTGCAGGGGAGGGCAGTTGGGGGCGAGTTCAGGCCAGCAGGGGAGGGCAGTTGGGGGCGAGATCAGGTCAGCAGGGAAGAGCAGTTGGGGGCGAGATCAGGCCAGCAGGGGAGGGCAGTTAGGGGTGATCAGGTAGGCAGGCAGAGGCAGTTAGGGGTGATTAGGCAGGCAGGCAGAGGGATTAGGGGCAATCAGGCAGGCAGGCAGAGGCAGTTAGGGGATCAGGCAGGTGAGTGGTTAGGAGCCAGCGGTCCCAGATTGCGAGAGGGATGTCCCCCAAGGGGTTCCCGATTGGAGAGGGTGCAGCCTGGGCTGAGGGAACACCCCCCTCCATGCACGAATTTCGTGCACCAGGCCACTAGTTATATGATAAAATATAATCACTGACTATGCCAGGAATTATGGCAAAAAAAAATTTTTAAGTGTTTGCAAGTATGTGACATCAGGCACTAATCCTTTCACTATCTATGATTAGTCATTAACAACAGTATTCAAGAAAAAGAACTGGGTCTCAGTAAACCAAAGTTCAATGAGTCATTACTGAAATGGGGCTGTCCAAAAACTTTATTTTGATCCTGGTTGCATTAACAGAAATGCATGGTCTAAAATACAGTGCTCTTGTCACACCTGTTGTGTATAGCCCTGGGCACTATACTGTAAGAATGGGCCCTGGCAGACATGTCACATAAAATGAAGAGAAAACTAGGATGCCTTTCAAGGAGCTTAAGCAAATACACAAAATTAACAGGTGACTAAATTATACTCTAAATCCAACCAATACCAGTTAGGTTGGAGGTAAGTAGCAAATATGCCCTCCTCTTTAAAGAGCGGGAAACTAAAATAAGGAGTCCAGAATGAGTTAATTCTCAATGCTGAAAAAAAAGTGAACTGGAGATGTGTCAGTAAACAGTTAGTGTGTCCAAAGCAGCGGCCCACCTAGGTGATTCAAGTTCTGATGAGTCTTTTAGTTTCACATTTATAGATTAACTAGCTAACCAAATTTTCATTTTTTTCTTTTGTTTACACAGCCCTAATCTTAGACATTCTTACTACAGTTCATTTTTAAAACCAGCTTCAAAGCAATGTATAATCAAATAATAACTTCCCTTGGTCCTTCAATTTTTTTTAAAATGGTAACCCCTAAGTAAGGTATTTTTAAAATTTTCATTTTCCTCTATCTTCCTACTATTCACATCTCACTTTATGTTCCAGGCAGCCCTGGCAATGAAGACACCATAGAAAATACTATTTATAGTAAATTTTATTTTCATTGCTATTTCATTTAACATAATTTCAAAGTTAGGTCTGTGCTCTAAGATGAACAAAAGAACAGATACACAGTTTCTCTAAGTAGGGTATGGGGTTTCAGGGCCCCCAATGTTGACACCTAACATTTACCCCTTGAGACTTTATGTAAAAATACAAAAAGAAGGAATAATGTCAACATACAAGAATCAAATTTATAAGGGTATTATAACAATAAGTGTTTATGTTGTAGGATACCCTCCTCTTTAGGGCTGTAATAATAATGACTAATATTTTCTCCTGCAGAGATCAGTAACTTTTCTTTTTTTAAGTAAAATGTCAGTATATGTGAAAATGCTGCATTTATTTCTCCTAATAGACTAAAAATAGTACAAGTTCTTCAATTCTTCATGAGTCCAAGCTGGCACATGACTATGACTAATGGGGTCTGCTGAACACACTAATTCCAAGTTTGGCGACCATCAGCAAACTGTTAAAAAACAACAACGCAAAGCAAAAATGTCAGGTAAAGAACAGAACAGGCACTTGACTATTTTTTTAAAGGATTAGGATTCTGCGGGTCTCTCACCACACAGTGAGCAGGTGCCAAGCAGGCAGAGATGGAACTTCCATCCCTGGGGGCACCAAGGAAAAAACACGCCGTGGGCAGTCTTGTGCTGAGGCCTTAAAACAGTACGTAGAGCCGGCGATCCTAATCTCACGGCCAATAATTCAGAGACGAGAAAACTGGAGGCTGGGAACACCAAGGCCTCCCCACAGTCACAGAACCAGCTAATGGTGGATCTGCAGCCTCCTACTTTACTGCTCTCAACCTCGGTCTGCACTGACAACAACACATTTTGCCTGACAGCATTGTAACTACAACCAAAATCATAGCTGTAAGTAATCCTTTCCCAAAACAAAGTTTTAAAAATTCCCCTATCTTCAGTGTCTCTTTATTATGCTTAGGACTACATTAAAAAAAAATCTGGTTTGGATTTTATAATCAGTTAATTAGAAAATAGGAATCAATAAAAATTCCTTTAGCAAAATTTTTTATAATAAAGGGCATCCATACAACTAAGGCATATGAACCCACACTGAATGAGCTGCCGATATGGCTTAGCACTGAGGCTTCTTCCTCTGTAGGGAGGAGCCAGGATGGACCAGAGAGCAAATGTGAAAGCAAAACTGTTTCCATAATGAATGAATATATTTCACTTTTTCACTTTGCCATTGAATCAGCTACTATTTTCCCAGCTTCTCCTATTTGTGCATAAATTAAATCATTTTAGTTGATGCCCAGCATCAGGTATATTGAAACAAGTAAATCTGAGGGTGTACAAAGTATTATGAGCATTAAACTAAAATCTATGTGGGTGAAGAACAGCAATAGAACAGAATGTACCTGGCACCTGCAATTAAGCCCGCAGGCATAAATTTTCCAGAGTGGTAGAATCTCATTCCCATAATGCCAGCCAAGGTTCCAGATGTAACTGATGGGAAAGAAAAAGAGGCAAAGATCACGACATCTTGTATTTGGGAGAACTAAAATAAGTGGCCAAAGTCTCACCCTTCTTTCAAGGGCCAGACCTCATCTCAGACCACTCAAGTTGGGGAGCTTCAATACCCACGTCCTGGGAGACTAAGCACAAATACTAGATATACTGGTAAGGCCCTCACAGTCCGGGCCCAGCCAACCTGTACCATGGAGAGCAAACTGCAGGGAAACTGGAGCATGTAGGGATATCAACTAAGAAACTTCCTCAGGAATGCAGGGGAAGAGAGGGATGACTGGGAGGAGGAGAGCGGCCATGGAGACAGAGGACATAATCTGGGATACGTGTTGCAAGTAGTGTTGATACGACTTGCCGATGAGTTAGAAAGACGGAGGGGAAGGATGCAATCCACACCTGGATGGAGGGAGAACACCAGAAGACACAATGTGAGCGAGCAGGTGAAGTCAGGCCTGGAGACATCTAGATTTCAAGCAGACAACTGCCCACATGAGTCAAGCTTGGCCCTAGCCAGTTTTGCTCAGTTGGTAGAGCTTCGGCCTGCAGACTCAAGGGTTTCAGGTTTGATTCTGGTCAAGGGCACATGCATGCCGGGTTGTGGGCTCAATCCCCGGTAGGGGGCATGCAGGGGCAGCCAATCAATGTTCTCTCTCAGCAACGATGCTTCTTTCTCTGTCTACCTCTCCCTTTCTCTCTGAAATCAAATTTTTTTTTTTTTAAAGAGTCAAACTTGGAGGAGAGATAAATTTGTGAGTCATTGTATATTGTGGTAATTTAAGGCCTGGGCTTCAATGACATTGTCAAGCAAGAAAGTATAAAGAAGATTTTTAAAAAGGCCCAGGCCTTAAGTACTTTAATACTTAGTGGCAAAAAAAAAAAAAAAAGAAAAAAGGTGCCCTGACTGGTTTGGTTCAGTGGGTAGAGCATCAGCCTGCGGACTCAAGGATCCCAGGTTCGATTCCGGTCAAGGGCATGTACCTTGGCTGCGGGTGCATCCCCAGAAGGGGGTGTGCAAGAGGCAGCTGATTGATGTTTCTCTTTGATCAATGTTTCTAACTCTCTATCCCTCTCCCTTCCTCTCTGTAAAAAAAAATCAATAAAATATATTAAAAAAAAAAGAAAAAAGGGTGGGGGTGGGGCGGTCAACAAAAGAGAACAAGAAAATACAAAGGAAGACCAGGAGAGTGAAAAATGGATTGGATTGGTATACTGTATTGAGAGAAGCTAACAGGCCAAATAAAATGACTAATACATATACACTGGATTATGAAAAATACAGGTCACTGGCAGCCTCAGAGAGAGTTACGTATTTCCATGGACAAAAGGAACAGAAATGGAGAGTGAAGTGGATCAAGAAGGTACTGGTATGAGAGGTGTGGAAATGAAGACAGGAAGTATAACAACTTTTTCTAGAGAAGTTTCTGAAGGGGAAGAAGAATGGCAGCAACTGAAAAAGGAAGTAGGTCCTTTTTTAAAAAAAATGGATGAGATGAGCACATTTAATAAGAGGAATCAATAAGAGGAATCCATCTGCAAGGTGGAATGCAAGTAAGAGATGGCATCAGTGACAGTGTAAGGTTCCAAGAAGGTCTGGCAGAAGAAACCCAAAGCCAGGATGAAGGGACTGGCCTTGGAGAGGAGAGAAGCAGCGCCAGGGAAGGAGTGGAGGCCAATGGCATGAAGCTCCGAGTCCCGTGTGATGACTGCTATTGTTTCTTCAAGTAGGCAATGAGGGTCACTTGCTAGAGTGATGTGGGCTCACAAATGGGAAAATAGGTCTGCAGTCATTCTGGAGCTTGAGTGAGGGAGCTGCTAGGCAGAGCTGAAAGCTGGGCACCTCCTCCTTCCCCAGCACACCCCTCATCAGCCATCGCTGTCTTCCCTTCCCAACCCAGGCAGAGCTGTACAAACCACTCTGTTAGCATGCTGTTCTCCAGCACCCTTGTAAGGGAGTTAGAGCTGCATGTTCTCTCATACTATGGGTTTGTGGAGAAGTGAGGAACCCACACTCCTAGCAGACTGTCAGACACATGGGTGGAGCTCAATAAAACGTACCAAAAGCCACCATGATAAGAAGTAATCTTATCAACAGCCCCACAGAGTCACTTTTTATGTACAGGATCCTTGAAGGCAAGGCCTATGTCTTACATGGTTAGCTTACCGGCAAAGGGCTAATGTTTTGAAAATGGGTAAAATGCAATATTGATAGAACTTAGCCCAGACATGTGACCCTTTAGTGATGCTCAAACAGTCTTTAATGGGCAATCACAATGATTAAGAGACATATACTTGCCTTATACAAGTTTAATACTAATTTCACTGGGTAAATCTAAATTCATGAGGTATGAAAACCTTTCCACATTCTGTACATAAAAGCAGAAACCAGCATAACCATGCCCTCCCTCCCTCCTCCAATTTAAAAACCTCCCTTGGACTGGGCAGAAGCAGTGAAACTGTCTTAATGTGAGGAACCTGACACATCCCACCAAACTAGGGCCGGTGGTAGAGTATGCTGGACAGATAACTGACTGGGGAGAGAGTGAAGATGACATACCTAGGAAAACCCAAATGTTCCTTGGATCCTGAGACAGCTGATAAGCACCCAGGCCTGCTAAGCCACCGAAGAGGAGCCCAGCAGCCAGGGATGGGACACTACCTGGAGGAAAGCAAACACACGTCATATTGTAGTGTCAGACACTTAGTCATTGACAGAATCCACCAGACTTCCCTTCCTGACAAAGGAAAATAGCAAAGAGAACTCCCAACACAGTTCACAACCGAGTTCTCAAGCATGAAAATGTTTTAGGGAGTTTGCTAAAGAGTTCAAGTAAAATTACCAGAGAAGTAAGGCTCAGATCATACCATATCACACACCACACCATACCACTCCACTCTCCTCTAGTAGGGAGGGTACTTTCACCTAAGAAGAAAGTCTCCTACTTCTTATTAAAGCACCCATTTAAGAAACAAAAATAATGGCAATTTGGGGTCCATGTATTTGTATTTGCTGTCTGCACCCCTGAAATCAATTCCATATCATGTTTGAATGCCATACATTTTACACATGCACTATCCACGCATACTGTATTTTTATGTGTGCACACTTATCATCAGATCTTCTGTACATAGTGGCAGTATTGTAGCATATGAGAAAATATGTTTGGTATCTCAGCAATTTTGCATTTTTCTGTCTCAAATAAAAACATTAGGATCTAAAAAGAAAAGAAAGGAAAGGAAAATAAGAAGGGCTCTTAAACAGGCCTGATTAATCCGTCAAGGACTGGAACTGTCCATGGACAGGACCTTGGGAAAAATCCCAAAAGGAGAAGGAAACAGGGTTAGTAAATTTAAAAAAATATTTGGAGAGTAAGAATTCTGATGTGTGTGTGTGTGTGTGTGTGTGTGTGTGTGTAGAAATATGCGGGCTCTCTGACACACCCTTGCCAAATTTAATAAGGAGACTTCAAAAACTGAGTATGTGAAGACTATAAGTTCCCTGCTACTTAAAGAAAAGAGTACAGAGATGGTACTCGGGGGTCAAAGCTGATGTATGGTAGCTGATGATAATAACAATCTGCTACCACTCCTGCCCAGCACCTTTAGACAAAGAGGCAAAAACAAGTGATTCGATAAGAAGCCTGGCTTAGCTCAGCCAGATAACCCAAAGGCAAGTGCAGGAGCAGCCACCACAGGAATTGCTACAGGACTGACCATAAGCCTGAACTCAAGCGAGAGGGCCTAAAGCAAGCCTCATTCAAATAAGTCTGCACTTTGGGGACCCTGGGGACTCACTCTTCACCAGGAACAATGTGAAGATCCTAGGAGGTTAATAACTAGAAACCATACCTGCTTTTGCATAGCCAATGATCCCACCAGAAGCAACCAGTGCTGCATAGCCAAAGCCAATCCAATGTAAAGGCACTCTGAAAACAAGAATAAGAAATCAGTGCCAGCCATGTT
This sequence comes from Eptesicus fuscus, assembly GCF_027574615.1. Classification (NCBI taxonomy): domain Eukaryota; kingdom Metazoa; phylum Chordata; class Mammalia; order Chiroptera; family Vespertilionidae; genus Eptesicus; species Eptesicus fuscus. Next base: position 84,869,270 of record NC_072481.1, read on the forward strand.
TTAAGAAAACAAAGACCCACAATCATAGACGGGGACTAAAAAGGTCTTCATTACAGACTGATCCTGTCTCCGTAGAAATGAAAACCAAGCCCAGAGGTTAGATGACTAACCTAAAGCCACACAACTCGTCAGTGGCAGAGATGGGACTCAAACCGTGACCTGCATGTCCATCCTCCTGCACCCAGTTCCGCCCCAGCAGTCTACTGTTAGCGCCCTTTCCAGATGGGGATAAAGACGCGGTTTGAGAAGCTCCTGGCTATTCCACCCCCACTCACTGTGCACTTACAGTGGGCCGGAGTCCTTCTGCATTGTTCTCTTCCGCTCTGTCCAGAAAAGAGACTACACCGGCCTGCACCTGCCGAGGAGGGTCTGGATCAGAGGTGGTTACTAGCACAACTCTGACAGCCAGGAATAAGGGAGTCCAAGTCCCAGCTCCACCCGCCTCAGCAGCTAAGAAGTAGGGGGCAAATACCCAAGTTCCCAACCTCCCTAAAATTCCGTTTCCTTCACTGTCCCATGAGGATAACAATGGCACAAATTTATTGGGGCTGCTCTGGGCACTAATTGGAATAATAAGTAAAAGTGCTGAACCAATCATTTTTGTAATAACCTCAATTCTAATAACATAGGCCCACAGCCAAGTGAACAAAATTCACTGACCAGCTCTGCACGGGCTGAGTTAACCTTTCAACACTTCACCAAGTTATGAATTACTAAAACGGAAAGCAAATTATCTTCTGTGCCCTTAATTCAACTACTTTAAGTTGTCCCTTTTAGGGGGGAAGGGTGCTGCTTTTCTTTGCTCCAAGAACCAAACTATTCCAATATTTAACGTTTGTAAAACTTTTAAACGATTATTTACTTTTGCTACTGACTCACAGTTCTCATTAGGTGGAGAGGGAGGATAAAATATAGGAAAACTCAAGTCATAATTACATTACATACACCCTTGTTAATTTCTTAAAGAAATCACCTGACATCCAGTGAGGCTGAGACCGAAAGCAACACCCACCCCACCTTTGGTCCATTCCGTGTGCATAACAGGAGGGGCGTGGAGGCCCGCCCGGTCATTAATTCAAAGCGGCACCGAGTTACCTAGATTTTTAAGGAGAGGAAGCAATAAAATCTCCAGGGAACTACACAGCACTACGCTATTTGCCTCGAGAACTCAAGGCTTCCGCAAGATTCACAACCCATTTTGAAGAAAGCAGAAAATGCGCGACTAGAAAAGCAACCGCGACGCAGCCCAAAGCCCCGCCTGGATCCAGGGGACGCAGAGCACGGGCAGCAAAGCCCCTTTCATAATCCCCCAAAGTCACAGCAGGTTCATAAAATAATTGCCAAGTACCCGGACCGCTTTCTCCGAGCTCTGCGCTGGTGGAGGACGAGCAAGCCGTGGGCGGGGACTCCGGCGCCGGAAATGTCACAACGCGCGCTCGGAGTCGCGGAAGCTGGCCGGGCCGGGGGGCGGGGCGGCGCGCGGGGGGCGGGGCGGCGCGCGGGGGGGCGGGGCGGCGCGGGGGGGCGGGGCGGCGCGCGGGGGGCGGGGCGGCGCGCGGACGGTGCTTGAGAAAGGCAGTGGCGCAAGACCCTGAGTCCCGCAGGCCCTCGGAAAGCTCCCTCCCGCGCTGGTCCCAGCTAGCAACCTGCGTGGCTAGAAGCCGAAAACCCAGAGTTTGAGTCGGGTCTTGCAAGAGGCCGAATGAATGGGTCAGGCGGTAGTGGAGGCCACGGAAGCTGGAGGAAGACGTCTGCCGCTGGATCCCAAAGGACCCCATTAATGGAGGAGCACGCGACTAGATGTACCGCTAGCTGTGGGCCATCCAGGAGGATCGTCACTCGGGCCTGATCCTGTTGTTTGCCTACCACAGGGACTCCTTTTCACCTGCAGAGAATTTGGTGGCCACCGTCTAGATCAGGGGTCCTCAAACTTTTTAAACAGGGGGCCAGTGCACTGTCCCTCAGCCCGTTGGAGGGCCGTACTATAGTTTAAAAAAAAAACTATGAACAAATTCCTATGCACACTGCACCTATCTTATTTTGAAGTAAAAAAACAAAACGGCAGAAACACCCGCATGTGGCCCTCGGGCAGTAGTTTGAGGACGCCTGGTGTAGATAATTGGCTCACTTCGCTGTTTGGAGAAGCACCTTAAATGGGGAGAGAGTGTAAGTTAAATGTAATTTACAACTTCCTCTGCCATGTCCCACTGCCCACCAGTCAGTATCTCCACTCCCACGGCAGATCTGCTTCTCTTCCTTGCCTTTCCCGCACCATTCCCTCAGTTGCTGTACACCAAAATCTGGGTGTCATCCGTGATGTCCCTTCTTCATCCCCTACAAGTATCAACATGAATAAATCTTATAAATACAATCTTCAATGGAAAGGAAATTGAAACACATATGTACTCTGATTTTAAAGAAAAACTTTCCACTTGCAGCAGCTCCTATCTAGCTTGTTTACCATAAAACAGCCACAGCTGATAATGACTACGAACTCTGAGCAGTTCCTACTGCAATTGCCAGACCCTCATCAACTTAATGGAAGACTCTCCTTGAAAAGCTTAGGATCTCTAGGTCCATCCATGTTGTCACAAACCAAAGATAGGACTTGTTTTAACTAGCTGGATGGATTTAGAGATTCATTTCTCTCTATGCAGGTGCAGGTTTCAAACCTTAAGTTATCTCCTGTGATCAGCCCCTGCCCTTTAGGCTTAAAGAAATTGAACCACAGAAAATTAAGTAAATTTCCTACAATCTTAGTCCTTGGTCGATCTGTTATCCTCCTATATAATAAAAGAGTAATATGTAAATTAGCCATCACTCCACGACAAAAATGGCGGGGCCCATAGCAGACGCTGGAGGCATTGCCCCGGCAACGGGAGCCCAGCATCTGCTCCTTGGCCACAGAGGGGTCTCTGGCCAGAGGACTGGGAGCGTCCGCGCCACGGCTGTGCTGCGGCAGAGAAGGGGCCTCTGGGGCAGCGAGCCCACGTCCCCGCCCCGGCCAGCCTTTCGGCGGGAGGGAAGGGGCCTGTGGGGCCCAGAGCTCAGCATCCACATGGCAGGGGAGGAACCAGAAAAATGGATCTTTCCAGTTCCTGATGCTGACAGAGCCCTATGGATGCCGGGGTCCTCCACCTGCAGCCCCCAGTCGAAGCCCATCAGCCTCAGTCGCAGACTGGAAGCCCCCTGCCAGCAGTCCAGACGGGACCAGTGTGGCGCCGTGGTGGTGGGTGTCAGCGGGCATGCTACAGACATCAAATCACTGCCACCGAGGCCACCCCCCCACATCCACTCACAAGTAGTATGGTCCAAGGGGTGACTCCTAAGGCAAGGCTCCCATGGCAGCTGATGCTCACCATGCCAGGTGAGGAAGCCAGACCTCAAAGCCCAAGCCCCCGAGTACCCGAGCTGCAGGGTGTCGTGGGCCAGGGCCCTGAGGAGGCCCCAGGACAAGCATCTTCCCAGAGGCTGTGCAGAAGGAGGGGAGGAACCTCTGGCTAGAGGCCGGGGTGAGGGATGCTGGTGTCTTTGCAGGCCAAGACAGGGCTGAGGGACACCCTCCCCCCTGCACCCCAGTGCACGAATTTCGTGCACCGGGCCTCTAGTTTGAAATAAGTTCTGTCATACACCCTTAACTCTACATTATGCTACCTCTTTTTAAAAATTAAATTTATTGAGTTGACATTGGTCAACATAAACATATAGGTTTCAGGTGTGGATGTCTGTGTTACACTGCCTCTTATTGTGTCATTCCTTAACCAAACCACACAGCTTTTCTGTGTGTGTGCAGACCATCATAAAATATAAAATAGGGTCTCTGAATTGCAGCCAAAAGAATTGTGTAAGATATCTCCCAAAACTTTCTCATATTCTGTCCAATTTGGACTAATCACATTACACTCACCTTGCCATATAATTTATTCCATATCTCACACATAACAGTTTTTTTTTAAAATCATAAATAAATTAAAGGAACTGGTTTCTGTTCTATTTCTAGTTCCACACAATGATTTGTGTTTAGTAATGTTTCTAATGGCATTAATATATTTTAGAAGAAGCTCAGCATTTTTTTCCAACCATCCTACCCCTCCTCTTTGGCAGCCACCAGGTTGTTCTCTGTATCTATCAATGGACATCTAGGTTGCTTCTATATCTTGGCTTTCTAACTAACACTGCAATGAACATAGGGCTGCATATATCTTTTCAAATTAGTGTTTTTGTTTTCTTCATATAAATACCCAGAAGTGCTATTGCTGGGTCATATGGCAGTTTCATTTTTAATTTTTCAAGGAATCTCCATACTATTTTCCATAGTGGTAGTACCAATTTACAATCCACCATAGTGCACAGGGGTTCCCTTTTGTCCACATCCTTGCCAGCACTTGATATTTTTTTAAAATATATTTTTATTGACTTCAGAGAGGAAAGAGAGGGAGAGAAAAATAGAAGCATCAATGATGAGAGAGAATCATTGATTGGCTGCCTCCTGCACGCCCCCTCCTAGGGATCGAGCCCACAACTTGTGCCCTTGAGCAGAATCAAACCTGGGACTCTCCAGTCTGCAGGCCGAAGCTCTATCCACTGAGGAAAAACCGGCTAGGGTCAGCACTTGATTTTTTTTTTTTAATGATAGCCATTCTGACAGGTGTGAGATGGTATCTCATGGGTTTTTTTTGTTGTTGTTTTGTTTTTCATTTTTATAAGAGTTTATTTGAGCCAAAATGAGGACAAATGCCTGTGAGCAAAATCTCAATTGCTCTCTCATTATGTTTTGATTTGCATTTCCCTGATGATTAGTGATGTTAAGCACCTTTTCATATGTCTGTTGGCCATCTGTATGTTCTCTTTGAATAAATGTCTATTCAGTTCCTCTGCCCATTTTTAAAAATTATTTTATTTTTATTTTTTTATTTTTAACTTTATTTTTGTTGTTAATCCTCACCCAAGGGTATTTTTCCATTGATTTTTTTAGAGAGAGTGGAAGGGAGAGGGAGAGACAGAGACACATTGATTGGTTGCCTCCCCATGTGCCCTGACTAAGGCTGGAGATTGAGCCTGCAACTTGGGTATGAGCCTTTGACCAGAATCAAACCTGGAACCCTTCAGTCTGCAGGCCGACACTCTATCCACTGAGCCAAACCAGCTAGGGCCCCATTTTTTAATGAGATTGGGGTTTGGGTTTTTTTTTGGGGGGAGGGGTGTTGAGTTATATGAGTTCCTTATATAGTTTGGATGTTAACCACTTATTGAAGACTAGAGGCCCGGTGCATGGATTTGTGCACTGGTGGGGGTCCCCAGCCTGGCCTGTGCCCTCTCACGATCTGGGACCCCTCAGGGGATGTCGGGTAGCCGGTTTTGGCCTGATCCCTGCAGGCCCAATCAGAAAGGAGGGAGCCCGATCCTGTGCGTTGAGTGTCTGTCCCTTGGTGGTCAGTGCACATCATAGTGACCGGTCAACCAGTCATTCGGTCACTTAGGCTTTTATATATATAGATATCATTTATGAGTATCTTCTCCCATTCAGTAGGTTGTATTTTTGTTTTGTACATGGTTTCCTTCATTGTGCAAAAACCTTTTAGTGTGATGTAAGCTCTTAATTAGAAGCCCACTGAATTACTGGAACCCTGAACCACAAATGTGTCAATGGGGTGTGACCAAGATTGTGTGAGGAAATGAGTTCCATTTACAATTTTAGGTTTTTAGGAGTAATTTTGTTTAAAGAATGATATCATTCATTCAATGAACCTTTTTCCAAGAAATTAATAAGTAAAATTATGGGGAAAAATCCTAGTTTTTCTAACTGTCCTATATGCCACATGTTTCTAGGACTTCACATGTTAGAGCCATAATAATATTAGCAAAAACATACAGTGTGCTTATCATATGCCAGACACTGAATGAAGTGTTTTACATAGACGAACTCATTTACTCCTCATACCCACCCTGTCAACCAAGACTATTACCTCCTGCTTTTACACTTTGAGGAAATGAAGGGAAAAGGAGGTTGTCTAACATGGCAGAGCTGCCCTAACTCCTTTAGTCTCTTCTCAATACCGTGACCAGAATAGCCCTGTTACAAGTCCGAGTGTGTCATTCCTCAGCTCAGAACCCTCCAGTGGGCCTCCCAAAGCCCTGCACACCTAGCTCCTTGCCTTCAGCCCCTATTCCTGTCCCCTTTGCTCATGCCGCTGCAGCCTCTTTGCTCCCACCTGCGAGCACTCAAGCACCCGCCTGTGCTGCTTCATCTGCCAGAAGCCCTCTCCCCAGATCACCCCTGGCCTAATCCCTCATGGCCTTTAAGTCTTTATATCACTTCAACCATGCCTTCCCGGATCATCTTATTTAAAACTGCAACTCATCTGCATTTCCCTCCACAGCTCACTTTTCTCCATGCCACTTACCTCCTGATATGCTATATAATTTACTAAATGTCACCTCCCCACTCTAGAAAGTAAATTCTTGAGGATGAGGGTTTTTATGCAGCACTAGAACAGTGCCTAGCACATAAGGGGTGAGTAGCTAAATGGATGAGTAGATGTGGGGTGGTGAGAGGCTGGTCTGCAGAGGGGAGAATGAAGATAACATGCAAGAGTTGGAGATAAGAGGAAGAGGTTGCCATGGCTACACCCTTCCCTTTTGAGTTCTGGTTCTCTTCCTGCCCCGGCTTCTGTCAGATATCTGTGTTCTTGTCATAAATCCACCCTCTCTGGTAGCGAGAGTTAGTTTTTGTATTTTGCAGTGAAGAGTCTTTCTGAATTGAGATACCAAGACAGCGCTCTGTTCCCTCTGGCAGAAATGCCTTTTTGTCCTTGTTCAAAAACTCAATCTCATCTTTTCCTAAAGTCCTCAAGCTGCCCAGACCACCCCAGGCCATTAATGCATGCAAAAAGTTATTTACAAAGCTTTTGTCCTTTGAGCAGGGATCATATTTTTTCCTTTTAGCTCCCAGAATCTGGGATAGTGTGGAGAGTGGCTATAGCATTCGGTCAGGTTCAAGCCTCGGACTGACTTGTGGCAAAGCCACATACAAGTCCCAGCTTGGAGGGCAAAGCTCTCCCAGCACAATTATAACCAAAAGGCTATGGTTGTAGGCTTGACCTTATAGTCTGACCCTGCAGTCCTAGGTAGCTAAGGGATGTGAGCTGTGAGGGGTAGGGGGGGTGAGGGGGGTACAGCAAGTGCTGCCTAAACAAAACTTGATAGAGTTCAGAGAATGGCAACAACAGGAAAGAAGCAGATTTGAAATTCACAAGAACATTGTAAACATCTTGCCCTTGTTTTGCTTTGTATGATCTGATTATAAAATAAAGCTTCGGCTTACAGGCTGTGTCACTGTTTCCTCATCCAGGCACAGTGATCCACCTGGCCCCAACTGTATTCTCTTGTCTGTTGTCTTTAATCCTTCACCTCCCCTCCTCAGGTTCACCCCTGGCCATGCTGGATGCGGTTCAGGATAGTACCTGGCACATGGTGAGCCTCAATAGATGGCTATCGAATAAACAAATGAAGGGGAAGATATGACTGGCATATAGGGTATTCTAAATATTGATAAGTGAATTTGTGATGAGAATCTGTTTATACATATTGAATTATCAAAGTAGATAATTCAATACCTAAGATGGTTAAGACTATATGCAAACTATACATTCCTAGGAGGAAACAGGAAACAAATCCTCCTGCTTCTCCCAAAATGAATTGCATATTTCAGTGTTAGCTGTTAGCATGTGGGAAATGCAATGGCCTTCATGTGCATTACCAGGCAAGATCTGCCAGAGGTTACAAAGCAGAAAAGTTCACAGACCATAATTTAAATGCTCTAATCACATGATTAATTAAATTTAAAACAATGGGAGAAGCAAGGGGAAAGAGATGGGATAAATACCATAGGAGAGGCTCCAAGCCAGGTGCAAGAACCATGCATCACACAGTGTTCATGTCCCCCCACTCCTCTCCTCAACATTAGCCTTCCTCCTGATGGTTCTGAAGACCAGAGGTTTGAGCAAGCAGAGCCACAGAGGGAACCCCACCACCACCCAAGCCATGATAAACACTTGCTCCAGGGAAGAGAGGCAGGCACAAGTAAGCCTGGTCAGTAGCTGACTTTGCCTGTTGGCCTGCAAAAGAACCGTGTTTTATTGCATAATCATGTCGTTCATGTATTGGGGTTATTTAGTGTTCATATGTCATAGGAAACTGGGTATCTTAGGCCTTTTATTCCTTTCTATCCTTCTTTAATACATGTTCTGTTTATTAACTACTTAACCCATCTTATGAATTCTGTCTATGTTTAACAAACTCTGCTTACTAACTACGTATTTATACTTTCATCCTAAAAGCTTTCCTCTGGTTTACAAATGCTGTAATCTTCTTTAATAGAGTCAAATATTTTCAAAAGCAAATGTCCACTCCAACTGTATTTTTTTTCAATGCCACAAAAAAAAACCTGCTGCCTTTGCCATAGTCCAAGTTAGATGGTGCCATCCGAGCCTCTTCATTAGACCATCAAACACTTATTCTGGAGCAAAACAGTTCCTAGTAAAGGCATTCAAGTGAGAAAAAACAAATACATTTAGTGACAGCTTTGTACATTCTAGTGGCTTGAGATAGAAGGTGAGGTGTTGACATCACCTTCCACCCAGGAGGATACCCTGGTCCTGCTCCTCATGCTGCTACTGAAAGGAAGAACAGGTTTCCTTAGACCAGTGGTCGGCAAACTCATTAGTCAACAGAGCCAAATATCAACAGTACAATGATTGAAAATTTCTTTTGAGAGCCAAATTTTTTAAACTTAAACTTTTTCTAATGCCACTTTTTCAAAATAGACTCTCCCAGGCTGTGGTATTTTGTGGAAGAGCCACACTCAAGGGGCCAAAGAGCCGCATGTGGCTCGCGAGCCACAGTTTGCTGACCACAGCCTTAGACCAACCATGAGCCACACAGTTGAAGGCATGAGAGGGGAAGGCAATGGCAATGGTGCTATCATGGGAAAGAAGTGTCAAAAAGAACCCAATCCTATCTAATAAAAGAGTAATATGCAAATTGACCATCACTCCAAGATACAAGATGGCTGCCCCCATGTGGTCAAAGATGGCTGCCCCCATGTGGACACAAGATGGCCACCTCAAGATGGCTGGCAGGGCAGGGCAGTTGTGGGCAGTTGGGGGTGACCAGGCCAGCAAGGGAGGGCAGTTGGGGGGACCAGGACAGCAGGGGAGGGCAGTTGGGAGGGACTAGGCCTGCAGGGAGGGCAGTTGGGGGGCCAGGCCTGCAGAGGAGGGCAGTTAGGGGTGACCAGGCCAGCATGGGAGGGCAGTTAGGGGGGACCCAGGCCTGCAGGGGAGGGCAGTTGGGGGAGACCAGGTCAGCAGGAAGGGCAGTTAGGGGTGACCAGGCTGGCAGAGGAGGGCAGTTGGGGGATATCAGGTCTGCAGAGGAGGGCAGTTGTGGGCGATCAGGCCAGCAGGAGGGAAGTTGGGATAGACCAGTTCTGCAGGGGAGGGCAGTTGGGGGGGGGGGACCAGGTCTGCAGAGGAGGGCAGTTGTGGGCAATCAGTCCAGCAGGGAGGGCAGTTAGGGGTGACTGGGCCAGCAGAGGAAGGCAGTTGGGGGAGACCAGGCCAGCAGAGGAGTGCAGTTGGGGGGGGACCAGGCCTGTAGGGGAGGGCCATTGCGGGGGGGCAGGCCAGCAGGGGAGGGCAGTTAGGGGCAATCAGGTGGGCCGGGGAGCAGTTGGCGTTGATCAGGCTGGCAGTAGAGTGGTTAGGGGGTGATCAGGCTGGCAGGCAGAAGTGGTTAGGGGCAATCAGGCAGAGGCAGGCGAGCGGTTGGGAGCCAGCAGTCCTGGATTGTGAGAGGGATGTCCGACCGCCTGTTTAGGCCTGATCCTGGTGGTATTGGGCCTAAATGGGTGGTCAGACATCCCTCAAGGGGTCCCAGATTGGAGAGGGTGCAGGCTGGGCTGAAGGACACCCCCCCCCCATGCATGAATTTTGTGTACCACGCCTCTAGTAGTTTATAAATGAGTTGCACTAAAAGCATATGATAGGAGCCCTAACTGGTTTGGATAGAGCATCAGCCTGCGGACTAAAGGGTCCCAGGTTCCATTCCAGTCAGGGGCACATGCCCAGGTTTCGGGCTTGATCCCCAGTAGGGGTGTGCAGGAGGCAGCCAATCAATGATTCTCTCTCATCATTGATGTTTCTATCTCTCTCCCCTCTCCTTCCTCTCTGACATTAATCAAAATACATATTTTTTAAAAACATATGATAGGGGGAAATTTTTGCAAAGGATATCTGATAAGATTTTAATATCCAGAATATATAAAGAACTCCTACAACTTGGCAACAAAAGGCAAACAACCCAGCTACAACATGGACAAAGGACTTAAATAGACATTTCTCCAAAGATGATATGGCCAATAAACACATAAATGTGCTATATATATGAAGATACGTGACATCAGTCATTAGAAAAACACAAATCAAAAGCACAATGATATACTACACACCTACTAGGATGGATATAATAAGAAGAAAATAAGTGTTAGTGAGGGTGTCGAGAAATTGAAATCCTGTGCTTTGCTGATGGGAAGGTAAAATGGTGTAGCCACTGTGGAAAACAGTGGTTCAGTTGGTTGGAGCATCTTCCTGCACACCAAAAGGTTACAGGTTCGATTCCTGGTCAGGGCACATACTTAGGTTTCGGGTTTAACCCTCGGTTGGGGCACATACATGAGGCAACTGATTGATGTTTCTCTTTCACGTCGATATTTCTCTCTCTCCCCTGCCTTTCTCTCTCTCCCTAAAATCAATAAAAACATGTCCTTGGGTAGACTTGGTGAGGATTTTAAAAAAGGGGAGGATCATTTCTCTCCTCCCTCCCCTACTTACTGTCTCCCCATCTTTCCTTTCTCCAGTGTTCAAAATCAGTGCTGGAAAGAAGACTTACTCTTTAGGCTTTAACATCCTCCACTGAGCCTTGAACTCCTTTCTATTTTCAGAGCAATCTCATATACTTTTATCACTGGCACCTCCTTTCTAGCTAGACCACCCCTCTTTGCCAGGATGGATATGATGATGGCTGAGAGTACCAAGATTCTGGAAACCTGGAACCAAAGGATCTCCTAAATAAATGACTCAGATAGAAGGTGCATCTCATATCTCTGCACCAGGAAAGAGGTGGAGGCAGCCCTGGGGCGAGGTGGCCCTGGCCCCCGTGTTGCAGTTCAGCCCTCTTTGGTGAGACAGCTTTGCTCCAACCACTGAGCCAGCTTCTGGTCCCACAAGACAGCTTTAGTGTTGTAATTCCACCCGGGGAACCACAGCCTTTGGCGAAAACGAAGCATGTGCACCAATAATGTTTAACAGCTGATGGGAATGTTAGCATTTATACTCAGTCCTAATATTGTGCACTTTCTACCTAGACACTGGAATTAAATATATGGACGCTTCATCAAGTAACTTCTTTATACTAAGCTAATCCCACATCATTATTCCAGAGAGAATGGCATAATGGAAATTATTTGTATCCATTTTCAATCTAAAAACTCTCTTCGGGGAATGTCCATTTCTGGGAAGATGGAGTAGACATAATTTCCCCTATTTTTTGTAAGGACACCCAGATGATGGATATCAAATATAGATCACATATAAGATTCAGAAAGGCTGAGAGAAAGCAAATCGACTAATGACCTCAGAACCAGAGGAACAACATGGGAGTGAATTCCCTAAATTGTCTCAGCTAAAGAAACTGGCAGCCTGAAAATGCCAACAATACAAATAAAAAAAAAAAAGCTGCACCAGCCCCCTCCACTCCATGCCAACAAAGGCCTAGAGGGAGCCTCGAATTCTCTCAGAGGCTGTAATGTGTCCAACACTCCTGCTGGGTGGTGTCAGAAAAGACCAGGTAGGGAGCTCATTCTCTCATCCCCACTGGCTGATAACAAGTCCCCTCTCCACCAGTGTCAGGGGAGACCCTTCAGAGGAGACCCTTCCCAGCAGCAAAGCTCTCCCAAACCTATACAGGAATATGTACTAGGGGTACCGGTTAACAATGCAGATTCTTTTCAATAGATGGAGTTACACATATGTTGATATATATGCAATTTGATATGTATGATATTTTGTTGTATTGACAACAGGCTTCAAAACTCCATATGTCAAATTTTCTGAAGGAGTTAACATCATATATATTTTTACACTTAAAAATGTCAAATTTTGTGCCAAAAAAGCATCTGCGGGAAGTTTTTAATTCATTACTTTATTTTGAAGAAAAGTGCTGCTGAATACTTTGGGAAGCTTATGGTGAACATACTCCATCTCAAGATACTTGTGAACGCTGGTTTAAACGCTTTAAAAGTGATGATTTCTATGTGAAAGACAAAGAACGTCCAGGGCAACCGAAAAAGTTTGAAGACCAACAATTACAAGCATTATTGGATGAAGATGCGTGTCAAACTCAAAAACAACTTGCAGAAAGATAAAACGTTGTTCAGCAAACAATTTCCAATCATTTACAAGCAATGGGAAAGATTTTAAAGGAAGGAAAATGGGTGCCACATCAACTGAACGAAAGACAAATGGAAAACCGAAGTCATCAGTAAAATGTTGCTTCAACGGCACGAAAGAAAGTCTTTTTTTGCATCGAATTGTGACTGGCAATGAAAAGTGGATTTATTTTGAGAATCCCAAATGCACAAAATCATGGGTTGATCCAGGTCAACCATCAACATCAACTGCATGGCCAAATCGCTTCGGAAAGAAGACAATGCTCTGCGATTGGTGGGCTGCAGGGATCGGGCCGAAACAGGCAATCCAACATCCCCAGAGGGATATAGTAGTATGCAAAGCGGCAGGTGGCCGGGAGGAGCCTAAGTCTGGGTGCCGCGACGCTCCCGCTCATCCAGCCCCACTGTGCCTGCTGCCGCCACCACTCACCACTCGGTAGGCTCGCTGCAGCTCCGCTGCAATCTCTGCGCACCCGTCCTAGGGTGATACTGGCGCATCCATGACCGAGAAGCAGCCACGGCCTCATGCCAGTCAGTCCGATGCCGGTCCTGCTCCCAGTCCAGATGGGGGAGGTGTGTGCAGGGGGAGTGTCCGCGGGAGAGGCTTGTACCACCCGCAGCTGCTCTGTCTGGTGCCCATCAGTCAGCTGAGCAGTGCTCCCCTGTGGGAGCGCACTGACCACAAGGGGGCAACTCCTGCATTGAGTGCCTGCCCCCTGGTGGTCAGCACACGTCATAGCGAGAAGTCGAACTCCTGGTTGAGGGGACAATATGCATATTAGGCTTTTATTATATAGTACAGTGGTCGGCAAACTGCGGCTCGCGAGCCACATGTGGCTCTTTGGCCCCTTGAGTGTGGCTCTTCCACAAAATACCACATGTGGGCACGCACCTACAGTGCGACTGAAACTTCATGGCCCATGCGCAGAAGTCAGTTTTCAGATCTCAAAAGAAATTTCAATTGTTGTACTGTTGATATTTGGCTCTGTTGACTAATGATTTTGCCAACCACTGATACAGGATATCTTCCATTGATTTCAGAAAGGAAGGGAGAGGGAGAGAGAGAGAAATATTAATGATGAGAGAATCATGGATTGGCTGCCTCCTGCATGCCCCACACTGGGGATCAAAACCACAACCTGGGTATGTGCCCTGACCAGGAGTCAAACCTTGACCTCCTGAGTCATAGGTCTACTTTCAACCACTTAGCCACGCCCGCCAGGCTCTTGTTCTTATTTTAAAGGAGAGAGAATTAACACTCCAGAGGTCGACTTGCCCAAAACAGCCAAGTTTTGCAGTGACAGAATTGGAGGGAGGGAGACCGGTTCTAAACACGCACTCATGAGGCCTCTGTGTTAATGGGTTCATCCAGGGGGGCGGGTGGACAGACACTGTCTCTGACTCTTCAAGCGGCACTTCCTCGAGGCCCTCAGATTCCCCGCATGACCCCCCACCCTCCCTACCCGCCATCGGAGCTGAGGAGGGTGGAGGATGGGAAGGGCCATCTGCGGTTCACCTGGGAGGGGCGTGGGAGGAGGAGGGAGGGGCAGAGCTGGGAGCACCACAGACCCGGGTGGAGTTAGAGGCAGTGATCTGGATGCTGATCGCCCTGTCCCAGCGTCTCAGGAGCGTTTCTTTCTCCAGAAGCACCGCAAGCATTCTTAGGCCTCGGGACTTGGGGCTGGTCTCCGCCGTTCTGTTCTGTGGTGCAGGATCCTCTCTGTCCTGGAAATTGGAGTCAGGGATTGGAGTCGAACCACCTGGGCAAGCCCTTTGCATTGGACCCTGAGACCCTTTGTGTCACCTGTGACCTGGTTCCGGGCACAGCTGATCTGTGTGTCCACAAGGATGCTTCATTTTCCTAGTTTTCAACGTTTGCTTTCCATAATACTGCACATTCTGTTTTGTGTTTTTTCTTTTTTACCAAAAAGAAAACCATTTGCTTGTTTCCAATAAGTACCTGTCATCACTGAAGAGAGCTTGGGGGGCAGGGTGTGGAGGGATTAGGGCAGCCAGCGGGGAATGACCCGCCTCCTGCACCTCAGGGTGGGAGGCTGGTCGTGAACATTCCACGTCCCTCGTGTGGAGCTCAAACTAAGGTCTGGGTTTTACAGTCAGACCCTCCAAACAGACGGCCCCCAGCCAGCAGCTGCCGGAGACCCTGCCTTCCCAGGGGCCGAGCGGAGCATTGGGGCCTCCTGCCCCCTCCTCCCCACATCATTCCTCACACTCTGGCTTCCCTCCAGCACACCCCAAAGCTGCCACCTCGGCTGCCAGTTTCCCCTGTCTCCGCATCGCCCTCGGGGAGGGTGCTGTCGCCTCCTGCTGTCTCCCTGCTTCCTCTGCCCCCTCAGTCTGCTCCTGACACAGAAGCCTCTCCTGGTGGAATGCACGCTCTGTAGGACAGGGCGGCTGGCTCCCTGCTGCTCTGTGAGCACCCGGGCACCGGTGCTCAGTCAGTGACACGGTTGAGTAAGATGCTCAGGCAGCGGCGTTAGGTGTAAAGGCCATTGGAAGGCAGCCTCACTTGGAGCTGAGGGCCGGTGAGCTCTCGGCACAGGCTCAGGGTGGGGCCTTGGGAGCCAGTTGTTCCTTTTCTTGCAAGAAGGGGGAGGAAGAGAATGAAGAAGGAGCAGTGTGTGTTTTCCCTCAACTACTGAAAAGCTGATAATCTCATTCCATTCTGAAAGCTATGAATAGAAACCCTTAGATCAGCCCTGTGAGGTGGGTTCTGGGATTATCTGAGATTCCGTGGAGTATGGGGCCTTCGCCCACCACAAGGACGGTGCTTAGTAACCGCCAGCTTTTAGTGCTGTGATTTGTGCACTTGTCGGGGGCAGCCTGTGCGGATCAGCCTGGTCAGCCTAGTGGCTGTGGACCTGCCCTCTGAGCGGCTGCTACCACTGTGGGAGGGCCATGCACTGACCACCAGGGGGCAGCTCCTGCGTTGAGCATCTGGTGGATGGGTGGTCAAGGTCACTGCCTTTTTATATAGACAGATATATATAGACTAGTGTTCCCATTGCAGGAAAAATCCTGCAATAGGGTTTCCTGTTGCACTCTACCCCGCCCTACCTCTGCTCCTCCCTTCTCCCCCCGCCTTGCCTTCTCCGCCAGCCCGCTCTCCTTCCTTCTCCTCCTCCCTTCTTCTCCGCAGCTTTGCTCCCTTCTGCAGCTCTTGGCTTCTTTCTACGATGTCTTGATATGCAAATTAGCTGCCATCTTTGTTGGGGTAATTTGCACATTCGTCCTGATTGGTTGGTGTGCGTGGCTTAGGCGTAGCAAAGGTGTGGTCAATTTGCATATTTGTCTATTATTAGATAGGATGGAAGAAGCCAATCTGAAAAGGCTACAATACTGTATGATTCTAACTATGACATTATGGAAAAGGCAAAACTCTGGAGACATAAAATATCAATGATTATCAGAGGTGATAGATGACTAGGCAGGACAGTTGTTTTAGAGCAGTGAAATACTTTGTAAATTTTGATATGCTATTATATATTTGTCCAAGCCCACATAATGTACACCAAGAGCGATCCCCAAGTTAAAACTTGATTATGATGTGTCAACATAGATTAATCCTTGATAAAATTTATACTATTCTTGTGATGAGTGATGCTGATAATGGTAGGGGCTATGCATGTGTGTAGGCAGGGGTATTGGGAAATATCGGTACCTTCCTCTCAGTTGGATAACCCCAAAAACTGCTCTTCTAGTTTTAAAAACAAAAAATCCTAATTTATATTCCTCTTTGTTTATAGGCCTAAAATAAGTTAACAGAGGTAGACTGAAATGTTAGACACCCAACTGGCTCATTTCCTAGATGATTTCCTCCGATGGAATGGCATTTCCAGGGTCCAAGTGTCTGATACCTTAATTTGCCAAATCAGGAGGGATTCCTCTGGTGGCCTCAGGTATTTCACAACTGCCAAGCTAATTAAAACACAGAGATCCCCTATTAATGTGTCTTCAAAATACCCAGTAATCTATGAGGAAAGAATAAAAGATTATGACATAATCAAAGGCTAAATTTAAAACTACTTCTTAGATTAGCAGAATTAAATGAATTTTTTTGATGGCCTGAAATCGGACAAAAACCCCACCTGGATATGTCATTTTTCTGCTCTAAAATGAACAAAATCTACATCAAAATTTCTAGAACCATTTGAAATAAGGCAGTTTTTTTCATTCTCCCCCAATTTAAGTGAGCAATCTAAAAAACAACTCTTGTATCTAACTCCGGTAAAGAATGCGTTCAAGATTTTGTGTTATTTTAAGCTACATTATTTTGAGAAAGATCTTTATTTGCTTTGCACAAAAGTAAAAATTATATTCCACATTAACATAATATATATCATGATAAATATTTCCTACGAAAATGTTTTGGCACTCTTTTAAAAAACAACAACAAAAAACTGAGTTTTAGTGATTCTTTTTTTTTTTTTTTTTAGAGCTGTACATTTTCTCCAAAAGAGGACATTCCTAGTTTTTGCAAGAGGGAGGGAAGGGAGGGATTAGGTACATATGAAAAGAACAAGTCCATCTAAAAAGTTTTTCTCTTAGGAGAAACTTGGGATTCACTGCATTACTCTTATTTTCTTCTTTTTTCTCTTCTTTTCCAACATTTCTCCCACTCTCCTCTTCTTGGCTGCCACCAGGCCACTTCCTTTGGTTGGCTCCTCACTGACACCAGTTAAACCACGTTTCTTCGTGTGAGGTTTTGACTGCCTTGCTTCTTCCTGCACCGCACCACCTGATTCCTTTTTGCCGCCTTTGGGTTGTTCTTTACTTACTAAAACACAAGAGATAGTGCATTTAAGATTGTTTATCCCCTTTCGGAAAAATCACAGGCTGACAATAAAGTGAAGTTATCTGATCTCCTTCACTTCAATAATTCAAAGGTAACAGATTACCCATTTTTAAAAAATGAACAATTTCATTTACCAGCAGAAGGCTCTGCAGCGGGAGGGAGGCTTTCTTTCGTGTCTGTCACGCTGTCTAGCCACACTCCAAGGCACGTCAGCCTGGCGTTAGTATTTACTTCACAAAGTAAAGATGGGGTAATTTTCTGAAACAAGCAAGAAAAATTTATAACATAGGGAAATTTTAAATAATTACTTTTCTTTTTCCATAAGCAACTCCTTAACTTAAAACATGGTATTTTCTTGGAGAATAAAATATGCTGTTTAGAAGAAATCTATTAACTGGATTCATGACTGGCTTGACTATGCCTTCCCAGAGCCAATTGTGACAACTCAGAAACTGTAAGTTCACCGAGGAACGGGCCAGGACCATCTCTTGTTCATTTCCAGGTTTTAACAAATAACTTTGTACCAAGTAGGCACTTAACAGACCATATTCACAGAATAATAAACCAAGACTGTCTCTGAGAGGGAGACCATTGTGTGACTCGACACAGTTAGCATCGGTAGCAGCTTGTATGTCGAATTGTATTGAATGTATCGATAATTTGAAATATAAAAAAATCCAAATAAATAAGTTTGTATGAAAAGAAACTACAGTTTTTTATTCTACTGCCGCGCTTTGTAAAATCTGGGGTATTTAAAAAATTAAATCCCGAGTAGAATAAAGGAATCGAGAAAAAAGCAAGCGAGTGCAAAGGGTTAATTTTCCAAGATCTGATTCAAAACTACTGTTGGGCCCTAGCTGGTTTGGTTCGGTGGATCGAGCATCAGCCTGTGGACTGAAGGGTCTCAGGTTCGATTCTGGTCAAGGGCACATGCCTGGTTGTGGGCTTGGTCCCCAGTGAGGGGCGTGCAGGAGGCAGCCGGTCAACGATTTTCTCTCATCATTGATGTTTCTATCTCTCTCTCTCTCCCTTCCTTTCTGAAATCAATAAAATATATATATGTGTGTGTGTGTGTATGTATGTATATATGTGTATATATACACATATATATAGTGTGTGTGTGTATATATATACACACACACACACACACACACACACACACACACACACACATATATATATATATATATATATATATATATATATATATATAACTACTATTGGTTCCATCATTAATCAGGAATTTCCTCCCTTCTCCCCTCCCCCCCCCAGTATTGGCAGTATTTCATCTAATGAAATTTTACAAAGAAAAATCAATATATGAAAAAGAAGAAAGCAGCACTTCTTTGAAAAAGCAGGAGTTCTGGGATCCTGCCAGCTCAGACTCACCAGTGCCCTCCCCGAGGCAGCTCTGTGGAACCCTAACTTTAAAACCATGAATATCACCCACGCCTGGAAGAGATTTAGAAAGCTTAAAGATCTTTGTCTATGACCCTTGAGGAAAAATTCTATCTCATTTAACTCCAGGCAACACTGACAGTAAGACTTGCATTAAAGTGCATGTATAGTGTGCTACGGCACGGACCTTATCCTGTGCAAGCCTCCACATTTTGATGAAACCATCACTTGATGCTGTAACAATAACATGATGCTCCGGAATTTCAAAACTGAACATGTCTTTTACCCTAGAATAGAAACATTAACACCATAAATGATCCTTTCTTCAAATAATGTGATACTGTTATAAGCTTCTACACACACAGTCTCTTGATTTTTCAAGAACTATACTGTACTTCCCATGAGTCGGTGAGTCATTTTTTAGGGTCTAAATTCTAAGACAAAACTGATGGTTAATCATATCTTTAAAAAAGTTGAAAAGCCATGACTGGTGTGGCCCAGTTAGTTGGAGCGTCATCCCATGCACCAAAAGGTAGGGGTTCAATTTATGGTCAAGGCACGTACAGCAGGCAACCAGTAATGTTTCTCTTTCTCTATCTCTCCCCCTTCCTCTCTAACTATCAATTAAAAAAGAACTTTAATCAGGTTATCACAAAGGAGATAAAGATATTAAAGCCCCTCTCCTCAAGAAACTACACATTCAGTACAGAGAGAAAAGTGAGACAAAAAGATGAATCAAAACTTCCTCCTGTATATCCATTCCTGTCATTCCAGTGCCACCATCCCTAGTCTAATTTGCCAAATCAGGAGGGATTCCTCTGGTGGCCTCGGGAATTTCACAACTGCCCAGCTAATTAAAACATAGAAATCCCCTATTAATTAAAGGTACTCTCATTTTTTCCTGAATTATGAAGTAGCCTAGTTGGCCTCTCTGCTTTCATTTTTGCCCCCTAATAATTTTTTTTAAAACATATTTTTATTGATTTCAGAGAGGAAGGGAGAGGGAGACAGAAACATCAATGATGCAAATCATTGATTGGCTGCCTCCTACATGCCCCCGACAGGGGACCAAGCCCACAACCCAGGCATGTGCCCACCGGGAATCGAACCATGACCTGGCTCATAGGTCAATGCTCAACCACTGAGCAACACTGGCCACTGAGCAACACTGGCCAGGCCCCCCTAACAAATTTTAAAAATGCAATCAAATCATGTTACTCCCAGGCTTAAAATTCTACAAAGCTAAGATCTGCATTAAAATAACACAGGAAAGGAGGAAGTTGTTGGGGATATTTAGGAAGCAAGACTGACAACTGCTGAAACTGGGTGGTAAGTCTACAGGAGCTGCTTCCTTAAAATGGTTTATCTGCCTTTAAATTTTTCCATAATAAGAAATAAACACAACAAAATCTAAAAGGCATTTAATATAAAATTCAAAGTCTTCCCCACGTCCCCCAATGCCGTGTACCATGTGGCTCACTGTGACCTAATAACACGGGCCTTCTATCTGTTCCTGAAATACACCAGGCTCTTCCCCCACTCAGAGCCACGGTGACAGCAGTTCTCTTCTCTTTTTAAAAACAGTTCCTGCCCTAGCCGGGTTGGCTCCGTGGATAGAGCGTCGACCTGTGGACTGAAGGGTCCAGGGTTTGGTTCTGGTCGGAGGCACATGCCTGAGTTGCGGGCTGGATCCTTAGTGGGGCCTGCAGGAGGCAGCCGATCAACGATTCTCTCTCATCATTGATGTTTCTCTCTCTCTCTCCCTCTCCCGTCCTCTCTGAAGTCAATAAAAATATATTTAAAAAAATAGTTCCTTTTTCATCCCTAGGGTCCCACTCCCCCTTTCCTGATGTCAACTAGGCCTGTATAGTGATCACAGTATTCTGAGTACTATATTTATAAAGAGATCTCTTAAAACCTATTACTTTGAAAATAAGAACTAAGACTTACTTAAGATGTAGAACATGCAAATGAAGCATATTAAAGTATAACTCTTTACATTATCACCTTTTTCAAAATTATAATGGGAAAAGCAGGGGCAGAGTCAGATAGAACCGGGTTTGGATCCCACCTCCAGTAGCTAACAGTGAAAATATGGTTGACTTCAGGCCCCAAGAGTAATAGCAAAGTCACTTAACTATTTACTCTGAGACTCAGAGTCTACCCCTAGAAATACAGTGAGCAGTATGAGGTAAGAGATTGACACAAAACAGAAGTCTATAATGCCCAGTACTTCTTCTGAAGGAAAAACAACTGGGGTATAAAGAGGGAAGATGTGGACAAGGGGAATAAAGTAAAAAGATAAGAGTAGTCAGGGGCAAAGCTCAGATTGTTTAATTATTTTTCCCTATTCAAATACGGTTGATAGGCACCAAGACTAATGAAATTATTGAAAAAGTATCTTGTGCGAGTGACTAGTCCTGATGTCAACTGTTAGGTCTGATCAAATAA
Source organism: Eptesicus fuscus (assembly GCF_027574615.1). Taxonomy (NCBI): domain Eukaryota; kingdom Metazoa; phylum Chordata; class Mammalia; order Chiroptera; family Vespertilionidae; genus Eptesicus; species Eptesicus fuscus. The sequence continues at coordinate 84,890,440 of NC_072481.1, forward strand.
TAGAATCGATACCCCCCCCATGGGACTTCACAATGGACATTCCACCTGCTTAGAACACATTCCACTTGCTAAGACCAGTATCTCTCCCCTCTGGAGTTTCCCAGAATCCACACCTGCACAGAGAATTCTCTGCCCAGAAAAAGCCCGCCTAGAGTCCTTTAAAACCCTCTGACGCCCCGTCTTTGGGGGCTGGCGCCATTTTGGGACTCAGCCCATGTGCTAATAAATTTATAATCCCTTACCACTTTGGCCTCGTGCGTCCCTCCTTCGGCGACCCTAACAACAACTTTACCACTTTTGCATTTAACAAGGCCATGAAGACACTTCCATCATCCTCTCAGACTCTTGATGTCTCTCATATATATATACATATATGTATGTGTATGTGTATATATATATGTATATGCATATATATGTATGTGTATGTATATATGTACACATATATATATATATATATATATGCAGATACATATATCTCTGCAATTGTTCATAAAACATATATGCCGCTTTATGAAACTACTGCATATAATATTTGTTGAGGCTGTACACATACACACAATAAATTGGTTAAAAAAATACCTGTTTTCATGAGCTTTAAATTCACAGAGGCACATTAATGAATCAGTGTCAAAAAACCTTACAACTTCTTCATCTCCAGCCACTGCAAGGACAGACTCCTAAGAGAGAGAAAAAGAATAATATCCAGAATATCAAACAATTCAGACCATCACATACATACTAAACGTCCACCACTGATTCTGATTACTTACTGAAAGAAACGTAACAGAAGATACTCTCTTTTCGTTTGTGATGGTGCCACTAACAGCTGCTGTGTCAAGATGATAGACATCTATTTTATTCAGTATGACAACTACATATTTCTCTCCTCTTGGGGACCATTCTACGATGTGAGCATCTGTAAGTTAAAAAACAAAACCTTTTCATTTCATAAGTAAAAAATAAAATGATCAGAGTAATAATAAAAGTAGCAAATATTTATAAAGCACATTTTCATATCCATTATGCTGCTGAACACTCACAACTAACTTATGATACATATTTTGGGGGTTCAAATTTAGACAATGAACTTAGTTCAAAGAATCATTCAAGGTTAGAGAGCTAGTAGGTGGCAGAGCCACAGGAATCTCAATCTGAAATGAAGAAAGCAGCCCTAGCCAGTTTGGCTCAGTGGATAGAGCATCGGCCTGCGGACTGAAGGGTCCCGGGTTTGATTCCAGTCAAGGGCACATGCCCAGGTTGTGAGCTTGATCCCCAGGAGGGGGCATGCAGGAGGCAGCCGATCCATGATTCTCTCTTAGCAATTGATGTTTCTATCTCTTTCTCCCTCTCCCTTCCTCTCTGAAATCAATAAAATAAAATAAAAATAAATAAATAAATAAATAAAATGAAGAAAGCAAGTAACCCAAAACATTTGCTCTCAGAGGTAACCGCCATCAAGCAGGCAAAGACTAATGTGTTTGTGTATTCACATTCCACATTCCAAACAAAAATACTCACTCTGTTTTATATTTTTTATGAATGCCGATCTTCCTTCCACAAGATTCCATGTTCTGTAAAACAAGAAGCTCACTTATGGCACGATCACTAACTCTTACTAAATATAAAGGTAAGCATAATGAAGACTTACTCAAATGACAATTTACTAAACACGTGGCTATTCAGAAGAATGGCCATCTTTCCTATAGCAAAGGGGTATTCCTACATCCCTTTAATATAGTTTCAAAAGGTTTCACCTCCTAAAACATTTCTTTTCAGGACCACGCTTCTCTTCACTTCAGCCTACGACTGAAAGGTAATGTGTATGTCTGAAGAGAGAGCTTGTCACTTTTCCCTCCCATTATGAAAAGGTTCACTAGCTTCCAACCTTTCCTTATATCACAATATTTTTTGGGTTCCTGTTGTACTTGGAGAGCAAAGACTACAACTAAGTAGAGATGCTCTTGGGCATTAATGACTTACCTTAATGTCTTATCTGTCCCCACAGAGAGGGCCAACTTGCCAGATGGGTGAATAGAAAGAAAGGTCACATGTCCTCTAAAAGGAAACCAACAGTTAGCCCCCAACTTGACTGGCACCTGGAGACCGCCAACCAGAAAGGGCAGGACTCACTTGTGCGCCTTAATCGACTTCAGGCACTCCCATTTCTTTGCATCCCAGACACAAATGAGTCCGTCTTCCGCCCCACTAATTAAGTGCCTGTTGCCGTGGAATTTCAGGCAAGTTATTGTGCCTGTGGAAAAACAAAATAGGCAAAATTAATATTCAAAATTAATATTTTGAATGCAAATCCACTTCTGGTTTGAAGGCCATATTGTGGTAAGTAAAACATCCAATGTAAGTATTACTGAATTAAACCATAACGACTTGTGGAAAAATCAATTTTTTTAATATAATAGTTTCAAGCCTATGCAAATATTTTCAGCAGAGTTTTTCTAGTTGTAGATATACTAGTATATTTGAACTGACCAGTTCACTTTTTTGCTCTACATTCCCATAATCATAAATTTAGAAGATAGCTGGTAAGAATGTTTGAAGAGCTAAACAAAACTAACCATCTAACAGCTAACCTGTGGGAACAAGCTGAGACATACTAATACAGCATATGACTTCTACCTGCTAAACTGTCTCTACCCAATCATCCACAATGCTATTATCATTGCAGTTATTTCTGAACTGACTTCTATACAGTTCTCATTCACTGTCATAAGAACTTAAATGTTACACTCCTCCACTATGCCCTCTATCTCCTCCCATAGTTCAAATATCAAAAGGCTGAAGGGGGTGAATTGATGGAATAACCCAACATTCCTCTAGCTCCCCAAAGCAGTCCATGCCATTATACATTTACCCTCAAGTAAAATTCCCTATCCTTTGAAGCTTGTGTCAGCCAGCTTAACTTCCCTATAGTTCAGGGGTCAGCAGCCCAAATCTGGCCGGAGGAGTTTGAGTAAATGCAGTTTTACTGGAACACAGCCTTCCTCATTCTGCTATAAGACACCTATGGCTGCTTTGGCGCTACAATGGCAGAGGTGAGTAATTGTAACAGATACCATATGGCCACAAGCCTAAATATTTACGGCTTTGTCATTTATGGAATGAGAATGTGAACCCCTGGGCCACTACTGTTCATCTGCACACCTCCTGGTCAATCCTGCATGTTGCCCTAAGATGGAAAGAGCCAAAAGCCTCTGAGGAATAATTCTGTACCACCACCCCACCTTCCCGCACTAAGACTACATGGGCTCACACACCACCTTCTCAAAGTGGGAGGCTTTAGCTACCTTTGCCGGTGTTTTCCTGTTTCTCTATTATCCTATTTCTTACTCTGGATATTTTGCTTTCCCACATCTTCTACTCCTTCTGTTCCCTGGTAAAGAACTTATCTATCTAATAATAGACAAATATGCAAATTGACCATACCTCCGACACACCCACAAGCCACGCCCACCATCCAATCAGAGCGAGTATGCAAATTAACCCAAACCAAGATGGCTACAGCCACAGAGAGCAAGGTTCCCTAGGTAACAGAGGAAGCCAAGCTTTCTGCCAGCCGTTGCAGGCCTAAGCCTCCACTCAAGCTACAAAGTTTCAATTATAGAAGGTAAACAAATTCAAACAAATGGCGGCAGAATGGAGCTTGAGAGAGCAGGCCAGGGTTGCCGCTGGCAACAGGGGAAGCAAAGCTTTCTGCACACCCTGGCCCGGCCCACCCGCTTAAGGCAACAAAGTTTCAATTATAACCCCAACACAAATGGATGCGGGCCTCAGAGGGAGCCCCAGGCTTGGCTCTGCTCCAGGCTACAAAGTTTCAGTTGTAGAAGGAAAATAAATTCCAGATACCAGGGTCTCCGCTTTTGTCCCAGGGGGCGTGGCCCACCTGCAAACCACCACAGGCCCCTCGCTCAGGCCGCCCCATGCCCCAAGGGAACCCCACCCTGATCAGGGACACCCTTCAGGGCAAACCAGCTGGCCCCCACCCCTGTACCAGGCCTCTATCCTATCTAATAAAAGAGAACTATGCAGATTGATCATCACTGCAACACACAATATAGCTGCCCCCATGTGGTCAAAGATCCTGCCCCCATGTGGACACAAGATGGCCACCACAAGATGGCCAGCAGGAGAGGGCAGTTGGGAGGCACCTGGCCTGCAAGGGAGGGCAGTTGGGAGGCACCCTGCCTGCAAGGGAGGGCAGTTGAGAGGGACCAGGCTTGCAAGGGAGGGCAGTTGAGAGGGACCAGGCTTGCAAGGAAAGGCAGTTGGAGGTGATCAACCCTGCAGGAGAGGGCAGTTAGGGGTGACCAGGCCGGCAGAGGAGGGAAGTTGGGGGCAAACAGGCTGGCATGGGAGTGATTAGGGGGTGATCAGGCTGGCAGGCAGAAGCAGTTAGGGGCAATCAGGAAGGCAGGCAGGCAAGCAGTTGGGAGCCAGCAGTCCTGGATTGTGAGAGGGATGTCTGACTGCCCGTTTAGGCCCGATCCCTGGGATGGGGCCTAAACGGGCAGTCGGACATCCTTTGAGGGGTCCAAGATTGGAGAGGGTACAGGCTGGGCTGAGGGACAACCCTCTCCGTGCACGAATTTCGTGCACCGGGCCTCTAGTCTATTATCAACTGGCAGCAAACCAGAATTTATATGAGGAAACTAGGGGCCCTACTTCATTCACCTAAGGAAGTCTTTTCTTATTGTTGAACACCTGTACCGATGGGTTTGGACAGATGAGTTTTGTTTAAATTACTTCTTCCAAGCCTTAGAAAGAGAGAAGCCTTCCTTATATAACCTGGATTCAGAAGACAGAGAGGAAAAGAAATATTTGTCGAGCCGAAACCGGTTTGGCTCAGTGGATAGAGCGTCGGCCTGCGGACTGAAAGGTCCCAGGTTCGATTCCGGTCAAGGGCATGAACCTTGGTTGTGGGCACATCCCCAGTAGGGGGTGTGCAGGAGGCAGCTGATCGATGTTTCTCTCTCATCAGATGTTTCTAACTCTCTATCCCTCTCTCTTCCTCTCTGTAAAAAATCAATAAAATATATTAAAAAATAAAAAATTAAAAAAAAAGAAATATTTGTCGAAATGACTCAAAGCCTAGCTTTTGTTGAAAAGACACTTGTCAAAGTAGCTAAGGCCTACCTAATTTAAGACAGAAATTGATCACTCCAAATTTATTACTAGATTCCAATGCTTTGGTGGAACTTCTAAAATATATGAAGACAGGATAGGAAAAAGGGTACCTATCTTAATTGCAGGAAACCAACTTCCTTGGCTGAGTTTCCTTAAACTAAGTACATATCAACTGATTCAACTAATTTGAATTCTTCCTTTCCATTCCCTTTTCTTGAATACATGTTGAAACCATCATTCCTTGTCTTCTAGGAAAATGCAATGAAAATAGAATATACACTGAGTGGCCAGATTATTATGATCTCTGAACGCATAATAATCTGGCCACTCAGTGTATGTCCTATATAATAAAAGGTTAATATGCAAATTGCCCCCTCGACCAGGAGTTTGACCAGCAGGCAGGCCGGCCAACTGCCCATGTCCCCTCCCCCTGGCCAGGCTGGTCGGACCCCACCCATGCACGAATTCATGCACCAGGCCTCTAATTAATATATCCTATCTGCCAAAACCGGTTTGGCTCAATGGATAGAGCGTCGGTCTGTGGACTGAAAGGTCCCAGGTTCGATTCCGGTCAAGGGCATGTACATTGGCTGCGGGCACATCCCTGGTAGGGGGTGTGCAGGAGGCAGCTGGTCGATGATTCTCTCTCATCAATGTTTCTAGCTCTCTATCCCTCTCCCTTCCTCTCTGTAAAAAATCAATAAAATATATTTAAAAAAAAAATCCTATCTAATAAAAGAGTAATATGCAAATTAACCATCACTCCACCACACCCACAAGCCATGCCCACTAGCCAATCAGAGAAAGTATGCAAATTAACCCCAACCAAGATGGCTGCGGCCACTGAGAGCAGGAGGGAGGCTTGGGTTTCCCCGGCAATGGAGGAAGCCAAGCTTTCCGCACACCCTGGCCGGCCCAGGCCTCCACTTAAGGCTACAAAGTTTCAATGATAGAAGTTAAATAAATGCCAACAGAAATGACAGCAGCCATGGAGCTTGAAGAACAGGAGGCTAGGGTTGCCCCCGGCAATGGAGGAAGCAAAGCTTTCCGCACACCCTGGCCTGCCCAGGCCTCCGCTTAAGGCTACAAAGTTTCAATTATAGAAGATACATAAATCACAAAAGAAATGGCTGCCAACTCGGAGGGAGCAGAAGGCTTGGCTCCGCTCCAGGCTACAAAGTTTCAATTGTAGAAGATAAATAAACCCCAGATACCAGGGCCTCCGCTTGGGTCGCTGGGGGGCGTGGCCGGCCTGCAAACCACCACAGGCCCCTCGTCCAGGCTGCCCCACGCCCCAAGGGAACCCCTACCCTGATCCGGGACACCCTTCAGGGCAAACCAGCCGGCCCCCACCTATGCACCAGACCTCTATCCTATCTAATAAAAGAGCAATATGCAGATTGACTATCACTCCAACACACAAGATGGCTGCCCCCATGTGGTCAAAGATCCTGTCCCCATGTGGGCACAAGATGGCCACCACAAGATGGCCAGAAGGGGAGGGCAGTTGGGAGGGACCAGGCCTGCAAGGGAGGGCAGCTAGGGGTGACCAGGCCGGCAGAGGAGGGAAGTTGGGGGCAAACAGGCTGGCAGGGGAGCAGTTATACATCAATCAGGCTGGCAGGGGAGTGGTTAGGGGGTGATCAGGCTGGCAGGCAGAAGTGGTTAGGGGCAATCAGGAAGGCAGGCAGGCGAGCAGTTGGGAGCCAGCAGTCCTGGATTGTGAGAGGGATCCCAGATTGGAGAGGGTGCAGGCTGGGCTGAGGGACAACCCCACCCCCGTGCACGAGTTTTGTGCATCGGGCCTCTAGTGTGTGTGTGTGTGTGTGTGTGTGTGTATACACACTGAGTGGCCAGATTATTATGCGTTCAGAGATCATAATAATCTGGCAACTCAGTGTAATGTTCAATACTGAGAAAATAAATGACCTGTTCAGTCTTTCTATTGCTTGATCTTGCCACTATCCTGGGCAACTGCACTATCTGTGTGGAAAACCCAACCATGACTTCTTCAAGTTTAGTGACCTTTGCCTTCTCTGTATTTTAGTCCCTCACATCCACAGCCTGAACACTGCTGCCACCTAGAGCTGCTCCACATCAGAACTCTTGAACTCTAACACTATTCTCTGACCCCAACTCACATCTTTCCAGCCCTTTCATGCCTTCCATCACTCACACTCCACCTGCTTTCTTAGTTCAGAGATCTGCAGACCCTTAACAAACCATTTTCCCTAAGCTGACAACCTAAACTATCCTTTCACCAAAATCAATTCCTTCTATTGCACATAACTTAGTCCTTCTATTGCACAAACCAAATAACTTGCCTTCCTCTACAGAAATGCCTGTAGCTTACTGCAGTGATGTTACCAAATCACAGCCTCAGAATTCAACTGGGCGGCTCGCATCAGTCCTTTTGCTTGTTCTTAGTCAGCACCTCTTTCATATCCAAACTGCCAGCACTTTCCTCAAACTGAGATCACTCCTCCCTCCCATTCAATCCATAACCTCCTCCTCTCAAGGGCCACCAGGATCTGGCCCCATCTACTTCTCCAGCCACCCAGCCTTCATTTTATCCTTCTTGTAATAGTGACCTGCTTGCAGTTTCCCATGCACACTAGTGATTAAAAACATGGGCTCTAGAACCAGGTTCAACTAGTTCCACTGTATTGTGACCTTGGGCAAGTCATGTAACATCTTTGAACCAAGGTTTTCTCTTCTATAAACTGAAAACAGGACTTGCCTTTGAGGCACTCTGCTGGGTGCATCTACCCCTTCAGTCAGGTTAGCTATCAACATGATGCTGCTACTTGAGCTCCCCATGCTGCCTGCTCTGCCAGGAATGCCTCCCTCTTTGCAAACTTCACCTGGCTAACAACTGTTATTTCTTTTTTAAGGAAGTTTTCAGTGAAAATTCATTTCCTCCTTCCCTTCACTCCCCTCTCCCCCACCAGAAATGAGTTAACCGCTTCCCTTCTGTCTCTCAATACAGACTGTGAACAACTTAAGGACAAAGAACCACATTGTTTTTCATTTCTGTATTTCCTAGTACAGAATCTGCTTAATGAACTGTGCAACTAAAGTCAAACTGTAAAGTGATAATACCTCAACATTATTGTGTTGAAGGATATAATTTCTTACCATTGTGATGCACTAGAGCCCCATGGTCTATCTTCTTTTTCATGTCATAAATATGAATTGTTTCATCTTTGCTCCCAGTGACTACAAAACGACTATTTGCAGCCACCGCTGACAAAGAGGCCGTGTGGGCATGGTGCGTGAAGTCAGCCACAGGAGTCCATTTCTGCTGAAGAGTAAAACATACATACAATCAATCCATGTCACAATCTCATCATAGTTCTCTAGAAACAGATAAGTGGTTCCACATTCTTGAAAACTACCAATAGATCTTACAAATGGAGAAAAAACTATGCAATGATATGTAGATTAAAACAAAGAACCTGATAATTGAATAAGGAAGATAAAATAAGAAGATAGGACTGAAATGATGAGTATCATGATTCCAAAACAGTTATGAAGAGTGGACTATAGGAACTTTAAGTTCCCAGCTAAATCCTTAACTCCTTATTAAATTTACATATATTTAAGTAAATACTGTTCATTCATTCAAATGTTCAATTTTGATTTGAATTTATTCACTCAAAAACTAAGTGACTACTATGAGCCTGGCATCATTTTAGACAGTTGATACATAGCAGTGAACACAAGAAATGAAAATCCTTTTTCTAATGGAGCTGCCATTCCTGTGGGAGAAACAAACTAATAAAATGTTGCACAGAGATAACTATAATCACAAGTCCTATAAAGAAAAAATAAAAAAGATTAATAGTATGTTTCCATTAGTACTAAAATAAGCCCTAGATATTGACCAATGATGAGATTTCAAGAACTCTACACTTAAATACGTGCACATACACTTCTCAAATTAAAGAAGACTCATCAAGAAGTATTACTAAAACAAACCAAGGAAGGAAAAAAAAAAAAAACCACCAAATTTCTTTGAATATATTTATAATGTGTTATTGCAAATTAAATCTTAAGTAACTACAGCGATAGTCTTCCATCAATAAAAAACCAAGGAGCCTCTTTTGAGTAAAGACACACATCCTGGGGAGGCTACTGTGACCATAAATAAAAGAATAACCTTTGCCAGTCCGTATTACAGAAGAAATGTTGTTATTGTCTGTCTAGGTCAGGGGTCCTCAAACTTTATAAACAGGGGGCCAGTTCACTGTCCCTCAGCCCGTTGGAGGGCCGGACTATAGTTTAAAAAAAAAACTATGAACAAATTCCTATGCACACTGCACATATCTTATTTTGAAGTAAAAAAAACAAAAAGGCAAAAACACCCGCATGTGGCCCGCGGGCCGTAGTTTGAGGACGCCTGGTCTAGGTGTAGAAGCAGTATTGGGTAATGGTTAAGAGCTTCAAGTATCAGAGACAGCTGGGGATTTAAGTCCCAGGCTACTGTGTGACCTTGAGCAAGTCAGTTAATCATCTCAGTGTCAGGTTCCTCATCTGTAACATGGGTATAACTCTTATCTGCCTCAGAGGACTGCTGTGAGCCTCAGAGGATTGTCTGGAACATGGTAAGCAATATTACAAAGAGAACACAATCAGTAGCACCATCTTTAAATATTCAAACATGTCACCTTTCAGCCAAAGGCATATTAATAACCAGAATAGAAAACAAAGTAAACAAAAGCAATTAGTCAAGTCACATACTTCGCATTTTCTGGTTAATTCAAGACTAACACCTTGACTTCTCCATTAAGAAGCACTCAATGATTAACAATACACTGAGTGGCCAGATTATTATGATCTCTGAACGCATAATAATCTGTTCACTCAGTGTGTGTGTGTGTGTGTGTGTGTGTGTGTGTGTGTGTATGAGGCCCGGTGCATGAATTCGTGCCTGGGTGGGGTCCGGCCAGCCTGGCCAGGGGGTGGGGACATGGGTGGTTGGCTGGCCTGCCTGCTGGTCGAACTCCTGGGTCGAGGGGACAATTTGCATATTAGCCTTTTATTATATAGGATATACACTGAGTGGCCAGATTATTATGCGTTCAGAGATCATAATAATCTGGCCACTCAGTGTACATCTCCTAGGGCAAAGGAAACTAAGGAGAAAATAAACAATTTGATGAGGACATGTTACATCAAAATAAAAAGCTTCTGTACAGCAAAAGACACCATCAACAAAAGGAAAAGGGAGCCCACTGTATAGGAGAACATAATTGACAATGATACATCTGATAAAGGATTAATATCCAAAATATATATGGAACTCATACAATTTAACAAAAGGTAGACAAACAATCCAATTAAAAAATGGGCAAATGACCTAAATAGACACTTCTCCAAAGTGGACATACAGATTGGAGAGACATGAAAAAATGCTCAAAGTCACTGATCATCAGAGATGGAAATTAAAATGACAATGAGGTATCACCTCACACCTGTCAGAATGGCTACCATCAACAAATCAACAAATTGACAAGTGCTAGTGAAGGTGTGGGGAAAAAGGAACCCTAGTGCACTGCTGGTGGGAATGCAGACTGGTGCAGCCATTATGGAAAACAGTATGGAGTTCCCTCAAAAAATTAAATATGGAACTGCCATTTGACCCAGTGATCCCACTTCTAGAACTATATACTAAAAAACGAGAAACACCAGTCAGAAAGAATGTATGCACCCCTATGTTCATAGCAGCACAATTTATAATAGTTAAGATCTGGAAACAACCAAAGTGCCCATCAGTAGACGAGTGGATGAAAAAGCTGTGGTACATTTGTACCATGGAATACTATGCAGCAGTATAAAAGAAGGATCTCTTACCCTTTGAGACAGCATGGAGGGACCTGGAGAGCATTATACTAAGCAAAATAAACCAGAGAAAGACAAATATCACTTGATCTCACTCATATGAGGAATCTAATGAACAAAATAAACTGATGAACAAAATAGATTCAGAGACACAGAAGCATGGAACAGACTGTCGAATCTCAGAGGGAAAGCGGGTACAGGCGGGTGGGAAGAAATCAACCAAAGAACTTGTGTGTACTTAACCCATGGACATACCAGTAGACGATCGGGTGGTGAAGGCCTGGGTTGGGAGGCAAGACAGGCTAGGAGAGGTCAACTGGGGGTATAGGTAATACTTTCAACAGTAAAGATTAAAAAAAGACAACAACTCCTCAATGAAACAGGTTTTGAAGAGATACTTAGGAGTGATTAGGTGGAAAAACAGTGCTGGACTAAAAGATCTTTTTACTCCTGGGTATATCCCAATTACCTGTTTGACTACTGGCAATTTACTTAACTTTTTATTCATACATCTAGTAAAATACTTATATTTTGTTGTAATTTCTCTCCATACATTTGTCTCCCAGTCCTCTCCCGCTTATGTCGGGAAGGTCTCTGGTGCAGGATCCATACCCTTGGCTTCTTTGCACCTACACTGCAAGCAATGGCCCCACAGTAAAGATCCAAGAATAATGAGTTAATGTCATCCTGACCCAGCTCTAATATTATGTAAAACTCCAGGACAGAAATTCAGTGAAAGAGGGAACACCTAAGCTGGCTGTCAATTTATGAGAGCGACCCTTAAATCTATAATCTACGATTCATTTGCCCGTTGGCAGAAATGCCTGCTTTCCTGGTGTACCGTGGTAAGAAGACATATCTACCAAAACAGTGTCTCGTTTTATGAGATGCCTACTCCATGTCTTATAAAGCTAACCTACACTTAAGTCTCCTGAGTTTGATTCGTCCATTAATCCCTAAGAAACCAGACGGTGTGTTCACCTCTGGTTTTGCGTTTACCTCGGCCGTGCAGGAAACCAAGACCTGACCTTCCCCCGCCCTCACCTCCCGGGGTCCCTCGGCGCACCCGCTTGTACCTGGTGGTCGCCGCTCGCCTTGGGCTCCGGGTGTACAGAGAATCCAAAGAGGACCTGCTCGTAACAACCAGCGACCAGCTCCATTCAGCAGGACATGTGCGCCTTCTGCGATCTGCGAGCCGCGGACGGGGCGGAGCCTAAAGCGGATGCAGGGGGAAGGGGTCCTTCCGCTGTCGGCGCGCACATGACGTCAAGGCCGCAGGGCTGCCAAAGCGCCTGCATCCGTGAACCGGTTTCAGCGCTCGCCGTTTGGCTTCGCACCTAACCTGCGGGACGTACAAGCGAAGAATAAGGAAGAACGCCACATGAAGATGTTCTCATTGCTATGAGGAAAAAATCGGGGTAAGCAGGCATATTCTAGGGAGCTGTGAAGTAGGCCGTCCTAGGGGGGTGGGCGGGACATCCTTGGCGGAAGCCCCTTACTTCCGGGACGTCTAAGGAAGGGGCGGGCCAGCTTCCGACCTGGGCGGGACCTCTGGCGATGAGGTGCTGTTGGTGTGTGGCGCTCCTCTGTGGCGCGCTGTGACCGACGCGGTAGTAGGTTTCCTTTTTGTGCAGGAAGCACTGGAACGAGCCTTTTTTTCCCTCACATTTTCTCATAGTCGGGCAAAGAGGAGGTGGGATTTGGGGCTCGCGGTTAACGGAGCAGGCGGGAGAGTCTGGGCCCAGAAAATCCGCTCCCCGCCTTCCGGCCAGGTAGCCCCGCCCTGCACACCTCTCCTCCCCCGGGACTGCAGGGGGCCAGCTTTGTGGCACATCCTGGGGAGGGAGCAGGACGCTGGGCCTGAAAGTGTGAAGACAGACTGAGGAAGAAAGGCGCAGCCATCCTTGGTGAGCGATCCAGAAGTAAAATCTCCAAGTTCCACCACCTCCGCAGGTTCGGTGCAAAGCCAGACATCCATAAAAGGAAGATGACCTTCATTTACATTTGAAATCTTCGTGAGGTGTGGAGTTTCAGGGGTGTGTTAGAAATTACAGCGTTGCACAGACCTCCAATAGAGTAAACCTTGGAGTGTCATTCGTCTCACAAACGTCATAGCACCTGGATTTGACCAGCAGGAGGTAGATGGTCGATTCTTCAAACCCCATTTAGTGCTGCTTCTGTAGCGCACCCTTCTGTTTCCAAGAACATGCTCTCTGGTGTTCTGAGTTGTCCGTACATATTGGTATTTAACTTGGGCTTGTTTTCATGGATGTTTGGTCTTGTAGAAATGCCTTCACTTGGGCCGCTGTGGTTGTCATTGTAGCGCAAGGAAGGCCTTGTCTTCTGTGCACTTGAGCGACTCCCCATGTAAACAGACCCCAGGTACTGAAAAATGCTGTCAATTAATTCTCAGTCTCTGGGAAACCAGCGTAGTCATTTACTGCTTTGTAGTAACTTCTTTGCGTTGTGTTAGTTACCTTTTTATGTTACAAAAAGCCAGAATTTATTTTACTATTTCAGTTACTTTCTATTTACTGTTTCTTGAGTATTACCTCCCAAGAACCACTAAGGTCAGAGGAGTGTAAATTGCTTGAATGGGTGTCCCCTGGGCATGGGACAAAGAAGGAATAAGCAGGATCCTGGCCAGATAGCTCAGTTGGTTAGAGCGTCCTACCTATAGGCCAAGGTTATGGTTCGATCCCCAGTTAGGGCATATACAAGAATCAACCAAAGAATGCATAAATAAGTGAAACAACAAATTAATGTTTCTCACTCCCTTCCTCTCTTTAAAAAATCAATAGGTAAAAAATTAAAAAGGGAAAGAATGAGTAAGTAGGACATTACTTTGAAGTCTCATATTTTATCTTAAAAAATCTGTCTTTTTGCATTTTACTCCATGACATATCTGTTTATTTTAATGTGAAAGTAGTATTTTCTCATCCAAGAAGAAAAAAAAATGTTTGAATAAAACTGTTTGAAAATTCTGTGCTTTGTATATCCTGTTGCTTCTGGAATGCCTCAGTACCCCAGGGAAATCTCAACTGCTGTTTAAGAATTAGTACTCATTGTCCTGGCCGGTTGGGCTCAGTGGATAGAGCCTCAGCCTGCGGACTGGAAGGTCCCGGGTTCGATTCCGGTCAAGGGCATGTACCTTGGTTGCGGGCACATCTGTGCAGGAGGCAGCTGATCGATGTTTCTCTCACATCGATGTTTCTGACTCTCTATCTCTCTCCCTTCCTCTCTGTAAAAAATCAATAAAAAATATTTAAAAAAAAAAGAATTAGTACTCATTGTCCTGGCCGGTTGGGCTCAGTGGATAGAGCTTCAGCCTGCGGACTGGAGGGTCTCTGGTTTGATTCTGGTCAAGGACCCATGCCCATGTTGTGGGCTCTATCCCCAGTATGGGGCGTGCAGGATGCAGCCAATTAATGTTTCTTATCATTTATGTTTCTATCTCCCTTCCTCTCTGAAATCAATAAAAATATATTTTAAAAAGAAAAAAATTAGTATCTATTTAATATTTTATAAAATTAATTTTAGCCATGGCTGGTGTGACTCAGTTGGTTGAGTGTCAGCCCATGCACCAAAAGGTTGCTGGTTTGATTCCTGGTTGGGGCACATACGCAGGTTGTGGCTTTGGTCCCTGTTGGGGTGCCCACGGGAGTCAACCGATAGATGTTTCTCACTTCAGTGTTTCTCTCTAAAAAATCAATTAAAAAATATATTTTTAAATTTATTTTAACATCACAATAACAGGATAATTGCTATATTCAGCATCTGTTACCAGATTGTCATACTTTTACCTGCTTAAGTATTTGACACATTTTATTTTATTACTAGAAGCCCGTTGCATGAAGTTTCGTGCAATAGACTTCCTTCACCTGGCTGCCGGCACCAGTTTTCCGCCAGCAGCAGTTTTCCTCTGGCCACCCACCTATCAGAGTGCCTCCCGCCAGCGCCATCGGCTATCCCGAGAGGAACTCCGATCGGGAGGCGCTCCAATCGGCGAGTGGCCAGAGGAAAACTGGTGCTGGCAGCCACACAATCGGCCACCCCGAGTTCCGCCACCAGCGTCTTCCGCCGGCCCCATGGGTCCTTCCGCAGTGCCCGGCGGGAGGAGCGGGGGTGGGAGGGGTGGGGGTGAGGGTCGGGGACTCGCGAGTCCCTGCCCCCCGCTCCTACCGCCAGCCAATCGGCCACCCTGAGTCCCGCTCCCTGCGCCTCCAGCCGGCCCAATCGTGGGCGTAGCGGAGTGATGCAATTTGCATATTACCTTTTTATTAGGTAGGATTTTAGGAACTTGAAGAAAGTCTGTATTTATTTACTTATTTTTTTATCTTTATTGTTGAAAGTATTATAGATGTCCCCCTTCCCAGGCCTTCATCCCACTGTTGTCTCTGTCCATGGGTTATGCATATCCTACCTAATAAAAGAGAAATATGCAAATTGACTGTACCTTCGCTATGCCCACGATTGGCCAGGAGGCGCGGGGGGGCGGGACTCGGGGTGGCCGGGGTGGCTGATTGGGCCGGCGGGATGCTGAGCTCGCGTCGCCAGCGGCGGCGCGAGCTCAGCATCTGCGCCATGGCTGTGCTGCAGCACAGAAGGGGCCTCTGGGGCAGCGAGCTCATGTCCCGCTGCGGACCATCAAAAGCGGGGGACTGGGTGCCTGTCCACTCCAGCACCATGCGCTTCGGAGGCTTCTGAAAGGCCTGGTGCACCAGCGATCGAAAGTGAAAGCGTGGGAGCTGGGTGCCTGTCTGCTCAGGCACCAGGCCTTTCAGAAGCCTCTGCTGTGCCGGAGGCTTCTGAAAGGCCTGATGCACCAGCGGACAGGCACCCAGCTCCCCCGTGATCAAAAGCAAAAGCGTGTAGGGGACCCTACACGTGCATGATTTAATCATGCACTGGGCCTCTAGTCTACACTAATAAAAGAGAAACATGCAAATTGACCATCCCTCCACTACGCCCACCAGCCAATCAGGAGTGAGTATGCAAATTAACTCAACAAAGATGGTGGCGGCCATGGAGCTGGAGTGAGCAGGAGGAAGTGAGCGGGGGGGGGGGCAGTTGGGAGTGAGCAGACCAGCAGGGGGGCCAGTTGAGGGCAAGCAGGCTGTCAGTGGGAGTCAGTTGGGGGTGATCAGGACAGCAGGGGAGGGCAGTTTGGGGTGAGCAGGCCTGTGGGGAGGGCAGGTGGGAGTGAGCAGGCCAGCAGGGGGCGCAGGTGGGGGCGAGCAGGCCGGCAGGGGGGACAGTTGGGGGCAAGCAGGCTGGCAGGCAGAGTGGTTAGGGGCAATCAGGCAGGCAGGCAGGTGAGTGGTTAGGAGCCAGCAGTCCCAGATTGTGAGAGGGATGTCCGACTGCCGGTTTAGGCCCGATCCCTGTAAACCGGCAGTAGGACATCCTTTAAGGGGTCCCAGATTGGAGAGGGTACAGGCGGGCTAAGGGACACCCCCCCCCTGCACGAATTTTGTGCACCAGGCCACTAATATGCATGTAAGTTCTTTAGTTGATCTCTTCCCTCGCCCTTTCCCCCTCTCCCTCTGAAGATCCTCAGTCTGTTGCATGATTCCATGTCTCTGGATCTATTTTGTTAGTTTATTTTGTTCATTAGATGCCACATTTGAGTGAGATCACATGGTACTTGTCTTTCTCTGACTGATTTATTTCACTTAGTATAATACTCTCTTGGTCTCTCCATGCTTTCTCCAAGGGTAAGAGATCCTTTTTTACAGCTGCATAGTATTTCATCATGTAAATGTACCACAGGGTTTTTTTTTAATCCATTTTATGCTCTTGCCTCCTTTATCAAATATTAATTGAGCATAATGGCTTGGGCCAATTTCTGGGTTCTCTGTTCTGACACATTTTAGAGAAGAACCTTGTAACTTGAAAAAGTATTTTGCTTCAATTCTTTAGAATATAGTTGGTTCTAGAATGAAAACCGTAGTGTAAGCAACATAAACATAACTCAAAGTGGTTTACTTATTTTTTCTTCTTTTTTTTACTGTTAGAAATTAGTGGAACCAGTTAGAGAGCTCGGATGATCTTAGCATCTAGTTCAGATGTTAATACTAGGGAGTTCATAGATTGGTTTGGAGGTTTTGAATTCCTGAAATTATATGCAAAATTGTGTGTGTACATTTTTGGAGGAGAGCATTTATAAAATTTTGTTACATTTTTTAAAAGATTAGGGCCTACTTGAGGTTATAATACATTAATGGAGTCGAAGGTCATAAATGCTGAAATAGGTCCAGAAAGGGAACTCTTCAAACCACACAGCTAAGTAACAGGAGACCTAGTGCCGCCGCTGCTTTTTCTGTTTCCTTGGGCTTGGGCATTCTCTTTAAGAGAAGAACAGTGGTTTTTAGTGAAGAGGTGGGAACATTTTTTCTGCCAGGGGCCATTTGGATATTTATAACATCATTCGAGGGCCATACAAAGTTATCAACTTAAAAATTGGCCGGTTATATTTGGTCAAACATTTCATTAACTCACCCCTAATGCCTTGGCAGAGCCAGACCAAATGATTTCATGGGCCTTATATAACCGGCCAGATGTTCCTCACCCCTGGTCTAAAGAAAAACTACAAAATTACATACCTGTTCAACTGGATTCAAACAGAACATACTTCTTGCAAAACCTCCTGTTCTCTTTTCCAAACACAGGATACAAGAAGCCATTTAACCTCATGCTTGTAAAAACTACAGTTGCTAAGAAACAACCAACTGTTCAGAGTTAATTAACACTAAAACAGGATTTTTAGTTTTGCTTTTAAATTAAATTGAAAACTTTTCACATTTAAGCAATGCTTCTATTTATTCATTCTTTCAATAGATATTTATTGAGCGCCTTGCTTTGTTTTGCTAAAGAAAAAACAGCCAGTTTTTCTTTTCGGGGTGCTAGGGGTAGTGACAAAGGGGATATACTGGCTAAAAGAAGGAGACAGTGGAGAAAAATCAGCCCTGTTAGAAATATCATGTGTCTAATATTCCTGACCAATTATCCTCCTTTCTCAGTGTAACAGGTAGCAAGTCTGTTAAATTTTAGGACTACAGCGGTTGCATGTACTTGTATTCCCAGAAGACTGGTTTTTGCACATAAAGCTGAGGGAAGCTGAGTGGGCTGTTTCACCTGGACACTGGCCAATAGTCTGTATCAGTGGTCGGCAAACTCATCAGTCAACAGAGGCAAATATCAACAGTACAACGATTAAAATTTCTTTTGAGAGCCATATTTTTTAAACTTAAACTTCTTCTAACGCCACTTCTTCAAAATAGACTCGCCCAGGCCGTGGTATTTTGTGGAAGAGCCACACTCAAGGGTCCAAAGAGCCGCATGTGGCTCGCGAGCCGCAGTTTGCCGACCACGGGTCTACCCTGATATAAATTTGCTTCACCTGCTTCATGGGACTAACCCAAGTGAAATATGAGAAGTTTGCACTTGAGGCTTTTAGAACAAGCATGTCAGACTCACGGCCAGCAGGCCACATGCCTAAAAAGTAAAACAATATTTGTGGCCTGGCCAGTGTGGCTCAGTGGTTAAGTGTCGACCTATGAACCAGGAGATCACTATTTGATTCCCGGTCAGGGCACATGCCCCGGTTGTGGGCTTGATGTTTCTATCTCTCTCTCCCTCTCCCTTTCTCTCTCTCTGAAATCAATTATATATATATATTTATATATTTATATATATATATTTATATATTTTTTTTTAAAGAAAAGATTAGGGCCTAATTGAGGTTATAATACACTAATGGAGTCTAAGGTCATAAATGCTGAAATAGGTCCAGAAAAGGAACTCGTCCTTGTCACTGTCATCAACAAAACCCTGGAATGTCTATCTTCATCTCTGCAGCCTTGCTCCAGGTGCTCTGTGCATCACTCCTGCCATCTTCCCAGGTGGTTTTAACATGCTACATTGGCCTCTCCCATGTTTAGCCTCCTTACTACCTTATTATCAATGTTCAACTCCCAAACTCCTTCACAGCTACAGTGGTCTTTCTTACCCTCATAGCCAAAATTCTGATTTTCTTTTTACCAAAAAAAAAAAAAAAAAAAAAAAAAAAGTCCCAAAATAGAGGGGAAAAAACCCGGTATTAAAGTTTTTACAAAAAGAAAATCCCGAACTGATGTTTTATTTGATGTCTAAGCTGTTGTAGTAATTAAGAATTGTGTTTAACTTCATATAACTTAAAACAATAGTGGCTTAAACAAGACATTTATTTCTTAAAAGAAATCTGGAGGTAGGCCAATCTAGGGCTTGCATAGCGGGTCAGTCCATAGTCATTGGGACCCAAACCTGTTCTTTATTTCCAATCCTGTATTTGTGTGACTTATTCCTTGATATCATCCCCTTGGCCAAGATAGGTGCACAGTTATTGTGGCTCCAGCCATCATATCTGTAATCTCAGCACTAGGTTTGGGGAAAGGGTGGAGGAACAGGAGGCCTTCCAGCTAAGCAAGCTCCCTTTGTCTACACAGCTTTCCTCAATCCCCTAATAATGGTTCTTATTTACATCTTATTAGCCAGCCTCTGGCCACCTGGCCACATCTCCCTGCAAGGGGAGAGCCAGGAAATGTAGTCTTGTAGGGAGGCCTGTTGCTGCCCCCAGATTAAGTCAGGGTTCTGTTATTAAGGAAGAAAATGAAAGGAATCAATATTGAGTGGCACTTAGCAATGTGTGCCACAGCAGCTAATCAATGACCTCTCCCTTGAAGACACGGGAAATCCACTAGAGTATAAGTTCCACTATATCACCAGTGCCAATCACCCACCTGCCTTGTAGGGGCTCAGTAAATAATGGGTGAAAGATTTAATTTAATCATATTATTATTTTTCTCATTACAGGTACATATAGACAGATACATATAGAATACATCAAGCACTCGAATAGTGGAATAGTTCATTAATAGTGGAATATTAATTAATGAGCGTGTTAGTTATTAAAAAGCTTCAGGGAAATTGCCAAACCCTGTTTCTTTTTAAAATAGTAATTATAGTTAATGTTTATTGAGAGCATAGTATGTGTTTTGTTTTGTTTTTAATCCTCACCCGAGGGCATCAGAGAACATGCTTAGAGAGAGGAAGGGAAAGAGGGGAGAGAGAGAGAGAGAGAGAGAGAGAGAGAGGGAGGGGGGAGGAGAGAAGAGAGAAGAGAGAAAGAAAGAGAGAAAAACATATCAGTTGCCCCGACCTGGGGATCAACCCTGCAACCCATGTATGTGCCCTGACCTGGAATCAAACCAGCCACCTTTCCGTGCACAGGACAGTGCTCAACCAAGGGAGCCACTCCCACTAGGCCCCAACTGTTCCTTCTTAGACTCACAAGTTATCTTCTTAAATTTTGACACTTTGTGTAGCCTTGCTACTTAAAGTACACGGAGCTGGCTAGACGGGGCGGAATCTGAGGCTCCACTCCAAGTCTATTGAATCAGAACCTACGTTTTAAACAACAAGCCCAGGTAGTGCGAATGTGCATTAAAATTTGGGGAGCTTTATTATGCTTTAAAAAAATACACCGAACCACAGATTTCCCTGCACTTGAATTTTTTTTTCCTGCACTCGAATTAAGGTAGTGTGTGTGTGTGTGTGTGTGTGTGTGTGTGTGAGTGAGATGTACCAGTGCTTCCCCCCAGCTGGTTGGGATGATTTCAACCTGCAGGAAAAATGTCCACTAGGTGCTGGTTCTATTTGCAGATAACTCAGAAGAGAACATCAAATTGTACTTGTCTTAAACGTTTTGATTACTAAAAGCGACTCTTACATAGCAGGTGGGGTGGAGACCAGAGTGTCTGGCACAGTTGCCCCACACACACTCCCTCTCTGTCGCCCTGGGCAACTTCCCCAGGCCTGACAGTTGCGAGAGGGGCTGGAGGCTCAAAGCCAGCTGAATGGTTGCTGAGTGCCTTCAGGTGACTTTAACCCCGGTGTCTTGCAAATCAAGCAGTTAATTGCCTAGCAGGTATTAAGGCAGTTGTGAGAGTTGTTTGTCCCGTTGAGAGGTTTTAGCTCAGGAGCTGGAATTTTTGACTCAGAAGTAAAAAACTCTGGATTCGTTGTCTCTTATGATCAAGTTTCTGGATAAATGGCTGGACAGAAGAGTTTTGCAGGTTTTGACAGAGCTCAACAAAATAATTATTACTGGTACTGGCCAAGGTGAGGTGTTTTTTCCTACTCTGAGTGAAAATGAAGGTTGTTTAGGGTTCTATTTCGTACATATTTTGGGGGCAATTTACAAACGATTGCTTTGAAAATTGGTGTGCTTAAACACTTAAAGCAGAAGTCATACTTGTAACTTTTGGGAAAGGAGAAAGCTCCGTGCTTTTGGACGACTCTGCCTTGGTTGGTGATGCCATTCCGGTTGTCTCCCCTCTACTTACTATTAGGGTGAACCCTAAGTTCCAGTTCCACCCGAGGGACCCCTTTGGCAACGGGCAGGAGCAACAGCACAGCTGTTGTCTTCTTTCTGGCTACAGCTGTGGTCCTGCAGTGGATGGAAATGGGCACCCCCTTTCTGCGTGTGGGACCTCTGGACACCTGGCTGGAACTCCCATTACACCCGAGGTATCGCTCTCTGAATGAATCCTGTGTCGGTTGGTGTGCCCAACGTGAAACATCTTTTTCCTGTCTTCACACCTCCACATCCCGCCATTCAGTTTCCCACAGCGGTGGCTTTTTTGCTCCCTATTTTAATACCTGAGAGCAACAACTGATGACCCCAGAAATTTTGACTTGCAAACGATGTAAGTCCTCACTCTCTTCCAAAAACAAAATAATAGGCTGATGGAGTCCTCTGCCTAATTTCTTGTTACTAAATTTTAGATTATTATCTTTCAATAGATTTTACTCTTAAACACTTAACATAGGACAGGAGGTAGGTTTGTTTTTTTGTATTGTTTTGATACAGCAGTAAACATTAACACACTTTTAAAAAGATACTTTAATATTTTGATTAATCAAGTAACTCAAAGTAACCTATTTCTGAAAGCCTCCCCCCACTCCCACTTCCCCTTCCCCTCCCCACTTCCAAGAAAACGCTGTTGAAGCTGATCTTGTCCTCTAGACTTTTCCCCTGTCCTCTTGTTAACTCAGTGTGCTAGGGCTTTGTTTCTGTGTGGGGAGTTGGGAGCGCCTTGGGCAGGAATGGACTGTGTGGTGTATGCTTGTTTGCTTCTTGCTTGCTTCTGCTTATAGATTGCATCTGGAGAGCTTTCTTTAAAGCTGCCCATTTGAATGTGCTGTGAGTTTAGCTCACCCCTATTGACTAACATTTTAAATGTTCTCAGTGCCTTAACAAACTTCCTTTTACTTATTTATCTTCAGGTGCCGGAGCCTGCCGGCACTGCAGTTCAACGGTACCTGAAAAGGGGGGTGAGTACACCTGATTGCCTCTCACGGTTTCCCACATTCAGGCATTTGAGTGTTGTTATTTTTTGGCTAAGAACAAATTCTGGAAGTGGAAGATCTGGATTAAAGGATGTATCATTTAAAAATTTAAACAGCAACTTACCAAAATCCTGCCTGAGTTTGCGCTTTCCACTATAGTTTGTAGGTGTGCTTGCTTCTGTTTTGTTTTTGTTTTTCTGTGTGATTAGCCAATTGGACAAGTGAGGAAGGCTTTTGTCTATTTTTGAGGGCAAATATTTTTTCAGGTGTTTATTGGTATCTGTTTCTGACTTAGTTGACGTTTTTTGCCTACCTTTCTTCTGTTGTGTTGTGCCCCTTTTTGTTGACTGTGTAAGGTATTTACATATTAGGGAAATTAGCCCTTTGCAGTCAAAGTGTCACAGGTTTTTCTCCCTAGTTTATTTCCTGATGTGCACAGTGTCACTTTTTGTGATGGCCTTGGCCTTAACAGCAGAGTTGAATTGAACAGCTAAGCCCTGTTTTTAAAACTTGTTCGCTTGGCAATTTTTTTGCCCAAATTTTCATTTTCAGTTTTGCAAGTCTGTTTTAGGTGTGCCTCTTAGAGAAAATATCTTGTTAGACTTCTCACTATTTTTTTCTTTTAAACCCAACCTGGGTTGTACCCTTTTATCAGATGCTTCATCCTCCTCCTATATAATAAAAGGGTAATATGCAAATCAACCCAAAGGCTGTTCTACCAGTTGCTATGATGCGCACTGACCACCAGGGGGCAGGCGCTCAATGCAGGAGCTGCCCCTGGTGGTCAGTGTGCTCCCACAGGGCGAGTGCTGCTCAGCCAGAAGCCCTGAGCCGGGCTCTTGGCTGGCGAGCACAGCAGAGGTGGTGGGAGCCTCTCCGTCTCCTGCCTCCATGGCAGCACTAAGGACCCCTGGGGGATGTCTGACTGCCGGCAGGCGGACATCCCCCAAGAGGTCCCGGACCGCAAGAAGGCGCAGGCCAGGCTGAGGGCCACCCCTTCCCCCCTCTCCCTCCAGTACCGAACATCATGCAACGGGCCTCTAGTATTATATATTTTTTAAAAATCTTGCTACATTGCCTGAGGTTTTAGCACATTTTTTTCTTTTACCCTCTTTTCTTTTTTTCTTTTTTTGAGAGAGAGATGGTCTATCTGACTTCTAGTGACTACCTTTAGATCTTTAAATAGAGAAGTATCAGTTTGAGTATATTACCAACTCCAGAAATGAAACTATTTCTTTATCTCTCCACTCATGAATAAATAAGAAATTAACACTTTTTTTCTCTCCTTGCCACCCCTTCCCTTCTTTCTTCTCCCCATTTGTGTTGACACATTTTGATTTTTCAATGTTTCATTCTCTAGTCAAATTTTTATTATCACATGCAGTTTTTCCTTCAAGAGTTATATATACGTTCTCTTTAATGGCTGTGGTTACCATACTTGTGCCACCTGCCTGCTCTCTTGGTGGGAGTTCCCGGTTAGGAAACTTGGTGGGAGTTTTGGTCAGCAAAACTCAAGACTGTAAGGTTCTCCAGTGAGTCTTTCACTCACACATCTTCACTGAGTCTTCTCTAATAAGGTGTGCCACACCCGAAGCCCTAGCCCTTGTCTCCCCAAATGAAGGGTTCAGCCTCTCCATTTTGGCATTGTGTCCTGCTTAAGATTACAGGAACTGGATGTCTTCAAAATGATTCTCAGGTCTTGGGGTGTCCATCAGCACAACTTGCCCAAACTACCTCTAACAGAGGAAAACCATTTATAGATGTGCCCTTCTTTAAGGACAGCCAGCAGCATACACTCTCCAGGTGAACCTCATTCGGTAATGCTCTGTCTCCAGACAGCTCCTGCTCCCTACACCCTCCTGATTTAGGATCCACATTTACCAGAGGACACATTGAAAAGGAGGAAATGTGAGGTTACTTGGACATTGTATTAAAGGGTCTCATCGTTCGGGCCAGTTTGGCTCAGTGGTTAGAATGTCAGCCCGCAGACCGAAGGGTCAAGGGCACATACCTTGGTTGCATGTTCCCCAGCCCTCGTAGGGGATTGTGCAAGAGGCAACCAATCAATGTGTCTCTCTCATGTCAGTGTTTCTCTCCCCTCCTCCCCACCTTCCACTCTCTCTAGAAATCAATGTAAAAAAATATCTTCAGGTAAGGATTATAAAAACACACACACAAAAAAAGAAAGGAAGAAAGAAAGCCTCATTTAAGCACAGATTCTGGCTTCTTAGTCATTTCTAAATGGGAAAAAAAAATACATTAGTGGTGTGATTAAATTTTATGGTAACCATATAATTTATTTTGCAAATCAGGATCTATTTCAGACCAAAAGGGAGGCATACTTGCAGATTGGAGAGAAGAGGTAGTGGATCTTTGGCTTTCAATGCAATATGTCCTCATTAGCAGGGGAGGCTTAATTAAAGTCATTAGTGCCTCCAGCTAACTCCGCCTTCCTGGATGGGCTGATTGCTTGGAACAGCTGTACATCCTTAACAAAAACAGGTTTCCAACAGGTGCTTAAAAGAGGAGTCATAGGAACTTATGCCCCAGTAGAGCAAACTGTCTGGGTTAACCAGCCAAGATTTATTTGGGGAATACTTCTGGAATTTACTTCTCTCAGTATGTAAGGGGATGGTTGATTGGTTTGTTTTTCTGTACCCTCTGCATTTCCTTAAGCACCTACTTCCCCATCCTTGGCTGAGCCATGGAGTTGGTGGTGTGATTAGAAGGCCGTGGTGGGGGATGTGGAGACTTTGCAGATTGTCATCTGGAAAGAAGGGCTGAGCTCCAGGTAGAGAGTTGGGCTTCTAATACAGGCACTATGGCGTCTGGGCACCAACATTCCTGGTGTCGGACGCTTATCGCAGGCCCTAGGATGCCAGTTCTCAGAAGCTTCAGAGAGGCCGGAGGCCTTAGTTGGGCTAGCTCCTTTTTTGTGGGTTTTCTTCTGTTGATATAGTTCACTCACTTCATAATTGTAATATATCATTTAAAGAGTCTTCTAATCAAAGTTCAAAAATAAATTTAACCTAAAGAGAGTTTAGTGTTTTAGATATTATTTGTGAGAGCTAGATTTTTCTAAGAAAGCCTGTGTGATAGTAAACCTTTAAATGAAATTATTTTTTTCTTAAAATACTGATTTTCATTGTAGGAAACCACAGCTCTGGCGGGAAACCAAGATGAAAACCTACTAGAAGGTAACATAAACCTTGTGTTGCAGTACTTAAAAACAAAACTAACAATGGCTAGGAACGGAAAGGTCCTACTGGAAAATACCAGCATAGGTTGTCTAAGCCATTTTCTTTAACAATTCATCTACTTTTTGGAAATTGCCTCTGTGGGAACAGCTTTAGTGAAACCTCCTCTCTGGGTCTTTCTGAAGGACTGGGAAATGGGGGCATTTCCAAAAAATAAGATGATAAGTTGATTTTAAGACCTTGTTTCCTCCATAAGTTTACACTTGGGGATTAATTATGCTTTAATTTAGATTTTTAAGGAGAAAAGCATGAGGCACTTGCTGTGACCTTGGCTTCCTGGCTCCCCTTAGGGTTATTGGTTCCTGGAGGACCCAGCAGGCTCCCTCTGTAGAGTCAGGTGTTTTTTCATGTAGTTCTTGATCTGTTTTGAAAAGAGCAAAGTGTATCTGCCCAGAGAAGAACCCTGTTTCTGAATGTGTCTTATTCGGGGGAAAAAGAAAACATTTGGCTTCTTTTATTTATTTTAAGCTATGGAAAAGAGGAATAGAAACAAAATGCAGAGAACACTTTTGCCTGTTTCCTTATCAAATGTCTGTCTTATCACATGTCCATCTGGTCTCTTCTCAAATCTGGGAGCATCCATCTTTGTAGTCCCAGGAACCAACACAAAGTCTGCATGTTAGTTGGTGTTCAGTGTTTACTAGTAAATGGAATGAAATTGATGTTTAAAAGAAAACTAGGGGCAGTTCTAGTTTGTAGTAGTTGATTGGAATATGAATAACAGGTGCTCATTGTATCTCGGCGGGGGGGCGGGGGTGGGCGGGAGATTTCATTCTGACTAAAGTGTGTCTATTCTCTCTGCTTTTATAAGTTCTTCAGGAACAGTCTATAAAAAGAACAGAGAAAGACATACAATAAGATTGTGCTTTCTGGAGCCAGACTGCCAGAGTTCAGATCTCTCTTACTGGCCCTGTAATTCCACATTAATTAATCTCCAGTGCATTGGTGTTCCCACCTGTAAAATGGGGTTTAAAACCTACCTCCTATGAAATGAGGGCAGTAGCTCTAAAGTGTTTTAACAGGTTTTGGCACATAATAACCACCCGAGGGTTAGCTATTCACAGATCCAGAGCCGCTCTGTCCAGTAGAAATGTATGGGAAACACAAATCCACCCACATAGGTAGTTCTACATTTTCTAGTAGCCAAATTCAAGAAACAAAAAGAGACAGGGAAAATTAATTTAAAATTTTTAACCTTAATCTAATATAGTTAGAATATTATTTCAACATGTAATCAATATAAACATTTAATGAGACATAAAAAATTTTAATACCAAGTTTTCACAATGCAGTGTATGTTTACATCACATTTCACCTAGGATTAGCCACATTTCAAGTGCTTGATAGCCACGTGTGGCTAGTGGCTACAACATAAGGGTAGAAGGCCCACAGGTTTAGGAAAGATGTAATGAGTTTGACTTTTATAGGCTTCTATTGCCCCTATGGCCAGCGTCACTGGAAGGGCCTAGATCATTAATCTAGGTTCCTAGCTGACATTTGTTTTCTAGACCACAGTTCCAAGGGAGAGAGTGCTCATAAGCATGCGCTCCTAACACCTCTCCCCTGACCAGGAAAATGCAGAGTCAGGAGCCTTTTAGCAAACAACTGATCAAGACAAAGAGGTAAAGGACCTAGGACATGACTTTAGGAAAAAAAAAAAAAACACACTTCAGAACATTCAGGGAAAAATAGAAACATCTAATTTTATGACTAGAAGCTCTCAAAGGAAAGATGGTTCCCAGGGATAAAACTCTAAAGAACAAGTGCCGGGGTCTTTCTCAAGCATCTAAAAGGGTTCAGGAATCTGGAGAAGGGGCTGCGCATAAATTAATAAAGAGACTAGAAATATAAATTTGGATACGTGCGGGAGCCAGAGGAGACTTAGCTATAGTAACCAAGTTCTCTCTGTCTCCGGACGCAGGGATTTTTATTCCCACATTTTAGCCTACAGCAAAGCAGATATACATATCAAAAGGTAAAGTTTGGTATACAGTACACATTGTCAGGTTCGGGGAACTGCCCTCAACAGGCAATCATATGTATCTTCAGGTTTGGGGAAATGCCTACAGCTGTTCAGCTGTTTGGCCAGCAGCAGGTAATAACATGTAGATTTTCAGGTTTGGGGGAAATGCTTTCAGCTATTCCAGCAGACAATAATATGTATCTTCAGCCCTGCTGAAGCCTCAAGGTTCCATCAACCTTTTGATGAAACTTCTTGCATTTATGACATGCTGGAATTAGCCTCCAGCAAACAAGAATCTGACAACACAGTAACAAATGACTCCAGTGCAGAAAAATAAGAAGTAGCTCATGAAACTTATATGATGGGCAGGGGCTATTGGATGATCTTGGTTCTAAAATGATAAATGCAAAAAGACACTGCATTAGTGAGTTCAGGCTGCTATAACAAAATATTGCAGACTGGGTAGCTTTAACAGCAAATTTATTTTTTGTGGTTCTGGACAGTGAAAAGTCCAAGATAAGGTGCCGCTGATTCAGTTTCTGGTGAGGACTCTCTTCCTGGCTGCAGATGGCCACCTTCTCATATCCTCATGTGGTAGGGAAGAGAACTCTAGAGCTCTGCTGTCCTTTTTTTAAGGCACTAAGCCCATGGCTCTAGGGTTTTATCCTTATGATCTCATCTCATCCTAATTATCTCCCAAAGACCCCATCTCCAAATAGCATCAAATTGGAAGTTAGAGTTTCAACATGTGAATTTGGGGGGCAGGGAGGCACAAACTGTCTGTAACAGGCATATCCTATATAATAAAAGGCTAATATGCAAATCGACCGAATGGTGGAACTACTGGTCGCTATGATGCACACTGACCACCAGGGGGCAGACACTCAACGCAGGAGCTGCCTCCTGATGGTCAGTGGGCTCCCACAGGGTGAGTGCTGCTCAGCCAGAAGCTGGGCTCACAGCTGGTGAGCGCAGCAGCAGTGGCGGGAGCCTCTCCTGCCTCTATGGCAGCGCTAAGGATGTCTGACTGAAGGCTTAGGGAGTGGGCCTAAGCCTTCAGTCGGACATTACCTGAGGTCTCTCAGACCTCGATAGGGCGCCGGCACTGGGACTCTAGTAAATAAATATGAGTGAATAGCATGAACACATGTGAATATTAGGAAGCACATTATGGCCCTAAATGAACTAAGGTTTATAAAAGTTATAAAGGAAAACAGAAGAGGCTTCTTCAGTTACATTCAATATGAGGAGAAAAAAAATGGACTATATTTAAAAAGTCAGAGATCTTGGAAACCTGGCAACTTGAACTGAACATCTAGGTCTGATGTTTTCATGATAATACCACATCTCATCACAGGGTTTCAGGTTTCAGAGAAGGAAGGTCAGGCTCCTCTCTTTTTCTAAATTAGTTGTTACATGTATATAATTTATTCACATACCAGTCTGTTAACTAAGCAGGTAAAGCAGCATGGTTATTTTTTCAAAGTCCCGGCCAGGACTTGGTTCTGGCTCACTGTTTGGCACCATATCCACCCAAGTGCTCCTGCCAGAAACTCAGGTGTCAACCTCGACCCTCCCTTCCTCCTTTACCCCAAATTGACTCCACCTCCAAATGTTGCCTACTTATCTCCAAAACCTCTCTTGATTCTGTCCGTTTCCTCATTTTCATTCACCATCCAGATGCTCGTTGAGTCTGGTTGCACTACTCCTTTTTTGGCTTCAATTTCTATTTTTAAGCCTTATTGAAAGGAACACACATTTAAAAAATTTTAACATTAATTGCCTTTAATATTTCCTGCTAATATTTTTTAAAAACTGTAAACTATTTCTGATATATGTCTTCTCAAACTCTCTATTTTTTTTCATGTGCGTTATTGGCTTCCACAGATCCCAATCTTCCTTTGAATATTGAGGAATTAAACAAAGAATTTATGGTGAAAAGTGAAGAACTTTACGATTCTCTCATGAATTGCCACTGGCAGCCTCTGGATACAGTTTACTCTAAAATCCCAGATGAGAACCCACAGAAACCAGATGTTCATTAAGCTACCCAATTATTATATTAACTATATCCTGTTCTGTTTTTGTTTTTCAAAAAAATAAAATTCTCCCAGGAATATGCTGGATTCTGTATGTAAATACAAATTCCCAGGATTCAAATATGATTGAAATGATAGAACATAATGTAAATAAACTTTACCACCATATTCATTTCTGGAAGTGTGTTATATTAGTGGCCCGGTGCACAGATTCATGCACATTGAAAGGAAATTAATTAGAAGAAATATTTTAATACCGCTATTCACCCTTCCTCTATAATAGAAGTGTCAGAGATGAAAGAAAAATTAGTAAAATGTACATGAAAATAATAAATTAATAAATAACATGATATAACAACAAAGACATGATATGAAAACAACAAAAAGATATAAAAACAACAAAAACATATAAAGCCCTAACCAGTTTGGCTTAGTGGATAGAGCGTCAGCCTGTGGACTCAAGGGTCCCAGGTTCGATTCCGGTCAAGGGCATGTATCTTGGTTGCGGGCACATACCCAGTAGGGAGTGTGCAGGAGGCAGCTGATCGATGTTTCTCTCTCATCGATGTTTCTAACTCTCTATCCCTCTCCCTTCCTCTCTGTAAAAAATAAAAAAATATATTTTAAAAAATGATATAAAAACAACATTGATAAAAACAATGACTGATAAATTGATTAAACGTATTCTAATATCTCCCTGTATACTTAGCCTTTTATAGATATAAAATAAACTTGCTTAATTAGACCTGTTTTCTGATTTAGCTATAAACTTTTTCCAGCCCAGTGAAGCACCCCAACTTCTCTTTCAGGTAATTGTCAGCAACACAGCAGTAAATATCAACATGAAGCAGATTAGTATTGTAGATCACACAGGGAGAACAAAGGGTAAAATATTTAACTGCAGCAGTGTTTGACTATATTCTGCACAGTGAGAAAACCTGAAGTCATTTTCAAGGTCCACCATTTCTTTTCAGTCCGATCAAGTTTCTAAGCTTTCTAAATCTCCATATTCCAGCTAATGAAAAGAAAATAGGATTCCACTGAGTCTCCTATCTACCTACTCCAGAACTTCTGTGAGGATCAAATGAGATGAGGTACAGGAAAATGCTTCACAGACATTTGGTTAACCCTTTGCACTTGCTTGCTTTTTTCTCGATTTCTTTATTCTACTTGGGATTTAATTTTTTAAATACCCCAGATTTTACAAAGCACGGCAGTAGAATAAAAAACTGGAGTTTCTTTTCATACAAACTTATTTATTTGGATTTTTTTATATTTCAAATTATTGATACATTCAAAGAGTAATTTTAATCTCTATAATTTTTCATGGTGTGATATTTTTTGAAACATTCACCCACATGAAGACCTGGTTTACATTCACATGTTTCGCAAATATAAATCGTCTCTCTTCTTTCTCCTTTGATTTTTCTGTTAGAACAAACAACACAATCTTTGTGTTTTTCGTTAGGGTGAGGTGTGATTATATGGAGCTTTCCATCTAAACGTTGCTCTAAGTTAGTGGATAATAATCTACCCCTGGAAGTTAGTGTACCATCTCTGAATTCTCCAACAAGATCATGTACTAGTTTCCTAATAAATTTCACATGCATTATCGGTTTTTCATTTTTTCTTTTTTGGCATTCTTTGTACAATATATAGGAATTTACAACACTGACCTCAAGCCCCCAGAAAAACAATTTACGCCACCATTTTAGAGTCTTCCTCATAAAACAGTATGTGCCTGTGTAGTGATCAGCTATATCAACACCCCCCATAAACTTTGTATAGTTGGTCACGACCTTGGGTTTGAGAACTGTTTCCTTCCCACCACCACGCACTCTCATTTTCACAGACTCAGTCTCTGAAGTGTCCCATGTACTGAGCATTGTGACTATCCTCTTGTCTTTCCACGCAAGAAGCATTACATTTTCATCCCTGAAAGCCACTATCTCTCCTTTCATTAGCTTTGGATGTTTGATAACAGGTGGATTATCTTTCCTATTGGGCATTATTGTCCCTGTCAAGTGTGTTTTTTCCTTGAACAATTCCTTTGCAAGAGTGACACTAGTGTAATACCTGTCAGTGAAGAAATGATAACCTTGAGAACCAAGTACTGAGTTCTTCAATCTTTCATGAAGCTCTAAAACTATTCTGCTAGAAAAAGGGAGATCAGGTCTCACCAACGTTTCAGATGTTATTCCTCCATAATAAGGGACAAAAGAGTGTACGTAACCACATTTTGAATCTGAGAGGACATATAAACGAATACCCCATTTTGTTGGCTTTTTAGGATTGTATGTGATGAAGTGTATCTTTCCCTTGAAACCAACAACAGCCTCATCAACAGCAATCTCTCTTCCAGGACAGAATCTCTCCCTAAATTTCATTTCAAGGTATGACAAGAAGCAGTTTACCTTCTCGGTTCTTGTTCTCAAATCTTGACTTTTGGTCGTTTTTCAAGTGTAACATCCAAAATATTTGCAAGAACCTTTCTCTTTTGAAAACAGATCGAAAAAAAAAAATGGTATATGAGACTCAAAATCCATGGACCAATAACTCTGCAAGTTGGGGTGATTCAATACACCCATATTTAGTATTACACCAAGAAAAGCCTTCATTTCCTCTATCGTCACATCTTTCCAATTATTCCAAGTGGATCGCTGGGATAGTTCTTTCTGGCTAATTTTATGCCTAGCATACTCATTTGTCTCATCCGTTATATTTTTTATCAATGTCTCAGTAAAAAACAACTGAAAAAAGTCTATTGGTGTGGCACATCCAGAAGGAACTTGAGGTCCAACATGTAACTGACCAGTGGAGAAAGGGATTCTGCTAGGCTCTTTGTCATTCACAGATGTAGATGTCCACTTTTCTTTTTCCTGTTTTCCCCTAGAAACGTAACTTTCACTGGGTCTTATACCCGATTTCTCAATGATATCACCTATATCTCCATCACTCTCACTCGAATAAACAATTGTGCATCTTCGTTTTGCCTTTATGAATTCAATGTCACTGTCACTGTCAGTACTTTCAGCCAGATCTTTGGGCAAAGCAAGGGACTTTTTCCTTTCTGTAGTTCCACTAGGACCAGCGATTTGTTCATCATCTCCACTCGCATCCTTGGAGAACTCACTTTCGTCACTATTACATTTTTCACTTTTTTCTTTGTTTCGAAGTAAAATTCATCATTGCTGCTTTCTATGTCTTTGGAAAACTTATCCATCCTGAGGAGGGGAAATTTACTCAGAACGTGCGACTGCTAGGGGGCAAACCAATCATCCAACTAAACCCTGTGTCATGACAACATCTGTGATATGCTAATAGAAACCTAAACAAACCTAGGAGACGAAAAGATAAGGAAGGTTCTTTACCAAGGGAAGATGATGCAAGCTCAAAGAGGCATGATGCAACGACTCATGCCTTGGACCCTCCTACTCAAGATTGCTGCCTATGCAAAAGATAAGCTTAGGTGGTGGCATCAGTTGAGATGGCATTTATATTTTACTTGTCCTTTCATGCTAATGAAAACAAGAAAAGATACTGGAAAAATAGACAAAAATCCCTCTTCCCCCCGCGGTGAAACTACGTGTCGAGTGTGGCTCGACATATGAGCTGCTACCGATGCTAACCGTGTCGAGTCACACTCGACATCCGAGTGCAAAAGGTTAAAGTATAAAATGCACCTGAGTATAAAGCAAGTCATGTTCCTGGGCTGAAGAAACTGCAAGGAGGCTAGTTGCTAGGGAGAGGAAGCTGGATGTTGCTATGTGACATCATTACCTGGTGCCCACAGCCACCATTTCTGAGCTGGGCTGGGCTGTGGGCCGCATTTTGCACCATGGGGTCTTGTCTGCGTTTTGGTGGGGTGTCGCTTCATGGTGGTGGCGGGGCCTGTGTCCCACTTGGGGAAAGCCGAGTGTTGCTTTGTGGGTGCCAGGTCCACGGTACGGTTTCTCTGTAAATGGCCAGTGCAGGTCTCGGTAGCTCTTGCATTGAGCGTCTGCCCCCTGGTGGTCAGTGTGTGTGACTGGTTGGATGGTTGGACACTTAGCATATTAGCCTTTTATATATATAGACTGGAGGCCTGGTGCACATATTCGTGATTCCAAGTGATGGGAAGCTCTAAAGAACAAGAATCAGACAACACAGTCACAAGTGACTCCATTGAAGAAAAGTGGGAAGTAGCTCATAAAACTTACATAATGCACAGGGACTATTTGATAATCATGGTTCTAAAATGATAGTTATAGAAGGGCATATAAATAAAAATGAATGCAGCTATACAAAGTACAGAATAGAGAGTAGAGTCAATATTATGCTAACTAAGTATGGTGTCAAATGGGTGTAGTTTTATTGGGGTGATCACTTTCTAAGTTATATAAATGTCTAATCATTATGTTGTACACCTGAAATTAATATAATATTGAATGTTAACTATAATTGAAAAATAGAAGATAAAAATAAAAAGTATAAATCCAAGTGAATATTAGAAAGGAAATTATGGTCCTGTATGAGCTAAGGCCTGCAGAAATTTGAAGGAAAGCAGAAAGGGCTTCTTCAGTTATGTTCTTTGTACTCAAAGAGAGAAATAAAGGAATAGATTAAGTTTTAAAGCTGTGACTCAAGAAAAGCCAAAACAGTATTTAAAAAGCAGAACAAAAATGGAGGACTCACATTTTCTGATTTCAAAATTTACTGCAAAGCAACAGTAGTAAAGATTGGTACTAGGATTCCAAAATGGTGGCAGAGTAAGTGGAAGTACACTGACATTCTCCCAGGAC
The DNA here is from genome assembly GCF_027574615.1 of Eptesicus fuscus. Lineage (NCBI taxonomy): Eukaryota > Metazoa > Chordata > Mammalia > Chiroptera > Vespertilionidae > Eptesicus > Eptesicus fuscus. The sequence goes on from NC_072481.1 coordinate 84,924,854, forward strand.
CAAACTGGAAATACAAAATACAGAAAATCCATCCTGAAAAATCACCTGAAGATTAGCTGGAGAGAACCCTAATAACCGAGGATGGAAAGTGAGCAAGGTATAGAGAACCTGTTTAAGAAATAACATATGAAATGTATGCACCCCTGTGTTCATAGCAGCGCAATTTACAATAGCTAAGCTCTGGAAACAGCCCAAGTGCATGCCCATCAGTAGACGAGTGGATAAAAAAGCTGTGATACATTTACACCATGGAATAGTATGCAGCAGCAAAAAAGGATCTCTTACCCTTTGAGACAGCATTCAGGGACCAGGAAAGCATTATGCTAAGTGAAATAAGCCAGTCAGAGAAAGGCAAGTATCACATGATCTCACACATACCTGGAATCTAATCGTCAAAATAAACTGATGAACAAAATAGATCCAGAGACATAGAAGCATGAAACAGACTGTGGAATCTCAGAGGGAAGGTGGGGGAGGGTGGGTGAGTGGGTGGGAAGAGATCAGAGAACTTGTATGCATATATGCATAACCCATGGACACAGACAGCAAGGTGGTAAAGGTGGGGGGTAGGGTTGGTTAGAAGAGGTCAGTGGGGGAAAAAAGGGAACATATGTAATATTTTCAGCAATAAAGATTTAAAAAAAAAAGACTGGTACTAGTACAGGGGTAGACATGGATCAATAGAAAAGAATTACCTGTTCAGAAATAAACCTTTATAATTATGGTCAATTGATTTTTTAGTAAGGTTGCCATGACAATTTGATAGGGAAAGGATAATCCTTTCAACAAATGATACTAGAATAATTGAATATCTACATAGAAAAGAATGAGTTTAGACCCCTACCTCACATCACTGAAAAAAATTATGTTCTGATGAAATTTCATATCTTTAAAGATAAAATCCTACAGAATTTTATGTAGAAAAAGAATAGTTTATCTATAAAGATAAAATGTCTTGGTAACAGATTTCTCATTAGTGACACTTGATACTAAGAGTGATCAAAGCAAAGTTCCAACTGAAATTATTTTAAATTCAGAATTATGCAATTAATCTATCAGAGAGTGAAATCAAATGCAAGAATGCAAATAGTTTATACCACTTTCAGAACACCTATTAAATAATTACTCAAGAATGTACTCCAACTCCATAAAATATTTATCTAAGAAAGAGAGAAGTGGAATACAATGAAAAATAGCAAACAGAAATAAGTTAACCTCATAGTTAATTCTTAAGTATTTGTTGATTACATAGCTTTGAGGCTCATGATAATCGTGAAGAAAATTTCCCTCAAAAATAGAGGTAGAGCCCTAGCTAGTTTGGCCTGCGGACTGAAGAGTCCAAGGTTAGATTCTGGTCAAGGGCACATGCCCGGATTGCGGGCTCAATCCTGAGTAGGGGGCATGCAGGAAGCAGCCAATCACTGATTCTCTCTCATCATTGATGTTTCTCTCTCCTCTCTCCCTTCCTCTCTGAAATCAAAAAATATTTTTAAAAATAGAGGTAGAGATATTCTCCCTTCTGCCCTAATTTCTACCTGTGACAGAAAAAAATGTATCTCTTAGAGAAGATATGTTTTTAGACATCTATATATATAAAAGGCTAATATGCTAAGTGTCCCTCCGACCTTCTAACTGGTTGCTATGTCACGCACTGATCACCAGGGGGCAGATGCTAATTGCAGGAGCTGCCGTGACGTGCACGGGCATTTACAAAGAAATGGCACCATGGACCTGGCACCCACAAAGCAACACTAGGCTTCCCCCAAGTGGGACACAGGCCCTGCCACCACCCCAGAGTGATACCCCACCAAATCGCAGCCAACGCTGCTGAGACCCCATGGCGCAAAATGCGGCCCACAGCCCAGCCCAGAAATGGTGGCTGTGGGCGCTGGGTAATGACGTCATGTAGCAACACCCAGCTTCCTCTCCCTAGCGACTAGCCTTCTTGCAGTTTCTTCAGCCCAGGAATATGACTTGCTTTATAGCCAGGAGCAAACATTTTATACTTTAACCAATTGTCTGTGAAGCGTTTTCACTTGCCTCATCTCATTTGATTCTCTCAGAAGTCCTGGAGTAGGTAGACAGGAGACTCAGTAGAATCCTACTTTCTTTTCATTAGCCGGAAAACAAAGATTTAGAAAGTTTAGAAACTTCACCCAACTGAAAAGAAGTAAGAAATGGTGGACCTTGAAAATGACTTCAGGTTTCCTCACTGCACAGAATATAGTCAAACACTTCTGAAGTTAAATATTTCACCCTTTGTTCTCCCTGCATGATATCTTACCTAATAAAACAGTAATATGCAAATTGACTGCACCTTCGCTACACCCATAAGCCACGCCCACCAGCCACGCCCACCAGCCACACCCACCAGCCAATCAGAAGCAAATATACACGTTAAACCAGCAAAGATGGCGGGGGGAGAGGGCAGCACCCACGCCAGTGAGATCCAAGCCGTGATGGTGGACTGGGGCAGGCGGCGTGGGTTAATGCCTGCAGCCGCCTGCCCAGGTCCGCCATCACCGATCGCGGACCGGGGCAGGCGGCGCGGGTTAACGCCCGCAGCCGCCTGCCCAGGTCCACGATCACCGATCTCGGACCAGGGCAGCTGCCTGCCCAGGTCCGCCATCACAGATCGCGGACCGGGGCAGGCGGCACGGGTTAACGCCCGCAGCCGCCTGCCAAGGTCCGCCATCACCGATCGCGGACCGGGGCAGGCGGCGCGGGTTAACGCCCGCAGCCACCTGCCCAGGTCCACGATCAGGGATCACGGACCAGGGCAGCTGCCTGCCCAGGTCCATCACCGATCGTGGACCGGGGCAGGCGGCGTGGGTTAACGCCAGCAGCCGCCTGCCCAGGTCCACGATCAGGGATCACGGACCAGGGCAGCTGCCTGCCCAGGTCCATCACCGATCATGGACCAGGGCAGGCAGCGTGGGTTAACGCCCGCAGCCAGCTGCCCAGGTCCGCCATCACCGATCTCGGACCAGGGCAGGCGGTGTGGGTTAGCGCCCGCAGCCGCCTGACCAGGTCCCGGATAAGGGCTTCAAGTCAGCCATCGCCAGTGGCAGCTGACTCAAAGCCCCTATCAGGGATCATGGACCAGGGCAGGCAGCGTGAGTTAATGCCTGCAGCAGGCTGCCCAGGTCCCCGATCACGGATCCAGGTGCCGTGGGTTAGCACCCACAGCCATCTGACCAGGTCCACGATCACGGATCACGGACCAGGGCAGGCGGCATGGGTTAGCACCCGCAGCCGCCTGCCCAGGTCCCCGATCACGGATCCAGGTGGCGTGGGTTAGCACCCACAGCCATCTGACCAGGTCCCCGATAGGGACTTGGAGTCTAGCATAATGAAAAGAATAGTCAGCAAAAGCAGGAGACAAGGTTTCATAAGTTCTCCCCCAGGTCACCACTGTTCTCTTATACATTTTAATTATCCCAGACTTTGCATGATGGGATTTGATTTGAATTATGCCTGATAGAGATTACATGGCATGAATTGTAGGCTCATTCTTTCTTTTTGTGGTTGCCTGACTGAGAAAGGCCTTGGAATGAGAGAAGGCACTTTTATTTTCCTTTTTCATTCTTTAGAGGCTGAGGAATTACAGTTATATGAAGAACTTAGTGAGAGAATGAAAGTCTCATGCTGTATTTTTCTGTAAGTTTTATCATGTGGACTATCAAAAACTTGGTGGGATCCTTTTCAAGAGGTGTTACAAAAATTATGTTGGAATTAACATTCAAGAGTAAAAGGAGAGAAGTGAGTGGTGGGTAAAGGAAAGAACTTTGTCCTAGAAACCAAATAGAAGCCACATAAACCTTCAGATTCTTACTCATTGTGCTTTGGAGGTATTAAAGGATAATTTTTTAAAAAGGTAAAATCATGACTCATAATCTGTATAGATAAAAGGCTAAGTGACCGACATTTGTCCATTCGTCCGACCAACTGGTACATATGACGCACTGGAAATATAAAAATAAACTTTGACTCTCACACGTGCCATACATATAAAGCTCTCGCTGGCGCTAATTTGAATGTTGCATTTGGTGGGAAAGTTCTTTTCAGAGGGGATTTTTGTGTTGCCATGCTATACGATTGGCCATAGTACAAATAAGTTTTAAAGTACTGTAGTGTTTGGGGATGTGTTCAGACAGTTGTCTCTTAAAACAAATATGAGATCAGAGGATTCTGCTTATAGTGAATGGTTAGTAAAACTTGGAGATGGCAAACTTGATAGCAGTTTTCATTTAGGAATGGATATTATTGAAATTCCCCATGAAATGATTTTTAATGGATCTATTATTTAAGCCATCTTTGGAAATAGTATATCTATAGATAATATTAAAAATATATCTAAACATGCAATTCTTTGTTCAAAAAATGAGCACGTTCAAAAATTAAATGAAGAAATTTTGGATATACTTGATGGAGATTTTCACGCCTATTTGAGTGATGATTCCATTGACTCAACAGATGATGCTGAAAAGGAAAATTTTCCTATTGAATTTCTTAATAGTATTACTCCTTCTGGAATGCCGTGTCATAAATTAAAATTGAAAGTGGGTGCAATCATCATGCTATTGAGAAATCTTAATAGTAAATGGGGTCTTTGTAATGGTACCAGATTTATTATCAAAAGATTGCAACCTAACATTATCAAAGCTGAAATATTAACAGGATCTGCAGAGGGAGAGATTGTTCTGATTCCAAGAATTGATTTGTTCCCATCTGACACTGGCCACCCATTTAAATTAATTCGAAGATATTTTCCTGTTATGCCAGCATTTGTGATGACTATTAATAAATCACAAGGACAAACTCTAGACAGAGTAGGAATATTCCTACCTGAACCCATTTTTGGACATGGTCAGTTATATGTTGCTTTCTCTCTCGCTTTTTTTTAAAGTATTTTTAAAAAATATTTTATTGATTTTTTTTACAGAGAAGAAGGGAGAGGGATAGATAGTTAGGAACATCGATGAGAGAGAAATATCGATCAGCTGCCTCCTGCACACCTCCTAGGGGGGATGTGCCCGCAACCAAGGTACATGCCCTTGACCGGAATCGAATCTGGAATCTTTCAGTCCACAGGGTGACGCTCTATCCACTGAGCCAAACCAGTTACGGCTGTTGCTTTCTCTTGAGTTCAAAGAGCATGTTACGTTAAAGTTAAAGCTGTAAATACTTTATCTCAAGGGAAATTAGTCAAGCACTCTGAAAGTGTTTTCACTCTTAATGTGGTATACAGGAAGATATTAGAATAAGTTTAATCACTTTATCAATCATTATTTGCATCAATGTTGTTTTTATATTACGAGTTTGTTATTGTTATATCAGTTTGTTATTGTTATATCATTTGTTATTGTTTACTTATTAATAAATTTATGTATTATTTTCATATACATTGTATTCATTTCCTTTTATCTCTCACACTTTTATTATAGAGAAAGGGCAAATAGCAATATTAAAATATTTCATCTAATTAATTCCCTTTCAATTTGCACGAATTTCGTGCACCGGGCTACTGGTACAATAATAATCTGCTTCATATTGATATTACAGCTGTGTTGCTGACAATTACCTGAAAGAGAAGTTGGGGTATTTTACTGGGTTGGAAAAAGCTGAATCAGAAAGCAGGTCTAATTAAGCAAGTTTATCCTATATAATAAAGAGGTAATATGCAAATTGACCATCACTCCAATACACAAGATGGCTACCCCCATGTAGACACAAGATGGCTGCCACAGATGGCTAGCAGGGGAGGGCAGTTGGGGGCAGTCAGGCATGCAGGGGAGGGCAGTTAGGGGTGACCGGACTGGCTAAAGAGGGCAGTTGGGGGCGACCAGGCCTGCAGGGGAGGGTAGTTGGGGGGACCAGGCCTGCAGAGGAGGGCAGTTGGGAGGGACCAGGCCAGCAGGGGAGGGCAGTTAGGGGTGACCAGGCCTGCAGGGGAGGGCAGTTGGGGAAGACCAGGCCTGCAGGGGAGGACAGTTAGGGGTGACCAGGTCTGCAGGGGAGGGCAGTTGGGGGCGACCAGGCCTGCAGGGGAGGACAGTTAGGGGTGACCAGGCCTGCAGGGGAGGGCAGTTAGGGGTGACCACGCCCGTAGGGGAGGGCAGTTAGGGGCAATTGGGCTGGCAGGGGAGTGGTTAGGGGGCAATCAGTCAGGCAGGCAGGCGAGTGGTTGGGAGCCAGCAGTCCTGGATTGTGAGAGGGATGTCCAATGGGATCGGGCCTAAACAGGCAGTCGGATATCCCTCGAGGGGTCCCAGATTGGAGAGGGTGCAGGCTGGCTGAGGGACACCACCCCCCATGCACGAATTTTGTGCACCAGGACTCTAGTCTATGTATATAAAAGGCTAAGTTGACTCGCTCATGCGCGATACATATAAAGCTCTCTCACTGGTGCCAATCGCACGCATGTGTTTCGATCTGTCATTGTCGATGGTTGATACTTCTATTATAAAGGGCAAAAAGCAATATTAAAATATTTCTTCTAATTTATTTCCTTTCAATGTGCACGAATCTGTGCACTGGGCCACTAGTAATTAATAATTTATAACACTGGAAAATAAGAAAGAGTAATATTATGTAGTCCTTTGGAAGATAGAGAGCAGATGGAGCAGCATTAAGAGTATAAGTCCAGCCCAACCTGGTCTGGCTCAGTGGATAGTCATCAGCCTGTGGACTGAAGGGTCCAGGGTTCGATTTCGGTCAAGGGTACATGCCCGGGTTGTGGGCTCGATCCCAGTAAGGAGCATGCAGGAGGCAGCTAATCAATGAGTCTCTCTCATCATTGATGTTTCTATCTCTTCCTCTCCCTTCCTCTCTGAAATCAATAAACATATATTTTAATAAAAGAGTGTAATCCAAGTTTAAAGCTTATAGAAGCAATACGTTCTGATTAGAGTAGAAAGGGTCCGGGGATTGTATTAAGCTACAAAGCAAAGGAAGGCTCACAAGAAGATGGAGCCCTGGGAAAATGCCAGAGTAATTGGTTGGAAAACTAAACTATGAAAAACCTGATAAGGCAGTCTTCTCTTTCATCCTCCCCTTATGTTAAGCAACAGGAAAGAGAGGCATTTGTCCCAGGTTAGAGCAATGATTGTAGAATCAGAGCAAGGGTCAGCAAGCATGGTCCAGAGGCCAGATCAGCCTGTGACCTATTTTGTATTGCCAGCACGGTAACTGGTTTTTGCATTTTACACTTTTAAAACATTTTACATGTACATTTTAACATTTAAAAAAGAAAAAGACTATACAACAGACCATATGTGGCTTGCAAAACCTTAAATATTTATTATTGGGTCCATTATAGAAAAAGTTTGCTGGCCCTTGGTGTAAGTCGCTGGAAAGAAAAGTTGTGCAATATCTGAATGACTGGCTAGTGACATTCTGGAGGAATGACAGCAAAGATATAAATGAAAGGACACAATGTCCTCTAGCTGAAAACATAATCTGCCCTTTTCCCAAAATCACAGACTATGATGAATATAACTAGTGTACACAGATAGGAGGACAAGGAACCTTTAAACATAAAAAAAAGCAGACATACTAACAAATATCAATAACAATTGAAGAAAACTAAACCATGAAATAAACTCTGAATTTAATAAAGAAAAGCACTAACACCTAAGAAAACAGTTAATAAACAAAAGCAGCTAAAATAGAATTATAGAGAAGTATAAGGACCCAATTTTCAGTCCTTATGCTTGCAAATTAGCACTAGGACCAGCTTGTAAAGTGCTATTAAGAGTTCTGGTGATTTTTGTTGGAACTGCATGGCATTTGTAAATTAATTTGGTATAATTTCCATCCTTAAAATATAGTCTTTTGATCCATTGAAATGGTATAGCATTCCATTTTAAAGTCTTTTATAAAATTTGTAAATTTATCTGTTAAGATCTTGTACAGCATTTGTTTAATTTATCCTTAGTGATTTTTTAAATCAGTGCTGTAAATATACTTTGCTAGCATATATGAACACCATTCACTTATATATAATGATGTTATATCCAGCAACCTGCTAACCTTGTGCATTGACTCTAGTAGCTTTCTTGTAGACTCTTAGCTTATTTCCTATCAAGACAAACTGTCTGAAAAAAGTGACAAATTAATTACTTTTCCAATTCTTATACCTTTATTTTTCTTGCCTTATTCATCTGGTTTCAATTTCCTTTAACATAATAGTGATTAGTGGGCTCCTTATTAAGAATAAGCTTCTGAGGTTCCACATTCCACTAATGTTTTGCTGTAGGTTTTAGATAGGTAATTATAAATTCAGCTTATTGGTGAGTTTTCTCAGTTAGCCTCATCTGCTTTGCTCCTTTGGAACCAAACCAGGTCCATAGACATTCTCACTGCCAGTCCAGGCAGTCTGATCTCATCCTATATAATAAAAGCCTAATATGCAAATTGCCTCCTCCACTGGGAGTTCAGCCACTTGCTACAATGTGCGCTGACCACCAGGGGGCGGTGTGGAACATGGTGGGCATCAGTGACATGTTGCTGGCAGTGTGCAGCAGTGGAGGTGCTGCCAACCCCGATGGGCCCTGACGAGAGTGGGAGCACAGCGGGATGGTGGAGCAGGTGAGTGGGAGGCGCCAGGCCAAGGCGGGTGCACCCGTGCACAAATTTCGTGCATTGGGCCTCTAGTTGGTATGTAAAAAGAGAGAATTTTTGGTCCTGAGAGTGTCCCTCACCTTGGGTAAATACACTTTGCTGGCTCTCTCTGAGGTTTGTAGAGGTGCACAGGTCATGTCTGCTTCTTCCCACATGCACCACTGTGCAATTTTCCCTGCTTTAGAAACCTTCCATATACTCTGTGGTTTAGTTTGAATTCCTTTAGTTTTATCAAAGCTAGAGTTTGTAGTTCTCATTCTCCTGGCTTTTGGATATTATCCTCGAAAGGAGATTACTAACATTTTATTGTCAAATTTCAGTAAAAAGCACGGCAGGTTTCTTATCAGAACTTTGTAAGCTGATCCTAGTACTAATTTGCAGGTTTAAGGAGCAAAAATAGTTAAGAAATTTTTTAACATAATAAGAAAAATCATTGTATTACTATTAGGAAAATAATAGAGAGTTTAGAAACTGACCCAAGGAACTAAGAATGGGAAGGAAATAGCACTAGAAATCAGGGTTGGAAACACTGGCTACCAAATAGGTAGAGATAATATTAGATTTATTACTTATACCTCACATATTATATCCAGATATATTCAAGTGGTAAATGTGAAAGTCAAAAACAGCAAAATTGTTAATAGAAAATATGGGAGAATATCTTTATGATCTTAGGGTAGGTAAGGATTTCTGAAAGAAAGCTTAAAATGTACAGACCAGTTCACTCTCAGTATGGTTAGAGTAAGGGAAGGGGGGTGTGGTAAGAGGCACAGGTGAAGAGGGAGGGGCATGGGTTGGCCAGATCATGTAGCAACCTCCAGGTTTAACCTGACTTAAAGACTTTTTGGAAAAGTGGCAAAAGTGCTTGAAGCAGGGAAGTATTTTTTTTTTTAATTTACTTTATTGGTATTTTACAGAGAGGAAGGGAGAGAGATAGAGAGTTAGAAACATCGATGAGAGAGAAACATCGATTCAGCTGCCTCCTGCACACCCCTCTACTGGGGATGTGCCCGCAACCAAGGTACATGCCCTTGACCGGAATCGAACCTGGGACCCTTCAGTCCGCAGGCCAGCGCTCTATCCACCAAGCCAAACCGGCTAGGGAGCAGGGAAGTATTTTTATCAGAGTAGTATTTTCAGATATTACCCTGGCTGCAAAATGGATTGCAGGGGGACTGGAGAGATATTAGGAGACCATTTAGAAAGTGGTTGCAGGAAAGCAAACAATGAAGGTGGCTTGGATTAGAATGATTAAAGAGTGAAGGATGAGAAAAGTTTGGTTTCAAGAAATAAGTAGGAGGTATAATCAACAAGACCTTGTGCTTGATCAAATTTGTAGAGTAAAGTGGAATCAGGGTCATCTTGGGATATGTTAATTTTAAGGTATCATTGAGACATCCAAGAGGAAATGTTGTAATAAGTTTGATGTATATGTTAGGAGCTTCAAAAATATGTTTGGGCTGCAGATTTAAATTTGGGATTTTCTGTGTATATATAGTAATTAAAGCCACAAGGGTAGAGGAGATCACTGAGTGCAATGGCCCTGGCTGTCCATATGTTTTTGTACAGCCCACTAGCTAAGAATTATTTTTACATGTTTCAATGATTGGGGGGAAAATTCAAAAGAAGAATAATATTTTTTGACACATGAAGATTATATGAAAATCAGATTTCATGTCTATAAATAAAGTTTTATTGAAACACGGACACTTACTTATTGACAGCTTTCAAGCTATGCTGGCAGAGTTTAATAGTTGTGATGGAGACCCAGAGATTGTGTGGTCTGCAATGCCTAAATATGTTCTCTATGACCATTTACAGAAACCTTGCAGACCCCTGACTTAGACAAAGATGATAGAATAAGAAGTGAAGAAGGCCCCAGGCCACCTTCTGTTAAATGTCCACATCAGTGGTTTATTTGAAAATAATGAACTGCCCTAGCTGGTTTGGCTCAGTGGATAGAGCATCGGCCTGTGGACAGAGCATCGGCCTGTGGACTGAAAGGTCTGGGGTTTGATTCCGGTCAAGAGCACGTACTTAGGTTGCAGGCTTTCGGCCCTGGTTAGGGGCATGAGGGAGGCAACCAGTCGATGTGTCTCTCTCACATCAGTGTTTCTGTCTCTCCCTCTCCCTTCTTCTCTCTCTAAAAATCAATGAAAAAAAAATATCCTAGGGTGAGGATTAAAAAAAGAAAGAAAGGATATAATAAACTGACAAAAGAAACTAAGAAACTGCCTGAGAGTAGGACAAACAGGGAGTGTTATCACACTTGATTCGAGGGTGAGCACTTGATTTGTCCTTAGGAGATCAGTTTGAAAGAAAGAGGGAAGGGAAGAGTGGCAGAAGCCAGATGAGGCAGGTTGTGGGGAGAGTGGTATGAGAGGAACTGGAGATGATGACTGTTGACAGCATTTCTAAGAACTTTGACTGGATGGGGAAAGGGACTACTATGTTTGGGAGAACACACAGGTTAAAGCAAGCTTTTACTTTTTAAATTTTCTTTATTTTTACTTTTATTAAGGTGAAAGAACTTGAGTATATATAAATGCAAAATGAAGGAAGCCATTAAAATGTGATAGGTTGAAGACTTAGAAGAGAAGGAATCATTATTAGTGCAAGTTCCCTGAGAAAGAAGTATCCTGGAACATGTGTAACTTTTGCCTGTCTCAAGATGTACACATCCCGTTTCTTTTCTCTCAGCCTACAATTTTTTTAAATCAACCCCCACCTCACCCTTGTTTCTTCTGGTTCATCCTCCCATTTGTCCTTCAGATCTCTTTTTTTGTCATTGCCTTAAGATCTCTTCTTGACTCATTCTACGGCCCCCGCTCAATCTAAATTAGATGCCAACTGCCTGAATGAATGAATGACAAGATCCAGAGCACAGAGAGAGGAAAGGATCTTGGATGGAAACGATTCTTCTTTACTGTTGCAGGAAAAATAAGAATTGTATAAACTCAGGAGGCTGAAGGAATTTCCACCTGATTGCCTTTATTCACTCTGTTGATTAGGAGGCAAGACTATCTGAAGAAAGTGAGGCTGTCCAGGATCCTGGAGGTTTGAGAAGAGTGGAGAAAGTTTGAAATAGTCATTGCAGGGAGTGGAAATGTGCTGACTATTAAAACGTCATAGTAAGAGCCTGGGTGGTATTGAGGCTCCAGCTGAGTTCACAGAAATAGGCTGTAAACATACCGTGAGAGGGTTCTGCCTGGTTATGCAATTTCTACAATAATATTCAGCAGCCTAAGTGTAGGAATAAAGATGATGGATATCTGAATCGATTCCAGGTCTGGGGTTTCTAGATGGGTGTAACCAAAAGACAAAGGGTCCAGAAACTTAAACTGTTGGCAAAAGAGAGCTATCAGTGTGCAAAGAAAATGAAGGTAGGAGATGGATGGAGAAGAGGAAATTGGAGTAAAATAGAAGGTGTAAAACAAGTGCAGTGGTAGTGGTTAGACAAGCTGCAAAGAGATGAAGAGTGGTTAGATTGAGTTGTTGGTCTTTTAAGGTACTTGGAGAATGAGAAGAATTGGGGGACAGTTGTAAAAGCTGCCTTTGACATGATTGCATCTTTATAAGAAGAAGTGCCAGATGGTCTTAGAAACGGAAAATTTTACTATGAGTTGGGCAAGAAGTTATTGCTGCATGTTAAAGGGGTTCAGACGGGTCTCCCTAAGGTGAGCCACTTTGGCATCTGAAGTTTTTGAGCTGAAGGCAATTATAGGGGTTCAGAATGAGTCACTCAAGATATGCCTCTGTGGTATTCGGATTGTTTTGAGCTAAAGGCAACCAAGATCCTGGGAGCTCAAGATAAACGTCTGACCCCTCCTTCCTTAACTACTTAGAAGAATTTGAAATAGGGGCCTTGCCCATAATAACAGATTATGAGAGATGACCTCCCTATGTGGCAGGGCAAACTACTGATTACTGAACATGTGCTCTTCCTGCAATTACATTCTGAAGCCCCAAGACACCTTACCTCACCCCTAGCTCAGATTGTCATGTAGACAGTATCTTCCCTTTCTGTCTCTGAATCTTTCATATATGCAGAGTTCCCATACATATGTATGTAATTAAATGTGGTTATTTTCTTTTGTTAACCTGTATCATGTCTATTTGATTATTAGACTAGCTGAAAGAACCTTGAGGGTAGAGGAAAGTTTCTTCTTCATTCACAAGACCCTGTGGGCTCAAGAGAAACTTTTACTGCCTTGGCAGGTGTAGCTCAGTTGGTTGGTTGTTGTTCCATGCACCAGAAGGTTTGCCGGTTCACTTCCTGGTCAGGGTATATGCTCAGTTGTGGGCTTGATCCCTAGTAGAGGGCCTGCGGGAGACACCAATCTGTTTCGCTCTCCATTAATGTTTCTCTCTCTCTCTCTCTCTCTCTCTCTCTCTCTCTCTCTCTCCCTCCCTCTCTCCCTCCCTCACTCCCTCCCTCTCTCCCTCTTCCTTCCTCTCTCTCTCAAAACCAATTAAAATTTTTGCGCGCGCGCACACACACGCACACACACACACACACACACACACACACACGAGAGAGAGAGAGAGAGAGAGAGAGAGAGAGAGAGAGAGAGAGAGAGAGGAGAGAGGAGAGAGGAGAGAGAAACTTTTACCTTTCCCCGAAAGAATTTAAATTAAGAGCCTTGCCCATAAGAGATTATCAGACATAACCTCTTTTGACCTATAGGGCCAGGCAAGCATCTAATTACTTAACATCTGCTCTTTTTATCATCCTATGAATGACCTTCCTCCCCTCTGAAGCCCCAAGATACCTTGTCTCACTCCTAGCTCAGAATATCATATATACCCCATTTTTCCTTTCTGTCTCTGAATCTTACATGTTTGGGGTCTCTGACTCACTCGTGTATGTGGGGTTCCCATACATATTTAATTACATTTGGTTATTTCTCTTGTTAATCTGTCTCATGCCGGTTTAATTATTAGACCAGCTGGAAGAACTTTTTCTTCTTCCCCCACAATGTTAAATCATCTGGTTTGATTCTTCATTCCCACTGCTCATTATCTGCATGACAACATCTGTGTCTGTAGAAGGAAAATCATAATTGGCCCTACTGAATGGAATTGTTCTGATGATTAAATGAGACGGTCCATAAAAACCACTTAGCACAGTGCCTGGCACATGGTAAGAATTCAGTAAATGTTAATTATTGATGTTTTTGCTGATGTTATTATATGGATCCAAATGGTTATCTCAAGTCCCTTTAATCTAGCAATAATCTTGGGCCTCATAAGTTTCTTTTGTATATATCCAGTCTAATTTTTAGCAACTCTAGTTTTTTTCTTAATATGACCATGAACTCTGTGGAGTCATATGCAGCTTGTAGTTAACTGTAGTGCAAGAGCCTGACATTAAACTTTTTAATTGTAGTATAAGTGCCTGATATTAGGCTTTTGATTGTCAAAGCATCCATTTCAAAAAACACTCACCTTGAATGAACATATTACCAGCTGAGTGACACAGCTACTAGCAAAACAACCAGATAAGGAATCAGGCCACCCCCATCCATGAGGTTCCCTCTTTCAGAAAGCCCTGGGTATTACATATTACATGCAAGATACTCACTTCAACTTGATTTGGTGAACACACACTACAATATACAAATGATCTACACTAATAAAAGAGGGATATGCAAATTAACCATACCTCCACAACGCCCACCAACCAATCAGGAGTGAGTATGCAAATTAACCCAACAAAGATGGTGGGTTAATTTGCATAAGCAGGCACCGAGTGGCCGGAGGCGGGGTGGCTGCTTGTGTGTGCACTGGCCACCGAGCTGCTGGGGGCGGGGCATGATGCCGAACAGGTGCAGAGTGGCCGGGGGCGGGGCGGGGCAGGACGCCTGGCTTCATCGCCAAGCGTCTGGGTCACTCTGGCCTGGAGGGCTGGGCTGGGGGCATGCCCCGAGCCACGTGGCGGCCGCCAGGAGCACGCCACCAGCCCAGCGGAAACAATGCAGGGCTGCTGGGGTGGGGACTTGCCCCAAGCTGCTGCCGCGCCGCCAGCCTGGTGGACACAACGTGGGGCTGCCAGGCTAGGGGCGTGCCCCCGGCAGCAGCTGCACGGCCCAGGTCCACGCCCCCAGCCCAGCTGGACCTTCTGGATGCTGAAGCTGACCCCATGCAGACACTGCAGGGCGGAGCCCACAGGCACGCAGCCTGTACACCTTGCTCCGTGGCCGATCCCTCCCTGCTCCCACATCCCTCGTTCTAGGGCCAAGCCCCAACCCGGAATGGAACCTGCAGCCTCACCTCCCATTGTGCCCTCACAGCATCCGCTCCACGTGGTCTGCCCACCCGTTTCCAAGCTGCGGCACCTGCCCCTCCTTGTAAGCCCAGCCTCCATCCCACTGGGACATTGTCCTTCACCTCCACTCTCCACCAGCGCCCTGAGCATCAGAGCTGGCTGCGGACACCCGCCCTCCTCCCACACCCCCCGACTGAGGCCCCAGGATTCTGAGCTGTGGGTCCCTGCCCTACGTCTTTGTGCAACTGCTGGGAGGCCTCTAACTCTCCCCCAGGGGCGCTGGCTCTCAGGGCTTCCTGCCCATCCCAAGTCAGGTCTGTGGCCTAAAGGGACCGGATGTGGAAAGCTGGGTCATGAGTGGCCCCCACTGTGCCGGTCCTGGGGATTTGAAAAGTGGACCACAGGTGGTTCAGCAGCTTTGGAGTTTGGCTCTAAACCTGAGAGAATGCTCCCTCCACATCCAGTACGCTGCCCTCCAAGGGCCGCACGGCACTCTCCGGCGGCCTGAGGGCTCGCGGGCAGGCGCGGCGCTGCCTGAGGGCCCTGGCGCGTTTTCTCGGAAAGGGAAAGCCTGCTGCGTGCAAGCTCGTGTTCACCAAGGGAGCCATGAGCCTCTAAACGTGACCACCTTATATTTGTAGACTTTGTGTGTAAACACACTAGCAAATCCAGCAGCCACCAGGGGCTGATTTTCACTTTAAAAACAGAGACCCCATAATAAAAATTACTTCTAAAAATGGGCCTCTGTAGCACATGCCCATGCCAGGCACATAGCTGACGCTGTTAGATTGTATCTGTGTACATGTAACTCTCATACCACGTGCATTTGTAACCTTTGAGACTTAAGAACTTTAGAAACTATAAAGATTCAAATACAAATAGGCCAGGGGTTCACTAGGTCCCGAGGACTAGAACCCCTGAAGGCTGGCGGGGAGGGTGCTGAGCCCACATCTCCCGCCTGAGGCTAGAGGCCCGCACGCACCTGCAGGAAGCTGGCTGGGGCTGCAGTGGGGCGGTGGGCGGGCTGGGGTGGAGGTGGGCCGCTGTGGGGCGTCTGCACTGGGAAGCAGGGCCTGGCTCTGTGGGTACCTGTGGGTGTCACGCAGGAAGAAGAAAGAGACCTTTAAGGAAGGTGTCGGTGTGACCCCACTGGGCTCATCAAAACGAAAACCGTCTGTGCATCAGAGGACACTGTCCACGGTGTGAAAATGCCCTGGAAGTGCCTGCAGGTCCCCCGTCTGTGAAGGGACCGACACCTGGAACCTAGTAGCGCTCCCCTCACTCAACCCAGCACCAACCTGACGGAACGTGGGCAAGGGCCTCAGATGGACATTTCTCTAAAGAAAAGGTGCAAATGGCCGATGAGCAGCTGAACAGACGCTTGACACTCACCCACAGGGAAATGCAGCCAAAGAGAGATGAGATGCCACTCGCACCCACTCCCTGGCTGTGATGAAGCCCCTGAAACAACAGTGCTGGTGGGATGCAGAGAAACCAGCATCTGCACGGCTGGTGGGAAGTTAAAGTGGGGCAGCCATTGTGCAAACGCCTGGTGCTTCCTTAAAAAGTGAAACATAGCCCAGCTGGTGTGCTCAGTGGTTATCATCCTGTGCACCCGGAGGTCACGGTTTGATGCCCAGTCAGGGTACATGCCTGGGGTGCAGGCTCGATCCCCAGTGAGGGGCATGCAGGAGGCAGCTGATCAATGATGTTTCTATCTCTCACTATTGATGTTTCTATCTCTCTCTCTCCTTCTCCCTCTCTGAAATCAAGAAAAAAAAAATCCTATCTAATAAATCCTTCCCCTGGTCGCCGGGTCGCCTCCCACCCCTACGGGCTCCTGGACTGTGAGAGGGGCAGGCCGGGCTGAGGGACGCCCCCTCCAGTGCATGAATTTTCATGCAGTGGGCCTCTAGTGTATATAATTGTACGCCTGAAACCTATATAATTTTATTAACCAACTAGAGGCCCGGTGCACGAAATTCATGCCCGTGTGTGTGTGTGTGTGTGTGTGTGTGTGTGTGTGTGTCCCTCAGCCCAGCCTATACCCTCTCCAATCTGGGACATCCCTCTCAAAATCTAGGATTGCTGGCTCCCAACCACTTGCCTGCCTGCCTGCTTGATTGCCCCAACCACTTATACCTACCAGCCTGATCACCCCCTAACCACTCCCCTGCTAGCCTGATCAATGCTTAACTGCTCCCCTGCTGGCCCGATGGCCCCTAACTGCCCTCCCCTGCCAGCCTGGTCTGCCCCAACTGCCCTCCCCTGCTGGCCCTGTCACCCCTAACTGCCCTCCCTTGCCACCCTAGTTGCCCCTCACTGCCCTCCCCTGCTGGCCTGGTTGCCCCCAACTGCCCTCTCCCCCTGCAGACCTGATCACCCCCAACTGCCCTCCCTTTCAGGCCTGGTTCCTCCCAACTGCCCTTCCCTGCTGGCCTGATCACCCACAATTGCCCTCCCCTTCCAGCCATCTTGTGGTGGCCATCTTTGACCACATGGGGGCGGACATCTTGTGTGTTGGAGTGATGGTCAATTTGCATATTACCTCTTTTTTAGATAGGATGTTATCCTAATAAATTCAATAAAAACAAAAAAGAAAGATAATTCAGATGAAAAGACACACATAGACTGAAAATAAAGGGAAGGAAAAATACCCTACCTAATAAAAGAGCAATATGCAAATTAACCATCACTCCACTACATCCACAAGCCACGCCCACCAGCCAATCAGAGCGAGTATGCAAATTAGCCCCAACCAAGATGGCTGCTGCCACAGAGAGCAGGAAGGAGGCTTGTGTTTCCCTGGTGATAGAGGAAGCCAAGCTTTCCACACACCCTGGTGGGCCCAGGCCTCCACTCAAGAATACAAAGTTTCAATTATAGAAGATAAATCCCAAGAAAAATGGCCACAGCCACGGAGCTGGAGAGAGCAGGCTAGGGTTGCCCCCGGTGACCGAGGAAGCCAAGCTTTCAACCTGCCCTCGCCGGCCCAGGCCTCCGCTTAAGGCTACAAAGTTTCAATTAAAGAAGGTAAACAAATCCAAACAGAAATGGCAGCAGCCACGGAGCGAGCAGAAGGCTTGGCTCCGCTCCAGGCTACAAAGTTTCAATTGTAGAAGATAAATATACCCCAGATACCAGGGCCTCCCCTTGGGTCGCCAGGGAGCATGGCCGGCCTGCCTGCAAACTACCACAGGCCCCTCGCCCAGGCTGCCCCATGCCCCAAGGGAACCTCCACCCTGATCTGGGACACCCTTCAGGGTAAACCAGCTGGCCCCCACCTGTGCACCAGGCCTCTATCCTATCTAATAAAAGAGTAATATGCAGATTGACTATCACTCCAACACACAATATGGCTGCCCCCATGTGGTCAAAGATCCTGCCCCCATGTGGACACAAGATGGCCACCACAAGATGGCCAGCAGGGGAGGGCAGTTGGGAGGCACCAGGCCTGTAAGGGAGGGCAGTTGGAGGCAATCAACCCTGCAGGGGAGGGCAGTTAGGGGTGACCAGGCTGGCAGAGGAGGGAAGTTGGGGGCAAACAGGCTGGCAGGGGAGCAGTTAGACATCAATCAGGCTGGCAGCAGAGTGGTTAGGGGGTGATCAGGCTGGCAGGCAGAAGTGGTTAGGGGCAATCAGGAAGGCAGGCAGGCGAGCAGTTGGGAGCCAGCAGTCCTGGATTGTGAGAGGGATCCCAGATTGGAAAGGGTGCAGGCTGGGCTGAGGGACACCCCCTCCCCCCCCGTGCACACATTTCGTGCACCGGGCCTCTAGTATCTCATGAAAAAGAAAAAGAGTTGGGATTGCAATACTTATACCAGACAAAATAGACTTTAAAACAAAGGTTATAACAAGAGACAATGAAGGACCCAGCAATTATACTTCTAGGTATTTATCCAAAGAAACCCAAAACACTAAATTGAAAAGATATATGCATCCATATGTTCATTGTAGCATTATTTACAATAGCCAAGATATAGAAGCAACCTAAGTGTCCATCAATACATGAATGGGTAAAGAAGTGGTGCATATATACAATGGAATATGACTCAGCCATAAAAAAGAGTGAAATCTTGCCATCTACAACAACATGGATAGACCTAAAGGGTATTGTTCTGAGTGAAATGTGTCAGACAGAGAAAGATAAATACTTATTATTTCATTTATATGTGGGATCTAAAAACAAAACTAAACAAAAGAAATGAACCAGCAGAACAGAAACAGACTCATAGATACAGAGAACATTTTGATGGTTCCCAGGTAGGAGTGAGGCTTGGGGATTGGGTGGAAAAGGAAAAGGATTGAGAAGTACAAATGGTTAGTTACAGAATATTCATGGAGCTGTAAAGTACAGCATAGGGAATATAGTCAATAATCCTATATAATAAAAAACTAATATGCAAATTGACTGAACGGTGGAATGACTGGTCACTATGACACCCACTGACCACCAAGGGGCAGATGCTCAGTACAGGTGCTACCCCCTAGTGGTCAGTGTGCTCCCACAGGGGGAGTGTCGCTCAGCCAGAAGCAGGGCACATAGTTGGCGAGCGCAGCGGCGGTGGCGGGGGCCCTCTCCCACCTCCACAGCAGCACTAAGGACCCCTTGGGGGATGTCTGACTGCTAGCAGGCGGACATCCCCCAAGGGGTCCCGGACTGCAGGCCGGGCTGAGGACCTCCCTTCCCACCCCCCCCGCCAGTGCATAAATGTCATGCACCAGGCCCCTAGTCTTATCTAATAAAAGAGTAATATGCAAATTGACCATCACTCCAAGACACAAGATGGCTGCCACAAGACGGCCTGCAGGGGAGGGCAGTTTTGGGCAGTTAGGGGTGACCTGGCCAGCAAGGAAGGGCAGTTGGGGGATCCAGGCCTGCAGGGTAGGGCAGTTGGAGGGACCAGGCCTGCAGGGGAGGACAGTTGGGTGGGACCCAGGCCTACAGGGGAGGGCAGTTGGGGGGGACCAGGTCTGCAGGGGAGGACAGTTGGGTGGGACCCAGACCTGTAGGGGAGGGCAGTTGGGGGGGACCAGGCCTGCAGAGGAGGGCAGTTGTGGGTGACCGGGCCGGCAGGGGAGGGTGGTTGTGGGGGGGGGGGGACGAGGCCTGCAGGGGAGGGCAGTTGGGGGGGGCAGGCCAGCAGGGGAGGGCAGTTGGGGGCGACCAGGCCTGCAGGGGAGGACAGTTAGGGGTGACCAAACTGGCAGGGGAGGGCAGTTAGGGGCAATTGGGCCAGCTGGGGAGCAGTTAGACATTGATCAGACTTGCAGGCAGAAGCGGTTAGGGGCAATCAGGCAGAGGCAGGCAAGTGGTTGGGAGCCTGCAGTCCTGGATTGTGAGAGGGATGTCCAACTGCCCGTTTCAGCCCGATCCCAGTGGGATCGGGCTGAAATGAGTGGTCAGACATCCCTCAAGGGGTCCCAAATTGGAGAGGGTGCAGGCTGGACTGAGGGACAACCCCTCTCCCGTGCACGAATTTCGTGCACCGGGCCTCTAGTATTGTAATAACTATGTATGGTGTCAGTTAGGTACTAAATTTATTGGGGTGGTCACTACGTAAGTTATATAAATGTCTAATCACTGGGTTATATTTTGGAAACTAATATAGTATTGTACATCAACTGTAATTGAAAAATTATTTTATAAAAGAGAAAGCTTTAGTAAATTAAATAACTGACCTCTTGAGTGACCCCACTTCTTCCTTCCTGTGTCCTAATTCTGCTCTTATACTTTAAATTAGCTAATAAAAAGTGAACCCAGGAACCCTAGACACTCCATTTTTGGATCCTAATAAAAGCAGAGCCCCAGGTCCATTTTCTTTCTCTACCTGTGACCTCTCTTTGTGCCCTTTGGGCATGCCACATACCCTTCACGACCTGAGAATAATAAATCCTGTACCTCAGGTCTGTCTGAGTAATACAGTTGGGTGAGCACCTTAGGCATTGCTAGCCGATAGGAGCACTGTCAGTAGGCTAGTGCCGACATAACAGTAACATGACAAGTGTGACCCTAAAGCCTCCTGAGCATCATTGTTCTAGTCTGTAAAATAATAGATTGTAAATTTTTTTTATGTCTCATACCAGATTGAGATTAATAGCCTAAAACTGAATGTTATATTTTAAACATTTAAATATAACTTAACAATTAATAAAGAAGAGCTAGAAAAGATACTACTTATTCCTATTCAGATGTTTAGTGTTGTCCCTAAGGGAAATATTCATTCAACAATAAACATTTAATTTTACCATGTGTAAAGAATTTAGAGATTGAATAAAAGTCTCTTCTTAAAAGGATCCCTTAAAAGGATTCCAATATTATTGACTATATTCCCTATGCTGGAGACAAACAGAAATAGACATTAGATATATAATGTGATGACATACGATCCTAAGGGATCACAAAAGTGATATGGGAATAGAGGGGTTGGAGTGATTAGTCTGCCTGGGAGAGCAGAGAAATGAACCTGTGTCCTTAGATGGTTCTGTTTATTTGAAGTCTATACAAGTATCTCCGTTATGGAACCTTCTCTGGCTGAGGCAGTGTGATGTAAAGGGAGAGGAGTGATCTGATATAAGAAATGGGCCTTGCTTAAAAACTGTGTGAATCAATGGAAAGGGAAGAATGCAGGATGTCTCAGAACATTCAGTTTTGAACAAAGACAGATGAATAAAGGAAGAAGAGCAGTTGGGAGTGTGTGGGTGGATTCTCCTGGGATATACTCAGGGACTTTAAGAAGAAGTATATCTGTTGGAAGTTTCCAGATTTAGGAAATTTCCTAAAAGGGAAACAATCAGACTTTGTATGTATCCTGATTCTATGAAAGAGGGTCCTCTTGCCCTCCTGGCCAATTAAACCTTAATTTAATCAAGTTTTAGATCTAATTCCCAATCTACAGGAAATGTGTGGTAGTAAAATAAGTTAAAAAACAAAAAAACCCAAAAAGCAGTCAGCCAAATCTAGAATGTGGGATTTTTCTACAAGACAAAAGAGTTGTTCTAGAAGAAAAGAAACTTAAAAGAGATTTAGGTAGCATCATAAACAAGTTCAAATTGTTCAGATCCTTATTTCAACAACTTAACCAACTGTATAAAATTTTTTAGATTATTAGAAAGTTTGAATTTAAATTGGGTATCCAATTATATTAAAGGACTATTGCTAATTTTGTTACATGTAGTAACATGTTGAGTAAGGAAATTTTGTATTCCTTTCTTTTGAGATGCATACTGACATTTCCAGGGGTGAAAAGACATAATGGCTCAGAATTTTCTTTGAAATATTGAAGTTAAAGGAAATGTGGAGGGTAGTAATTGAATCAAGCATAACATTTTATTGATGATTGTTAAAGTTGATTGATAGGACGTGGAGCTGAGGAGAAAGTTGGGGCTAGTGATAGAAATACAAATTTGAATGCGGTGTTAGGGTAGGGTTCTTGGTGTACTTGATATTCTCATACTACTTAAAGTGGACAGCTGCAGCTTTACAGCACCAATCCAGGGTGACCTTGAAGGAGAGTGGTGAAGGAAAATCCTCCAATAGGCAGAACCTGGAGTACATGTTGAGTTCACTTTGTTTGGAGGGAGAGATGGCCAGAAGTGTGGATCTACATTCATTATGTGAACAGTTGTGCAGTTGGGCTGGATATCAGGGACTTGGAAGAAATAGGGTTGGAAGATTGGTGACAAGGAAGTCTGGGAAAGAGGTATGTGGAAGGATCTCTCAGGATGGGCATAGACTCTGAAGATATTTGTATCCCATGTAAAACTTGCCAAACAGCATATACTACATAGGAGACACTTAATTTTCAGGTGAAGTAAATGGCACATCCTGTATGTATCAGCCATCCACTTTCCCTAGTCACCCAGTGCTTCCTCAATGGGCCCGTGAACAAAGTGGCTGTGGTTGCAAGGATGGAAGCTGTGAGTGGACTCAGCAATAGGGCTTTCCATTACCAAGGCGGACCTGGCCAATGGTACTGTTGAATGTCGAATCTGCTCACAGCAGAGAACAACACAGAGCCCTGAAATGGTACTAAGGGGACCAGCCAGCCATCTGGTGTCAGATTGATTACACTGGACCTCTTTTATCATTGAAGGAGTAGAGATTTGCCCTCACTGGAATAGACATTATTTTCATAGAGGTAAATGTGATGACCCACGTCCCGCGTGGTTCAGGGTTCAGGCTCTGGAAGAGGGGCCGCACGCAAATGAAAGAGATGAGACAAGAAATAATAATTTGGAAATATTGGGAGACCAGGCCAGGCGGGAGCCCAACTCAAGAGGAAGGACTCCGGTTGGGCTTAGGCCTTGCCATCCTTTTATTCAATTTGGGATACACCTATAGCCCTTAGGCAGGCAATTTCCAGTAACAGACAGAGTATCTGATCAGTAAGGATTTACATGACTATCTGGTAGGGAAGTTGCTTCAGCTACCATTGCCTGGACTAAACAGTGGGTGTACAGCCCTGACCTTTCCCAGAGCTCAAGGGTCACCAGCATTCCGGGATCCTTGTCCACACCTCTCTGCTAATGAAGACAATGGGCGGTTTCCCACAGGAGAAACAGCTAAAAACATAGTAATAGTTGCCTTTGGGAATTAGGACCGCATGTAGGGAGAGGCATGGCCCTCAATACTTCATTATAAGTCTTTTAATAATATTGGATTTTGAAACCATAATGATATATTGCCTTGATTTAAAAAAATTAATAATAAAAGAAATAAGAAAGGAAACCACACTGGCCTGGAATTTTAAGTGTAATCCAGAGAAGTTTATCAGGACTGTAGATATCTTGGGACCACTGTTCTAACTCACTGGCTATTTTATTTAAAAAGAGCAAAATGGACAAATTCCCTTGTAAGGGCGACATAAGCTGAAATAAGGTGGATTTTGAGTTGATTTGGCAGTGGGCTCTTCTTTTTACATCAGTCATGTTCCCATCATCTCAGATGAGCACTGGGTAGTTGTTAGGTGTCATTTGGTTGATCACGGCATGTACTTGGTGTAAGGGGCTGAAGGGGGTTAGAATTATAGTGAGACCCCCAATGGTGAAGGATGTGACCACAGCCTGCTCTTGGGCCCAGGCATTCTTGAAGAAGGTGATGGGTCTCCTGGCCATGTTGGTCTCACAGTGGTGGCCCATCTGTGATATTATGGCAATGACAATGACATCAAATTTATTGAGATATTTCTAGGAGCCAGAAACTACATGGGCAGACAAGGTCATAGTTAAGCTTGGGTGACTTCAAGGCCTCCATTACCAGTTGCTTTGGATTCTCACTTTTGTCTACCAGCCCAGGATTTAGTAAGCTATGGCTCACAGGCTAGCTGCCTATTTTTGTACATAAAGTTTTATTGAAACACAGTCACACTCACTTATTTATATATTTTATATGATTTTTCAAAAACTGTGGGGCTGACCAGCAGCCCCTGAATGATGGATGAACAGATTACTCAGTGACAGTTTGACTATGAAAGAGAGGGCTAAGGGGTCCCTGGCTTTAGTAGCCAGAGCAGCCTCTATTGCCTGCCTCATTAGACCTTTATTGGAATTTTTATCTTTAGATACAATCAGTAGGGTGAGTAATCTTGGGAGGACACATGTGTTTACATTGCCCTCTAGGCAAGGGCATTCAGGGATTAAGCATAAGGATTCCAGTAAACACTGTCGGATCTGCATATACAGGCTTGTTTGGAAAGGTCAAGGAATAATTAGGGGTGCCGCCTTCGACACTCCTCTAAGTCTCCCCTAAGTTGGAATTCCGATAAACAGGGCAGGCGGCCTTCCACACACTTCCCTTTTATCAGAATGTCCTCCTTACAACTTTCCAACCAAGTCTTTTGTGCTCCCCAACAAAAAACCTGTTTGTATGTTTTATTGATTCTTAAAGCTTTGTTTCCACCACAAGATCCTGATCATTGACTACATTAACATCCTCATTGATATTCTTTTTCAAAATACATATTTTTGTTGATTTTAGAGAGGAAGCGAGAGGGAGAGAGAGACAGAAACATCAATGATGAGAGAGAATTATTGGTCAGTTGCCTCCTGCACATCCCCTATTGAGGACTGAGCCTGCAATCCTGGCATGTGCCCTGCCCGGAAATCAAACTGTGACCTCCTGGTTCATAGGTTGATTCTCAACCACTGAGCCACATCAGCCAGGCCATTGATATTCTTTGTTGTTGTTGCATACATTTTTTTTTTTATTGTGGTAAAAAAACACACACCCATAACTTAAAATTTACCATCTTAACCATTTTTAAGCATATAATTCAGTGGTGTTACATATATGCATTTTGTTGTGAAACAGAACTTTTTTTAAAATTTAAATTCTTTATTGTTTAAAGTATTACATAAGTCAGCACATGCCCTCACCGCCCCCCCTCCCCCAGAACTTTCTATCTTACAAGTCTGAAACTCTATTAAGTAACAACTTACCTTTTGTTCCCTCCCCAAGGCCCTAGTAGCCACCATTCTACTTTCTGTCTCTATGAATTTGCCTACTTTGAATACCTCACGTAAGTGGAATTATGCAGTATTTGTCTTTCTGTTACTGACTTATTTCATTTAGCATAATTTCCTCAAGATTCATTTATGTTGTAGCATGTGGCTGAATTTCCTTCCTTTTTAAGGCTGAATAATGTTGCATTTTATATATATATACATACACACACACACACACACATACACACACATACACTGACTAATAAAAGAGTAATATGCAAATTGACACACACACACACAAACACATACATATCCGATCTAATAAAAGAGTAATATGCAAATTGACTGTCATACCAAGACACAAGATGGCCAGCAGGGGAGGGCAGTTGTGGGAAGTTAGGGGTGACTAGGCCTGCAGGGGAGGGCAGTTGTGGGCAATCAGGTCAGCAGGGAGGGCAGTTAGGGGTGACCAGGCCAGCAGAGGAGGGCAGTTGGGGAGGAACCAGGCCAGCAGAGGAGGGCAGTTGGGGGGGACCAGGCCAGCAGGGGAGGACACTTGGGGGGACCAGGCCAGCAGGGAGAACAGTTAGGGGTGACCAGCCCAGCAGAGAAGGGCAGTTGGGGGAGACCAGGACAGCAGGGGAGGGCAGTTGTGGGAACCAGGCCAGCAGGGGAGGGCAGGGGGGGGACCAGGCCTGCAGGGGAGGGCAGTTGTGGGGGGGCCACCAGGCCTGCAGGGGAGGGCAATTGGGAGCCAGCAGTCCTGGATTGTGAGAGTGGGATCGGGCCTAAACGGGTGGTCGGACATCCCTCAAGGGGTCCCAGATTGGAGAGGGTGCAGGCTGGGCTGAGGGACCCCTCCCCCGCCCCCTGTGCATAAATTTCATGCACCAGGCCTCTAATACACACACACACACACACACACACACACACGCACGCACACACACACACACATCAGGTTGTTTATGCAATTATCTGCCAGTGAACATCTGGATTGCTTCCATGTCTTTGGCTATTGTGAACAGTGCTGCTATTAACACGAGTGTGCACATACCTCTACTATAACTGCGTTTGCACTACAATGGCAGAGTTGAAGAGTTATGTCAGAGACTACATGTCCTGCAATCCTAAAGTATTTATCTGTACTAAAGTATTTAAGGAAAACTTTTCAGAATCCTACTCTAACCCAGTGAAACTCTCAAAGACGCTCATCAACTTCTCCACTGTTTTTCCCTGATTAGAAATCTGTGGGTATCTGTTTCTCTGGTGTTTTAGTAATTCCTCACAATCTTACTAGATCTTTGATGCTCTTAGAGAGAACATTTTTATATTTCACCCAGCTTCCCTAGTTGTTTTCAGCACTACGGTTGGCCTGAATTGCCAAAAGTAAAAATCAGCTCTAGTACCTTTTAATAATTCATTTTATATTTAAAGTAGCCAGAATCAGTTTCTGTTGATTGCTGTTAAGAACTTTGAATGATCATTTTCTTCTACTTGAAGATATGAAAATGATTCCACTGAGAAAAATACCCAGATATTTTGCATGTTTATGTTGCTGGGAAACCAGCGAAAGGAAAGATCCTGATTTTGGCTAGATTGATAAGCACTGATTAAGAAGGATAAATTAGCCGAAACCGGTTTGGCTCAGTGGATAGAGCGTCGGCCTGCAGACTCAAGGGTCCCAGGTTCGATTCCAGTCAAGGGCATGTACCTTGGTTTTGGGCACATCCCCAGTAGGGGGTGTGCAAGAGGCAGCTGATCGATGTTTCTCTCTCATCGATGTTTCTAACTCTCTATCCCTCTCTCTTCCTCTCTGTAAAAAATCAATAAAATATATATTTTAAAAAAAGGATAAATTAGGTTTTGTATGCACTCAGATGGCAGAGAGGATTATGCTTGGAACTTGGCTTATGCTACTGCCTTCTCCAGGGGTACAAGTGAGTAGGAGATTGGCTCGACCTTATGTTGCTATGGACCACTTCAGTCATCCCACCAGATGAAGAAGCTTAACTGACTGAGGTTTGAGGTGTGTGTGTTTGGTTAGTTGGTTTTCTTGTTTTGTTTTTTTGGTTAATCCTCACCCAAGGCTATTTTTTCATTGATTTTTAGAGAGAATGGAAGGGAGGGGGAGAGACAGAGAGAGAAAAACATCAATGTAAGAGAGACACATTGATTGGTTGCCTCCCGCCTGCACCCCAACCAGGGTCAGGGATCAAGCCTGCAACCGAGGTACGTGCCCTTGGCCAGAATTGAACCCAGGATCCTTCAGTCCGTGGGCTGATGCTCTATCCACTGAGCCAAACCAGCTAGGGCATAGTTGGTTTTTTGGTAACTTTTCATGTTGACATGTAATCACATTTACAGAAAAATTGAAACAATAGTACAAGGATCTCCTTTATACCATTTACCCAGATCTACTAATGGTTTGCAAAACCCCATTTGCTTCATCGTTCTGTGTGTGTGTGTGTGTGTGTGTGTGTGTGTGTGCAAACCTTTTTTGAACCATTTGAGAGTATGTTGGAGAGATCATTAAACACTTTGATACTTCCTAAGTACAAAGAAAAATTTTTTACATAGTCAGGAAATTTAGCGTGAACACTATACTGTTATCTAATTCATAGTCCATAGGTCATTTTTCCCTCCTGTTTCAGTAATGTCCTTAATAGCTTTTTGTAATACTTCCAGTTTAGAATCTAATCCAGGATCATGTATGCATTGATTTTCATTTCTCATTAATCTCCTTTCATCTAGAACAATTCTCCAGTCTTTCTTGATTTTTATATCTTTAAAGAGTTCAGGCCAGTTATTTTGTACAGCGTTGATTGGTTTTGATTTGTTTGGTGTTTTCTCATAACTACAAATCCAGTCTTCTCAGTGCTTCCCATCAGGAGGCACATGAGTCCATTTGTCGCAGTGTTAGTGATGTGACTTTGACCACTTGATTAGGAGATAGTTCCAGGGTTTTCCACTGTGAAGTTACAACTGGAAACAATTAAGTCATCAATAGGGAAATATTTTGAAACTACATAAATATTCTGTACCTCATCAAACTTTCATGCACTAGTTTTAGCAACCCTTAATGATTTCCTAACTCCATCATTCCTTCTGCATTTATCAGTTGACCTTTCACTGTGAAAGCTTTTCTGCCTCCTCTATATATGTATGACTCATCGTATGCTTTCCCTTCCCAAGCTCTGGAACCTGCACTGTCTTCAAGGAGCTCTTGACTGGCTGAATTTTTAACAAAGCCCAGGATCACATTAGTAAAGGGGAGTCCTCACGCCCAACGATAGCCTTTATGATCAGTTGCAGATAGCAAACTGTAGTGTCCAACTGTCCCCTCTGCAGAGGCTTTGCCTGGCAGCTGAATCTAAAGGAGGCCTCTGCCTTCACATCTGTTGGCCTCTATCACCTAACCCTGTTTTATTTTCTTCACCGCACTCATTCACTGTGGGGAGCCGGCACGGCCATGGCACACTCAGCCCCAGGGTGCCTTATGTGCCGCGCCAGCTCAGCCAGGTTCAGTGACCCTGAGAGGGGGCGGCTGAAAAGCTTAGAAAAGACAGACAAGAGAAGGAAAGCTGGGACTCGGTGGGACGCTGCTTCCCTGATGGGGAACCAGCAGCGCCAACGCCCACAAGCCATGTCTTTATTTTATAGCCGATGCCACGAGGCAAAGTAAGGGCGTGGCCAGGATGTTTACAACATTCTCGTGAGTTTCGATCCTACTCAATTACATGCACCTGATCAAGCTTTGTTTACTTGCAGCCTTTATCACTTAGGCACGTGGGGCCACGTGTTTGGACCACAGCTGTTGGCTATCATTGTGCTGGGAGGGCTCTGCCCTCCAAGCTGGGACTTACACGTGGCCATTTGAGGACTGTGCCCTCTCATCAGTCCAAGGCTTGAACCTGTCCAAACACTGTAGCCGCGCCCCACAATTCACTGTCTAAAATTATCTTGTTTGTTGGCATATATTTGTAATTTTTTAATTTCTTCAACTAGAATATAAAAGACCTACCAGTCCTAACTCATAGGTTTATACCTAGAACCTGAGCCTGGCTTCGAGTGTCTCCCCCCGATATCCCACGTGGTTCAGGGTTCAGGTTCAGGGTTTGGGCTCTGGAGGAGGCCGCACGCAAATGAAAGAGACTAGAAAATATTAATTTGGAAATATTGGGGGGCAGGCGGAAGCCCAGCTCGAGGAAGGACTCTGCTTTGCTCGGGCCTAGAGATCCCTTTTATTCAGGTTTTGGGATACACCCATAGCCCTTAGGCAGGCAATTCCAATAATAGCCAATCAGCAAGGATTTACATAAAACTAAAAGGTGGAAGTTGCTTTAGCTACCATTGTCTTAACTAAACAGTGGGTGGTTGGCTCTGACCTTTCAGAGCTCCAAGGTTGACCAGCCCTCCGGGTTCCTTGTCCACACCTCTCTGCTAGTGAAGACAGTGGGCGGCTGCCAACACCTGGCACAGTTTATTTGTTAAATATATAAACGAATGGCATCTTTCTGCTCAAAAATCCTATGAACACACATTTCCATACAAATTTTATATTTGTGGAGGATTTTCAAATGACATCTAACCAGATTCCCACCATTCCTTAGAAAAGTTTCTTGATCCCATATCCAGATAGGAAAATTCCCATGTATGGTAATGACTACAATGCCAGTGTTTTAAAGCATTTTATTTGTTTGTTTATTTATTTGTTAATCCTCACCTGAGGATATTTTTCCATTGGTTTTTAGAGTGAGTGGAAGGGATGGGGAGAGACAGAGGGAGAGAAACATAGATGTGAGAGAGACATTGATTGGTTGCCTCCTGCGCAAGGTATGTACTCGACCAGAATTGAACCTGGGACCCTTCAGTCCGTGGGCCGACACGCTATCCATTGAGTGAAACTGGCTAGGGCCAATGACAGTGTTTTAGTAAATGTTTTGCATGTTCAAATATTTCTCTATCAGCCTATAATGTATTTAAGTCACCCTGTTGCTTTTGTTGTTGTTAATCCTCACCTGAGATATTTTTCCATTGATTTTCAGAGAGAATGGAAGGGAGAGGGCGAGACAGAGAGAGAGAAACATTGATATGAGAGAGACACTTCAACTGGTTGCCTCCTGCACATGCCCCGACCAGGTCCAAGGATCAAGTCTGCAACCAAGGTACAAGCCCTCAGAACAGAACCCGAGACCCTTCAGTCCAAGGGCCAATGCTCTATCCATTGTGCCAAACCAGCTTTGGCCCTGTTGCTTTTTGTAACTGTTATCCCCCCAAAATATCAAGCTATTGCTGTGATTACTCTTTAAACCAATCTTTTTTCACTGGATCATCTCTGATACCCTGGTGCAGTTGGGTAATCTAATTCAGTATTTCCAGATGAGTCATCTGTGAAAGCCATCATGTGAATGCTAATCATGAAGTTACCACACCTCACCTGCTCGGAGGTATGTGGAAGAGGATCATCAAAGGGAGAGAGTTTAAATGTGTAGACATGGCAGTAATCAGTGCTTTTCCTCTTAATTCTTCAGGACTCGTTAAATGTATTTAGAAAAATTCTGAGAAAATAAATCTAAATTAGAATTTTCCAACCAATAATCTGAAAGGTGCAAGACATACTTTAACTGCCACACACCTGCTTTTCCTCCACAGTTTTCTTAGGGATATGACTATAAATCTGTTCTTCTTTCTCATCCCTTTCTTTTATCTTATTTCCATAGATGGAAATAGAGAATGTTTAGAGTTTTCCTTTCCATAGTACAGTTTTTATCAGGAAGCATCTCCTGAAACCTGTCTCTTTCTGTCATTTGGTTTGATGTGATGGCACAACAGGTTATTGGGCCTCTCCTTACCTATCTGGTCTGTCCTATGCAAAGGTCAGAGTCAGCTGGCTCCAACTCTCAACACAGCCAGCACAGAATTAAAAGCAAAACAAAACTGGTCTTGAGAATTTAACTTTGGCTATACAAGATGTTAAACATTAGGAAAAGCTGGGTGGAAGATCTACAAAAACTCTCTGTACTGTTTTTGTAACTTTTTTCTAAGTCTAAAGTTACGTATTTCAAAATAAAACTTTTATAAAACCCTCTATTTTTGCCTTGTGTACAGCTGATAGCCTGAAACTCACTAATAATCCACTTTAACTGAAATGAATGGCCTGAAGCTCATAAATAATTCACTTTAATCTTGCACTAACTTTTTCAACTATTTCTCCTAACATGCTCAACCCGTGATTACATAATGCCTGAAATTCATTTCTGTAGTTTGACACTTGATGCTGGCCATCAGTTTCTGAACTTTGTCTGCTTAAGAACCCTTTAGTTTTAGATTATTCAGCTCACCCATCTAATATAGGCCCAGAATCCTTCCTGAGATGTAGGTCAGGCTTCCTGGGCTCACAACAGGACTAGTCAAAGTTAATCTTTCAGAGAGCCACCATGGATGCCCACCACTTTCAAAGCTTACAGGTGTTCCTCACAGAAAAGTGAGCATGGTCAGCTTCACCTTTTACTCTCTTCCTCTCAGAGACATCACTGTTAGTCTACTTTCCAAGGTCAGAACTTGGCCCTGGGAGAAGGTTGACCTCCAGTATCTTTCCTGTTAGCTTGACTACTTAATCCCTAAGTCATCCTGACCATAAGAGGGAGTTGTGCCCTGGCCCATGTGGCTCAGTTGGTTGGGTGTTGTCTAGTACAATGAGAGGTTGCTGGTTCAATTCCCAGTTGGGGCACACCTGGGTTGCGGGCTTAGTTCCTGGTGGGGGGGCATGCAGGAGGCAGCTGATTGATGTTGTGCTCTCATATTGATGTTTCTCTCTTCTCCCTTCCTCTCTCTCTGAAACAAAACAAAACAAAATAAAACCAACACCAACAAAAACACAACACAGTAAAAAAAACTATTTAAAAAGAAAAGGGAGTAGGAACCTTCCAGTTCAGGCAAACTCCCAACTGTTTACCTAGTCTGTTTAAATGGATCCCTGCTCCAATTTCCCCTGACATAGACTGCTATATTGCATTCTTACTGTTTAAAAAATGAGTAGTGACTTCTCACCTCTGAAGTAACATGTGCAAATAAAACATCAAAATACCCAAATCACCCATAATTCCATGAAGCAACAAAAGAAATAGTGACTGGGAATAAAAAAGAAAAACATAATATATTTATATTTATATTCTGGTATTCTTATTCTTAACTCAATAAAAAGGTATCTACCAGAAACCTACATGAAACTTCTAACAACATGCACAAGCGTTAAACATGCCCATTAATGTTGGGAACAAGTCAAGGATCGCTGCTATACTGCTAATATTTAAAATAATATTGCAGAGGCAAACCAAGATGGTGGCGTAGGTAAATGCTGGTACTCACCACCTCCCACAACCACATCAAAATTATAACTAAAATACAGAATAACCATCATTCGAACCGCCTGAAAGCTGGCTGAATGGAAGTCTTACAACTAGAGAAATAAAGAAAAAAGCACATTGAGACTGGTAGAAGGGGCAGAAGTGTGGAATGGGCTGGTTTGACACCCACATGTGGTGTTGTTGTTGTTTTTTTTAAATCAGGAGGGATATCTCGGCTGTGAAGGTTTCCTGTGAGGAACAAGGGGTCCCAGACCCCCATCCCAGGGTTCCAGAGCTGGGAACTGAAGTCCCCAGAACTTCAGGCTGTAAAAACCAGCAGGGATTGTGGCTGAGTGACACAGAGGCTGGTGGAGACCCAGGCAGTTCCTCTTAAAGGGCTGGCAGAGACACTTACTTGGACTCACTCCCCCTGAGCTCCAGGGCTGGGGCAATTGCTGTGGGGATCCAGGGAAATATGGGAAGGGACTGCATTGTCTAGCATTGGAGCACGAATGTAGGGACAGCTTTCTTCTGGACAGGGGTGCTCGCAGGGTCATTGTTCCTATGAGGAGACTTCCCCCATCACAGAGCTGACTGGCAGCCATATCTGAGGTTCCATCAGAGTGGCTCACACAGGAATAGTGGCTATTAACCAACCATCAAATAAAAATGCCTAACAGCCCTAGCTGGTTTGGCTCAAGTGGATAGAGCATTGGCCTGCAGACTGAAAGGTCCCTGGTTCAATTCTGGTCAAGGGCACATGCCTGGGTTGTGGGCTCGATCCCCAGTGTGGGGCATGCAGGAGGCAGCCGATCAATGATTCTCTCTCATCATTGATGTTTCTTTTTTTTTTTTTTAATATATTTTATTGATTTTTTTTACAGAGAGGAAGGGAGAGGGATAGAGAGTTAGAAACATCAATGAGAAAGAAACATCGATCAGCTGCCTCCTGCACACCCACTACTGGGGATATGCCCGAAACCAAGGTACATGCCCTTGACCTAAATCGAACCTGGGACCCTTCAGTCCACAGGCCATCACTCCATCCACAGAGCCAAACTGGCTAGGGCTCATCATTGATGTTTCTATCTCTCTCTCCCTCTCCCTCTCTGTAATCAATAAAAATATATTTAAAAATTAGAAAAAAAATGCATAACAGCCCCAAAGGTGGAAAACAATATATTAATTTATTTCCAAGAAAACAACATGTAACAGCATCAAAAAGACAGATTCAGTAGTTTTGGGTCATCTCCATGGAAAGGAGAAAGCCACTAGTCCAACACTACACTCTTCCAAGATTGAAGTATTAAAGACACAGGAGAGTTGACTAGCAATGGACATGTAAACATCTATTCCAAAAGATTTCTCATTCTATATGAGAATATCCAGTGTAAAACATTTCTTCTTCTAGGTGGTGTCATTTAAGTAAATTGAAAAATGACTTTGCCATTAGCTCTCGGTGTGTTCCCTAACCCTCAGCCCTTTACCACCCAATCACTTCCATCTTTTTAAGCAGCAGGAACAAAGAAGGCTTTATTTCAGTCATTCTCTTTAAATATGATTAACATTCGACAGGCACAATTACAGGAAAAAAAGAAAAAATGTGTTAAATGCATCATTAGTTGTAGTAGCTGTTTTTCATGAGGATAAATAAATATTAAGGAACTCAGTAGATTAGAGGAATACAAAAGTAGACTTCACACTTTTCTGAGGTGATAGGGCATTTTCTCAATATTAACACTGAGATCATTCTTAAAACCTACCTTATCTGGTATACTAAATATGGCTATATTTCATCTTCTTTAATATTCCACCCCAGGAAATGAACTAAGACCAGTAGGAGAATCCCAATTGTCAGACAGAGAGCTTGTTTCCTAATGCTTAGTAACAACCTCTCTAAGCCTCACTCACTTCATCTGCAAAACAGGGATAATGAGGACCTCACAAGAGTGCTGTGAGGTTTAAATGCAGTGAGCTAGCCGAATGTCTTGAACACATCGGCTTTTTTAGCTTCCTTCCCTTCTCTCTTTTGAGTGATCTCTGACTTAAACCTCAATTTGTAATTACTGAGATCCTTGGTCCGATATCACAATCTACAGTCTACATGTGAATGTATTAAAATACAACCATTATCTAAGGTTCTCTAGAGCAGTCTTTACAACCTTCACATTACCAAGATTTTTAGAGTGAAAAAGCTTGTGTCTCACGTTTCCCTCTTTGTCTCAGCATGTGTCTGGTGTATAGTAGATACTCAATAAATATTTACTGACTGCATGCTGAATGAATTGGATGAGGGAATGGACAAGGGATAAATGCAGGGATGCTCACCCACAATTGAAAGCTCTTAAAAATCTAGGCATTCTTATCAGCACCAGACGTCGTTAAGCCACTCAGAGAACACTATGGCATTGTTAAAGCCTCAAGGATAGAATTTGGTCTCCATTTTGCAGTTAAGATAACTTTGGTGGGGGTGGAGGGTGGTGGCAGAAGAGGTATAAGAGACTTGAGACTAGATCTATGCAATACCACCTCTCTTCTAGGAGTTTCTTCATTCTGTGAGAACTTTTCAGCATTCTCAATGATGAAAGGGGGATCAGAGCACATTCTGATATAACCGAGAAGTGTTCTGCTTTCCCGGGGTCCTTTTACTGAAGCAGCAGGCAGTGACCGCTTAAAGCACATTCTGCCTCCTGTTAATGACTTTATAGTCTATACAGAACTTCAGCAAGAAACCTGAAAATGCTAGTGCTAAAACTCAGGAACAGGATTTAGTTCTTCAGTTCTAGTAGCTCAAGTTCTAAAGGAGATTGGTGAGTTACCCAGAAAACTGCTTATACATCTGTGTACAGTTGAGTGAGGAAGAATGGTATTCATTAATATGTGGCTATAGATCTGTTATAAAAGATGCCCTCTTCAAAGAAACCCAGTTCTTCTTTCCTAAATCATATTACCTACACTTCTCCTTTTGATTAGAACATTTATATATGATGAATATCTGGTGCAAAGATGTGACAACAGTGGAAATGATCATTGATCAGAACAACAAGCTGGCATAGAGGTGAGCATCAGGAAACAGCCAGAGTGGACAAAGGGCCAGGACCGCTCTGCACAGCCTCCTGTTATTGTCCAGTGGATATTTCAACATATAGTAGTGGAGCCAGATCCTGAGGTCATGACCTCAGTCCTGAAACTGTTGGCCAAGGTGAAGTCCTCTCTCAAAAGCTCTTCTTCCCAACGGCGACTTCCCTTCAATCACAAGTTGCAGGCGATCAAAAATACCAGCTGGGTTGTATTGCAGTTTCACTCTGATTTAAGGTTCTTTCTCGAAGTCTCAGTTCTAGGCATTCCACAGTCAGGGGGTATGTAGTAAGTTCAAACTTGTTAGCAAAAAGGCTCGGCGAATTAATCAACCACTTTAAGTCTCCATTTCCATAGATACAAATGCCACGCACGTAGTGGCCTGCAGAGGAGAAAACAGACAAACAAAAAACATCAAACATGCTGGCTTTCAAAAGTCAGGGGCCGTGAACCTGCAGTGGTCCAGTTACTGTCTGACTACTGAGTAGCCAGCACTGGGCCAAGTGCTATGGGGTTCTAATGAAACATGATTGTATAGGACCAGCCTGCAAAAAGCTCAACTGTTTATAGAAGGACAAAGGGTATAAATATGTCTTTGAAGAAAATGAGAGTTAAATAACACAAAGCAGTAACACACTAGGCATCATGGGGCAATTCACATATTATCTGATTAAGAGTTAGGGATGAGAGGTTCTAGAAGTGTGCAGATGGCTTAATGGGTCACACTGGTCAGGCCTCTTCCCTGAGCTCCAGCCTAGTCTCTCTAAGTGCCTACTTTATACCTTCACTTAGATAAGTAATAAACCTAACCAAGATAACTGAACTCCTTAATCTTCTCCAAGTCTTCCCCATTGAAATCCACAGCAATTCTATTCTCTGGTGATTTCAGCACTTCTCCCTTCTCTTTCACACTCCACATCCAACTTCTCAGCAATTCTGTCAGCTCAATCTTCAAAATATTAAAATAAAATTTGACTACTTTTCACCACCTTCACTATTACCATCCTGGTTCAAGTCTTCCTGTTTTGAGCTGTTGTAATAATAACTGGTTTCGCTGACTCCACCTCTGCTGTTAGTAATATTCTCAGCATGATAGCCACAATGAGTTTTAAATGTAAGCAGACCATGTAAGCCTCCTCTGCTTACATGGCTTCTCATCTCATGTGGAACAAAAGTCAAAATCCTAGCAATGGGGGTGGTGGGTCCCCACGTGCGTTTAACATGCGTATAGAAAAGTGTTACTTCTGTTCCGGGCCCATGTACCCGGGCCACGGCATGACGTTCGTCCGCAATGACTGCAAGGTGTTCAGGTTTTGTAAATCCAAGTGTCATAAAAACTTTAAAAAGAAGCGCAATCCTCGCAAGGTCAGGTGGACTAAAGCTTCCCATAAAGCAGCTGGTAAAGAGCTCACAGTGGATAATTCATTTGAATTTGAAAAATGCAGAAATGAACCTGTCAAATACCAGCGAGAGCTGTGGAATAAAATGATTGATGCAATGAAGAGAGTTGAAGAGATCAAATAGAAACGTCAAGCTAAATTTATAACGAACAGGTTGAAGAAAAATAAAGAACTACAGAAAGCTCAGGACATCAAAGAAGTCAAGCAAAACATCCATCTCATCCGGGCACCTTTTGCATGCAAAGGCAAGCAGTTGGAAGACAAAATGGTACAGAAACTACAAGAGGATGTGGACATGGAAGTTAGACAATCCTGTTTAACTATTTCTATGAGCACATTGGAACTGTCCTTTAGAGACTTAGGTGCTCGAAGTTATTGATTTATTTTTTACATAGGGTGACTCAGATGAAAAGGTGATTAAAAATACATCTCTTCTACATTACTGTCTGCAAAACATCAGATAATATGGATGCTAGATTGCATCTCAATGTTAAATCTTCAGTGATAGATGTACTTATGTAAATTATGAAAATTTTATAAATACGAAGTGAATTGTGGACATAAAATGGTGGTGCCACTTGGATAATGGCACTAGGCAGCATTTATGTAGTAAATGATGACAAACATTCATGGCTAGTGATATATAAAATAAAATGTTCTTTTCAGAAAAAAAAAAAATCCTAGCAATGGCATTTAAGACTTCTCAGAGTCAGCATAGCTCAGTGGTTGAGTGTTGACCTATGAGCCAGGAGGTCAGTTTGATTCCTGATGGAGGCACATGCCTGGGTTGCGGGCTCGATCCCTAGTATGGAGCATGCTGGAGGCAGCTGATCAATGATTCTCTCTCATCACTGATGTTTCTATCTATCTCTCCCTCTCCCTTCCTCTATGAAATCAATAAAATAAAATTAAAAATAAAAAAAAAAAGACTTCTCAGAGTCTAGCCCTTGGACTTACCTTCCACCACTTACTCAATCACTTATAACCCTTAATAACCCTTGCTCATTCATTTCGGACACACTGCCTTCGTGCTGGTCCCAAGCACACCAGGCATGTTCTACTTGAGAATCCCTGTTTGCTCTTCCTCCCCTGGACTGCCCCCTTTCACCAGACATCCTCAAGGCTCCCTCTCGCACCACCCCAGGTCTCTGCTTCAAGGCCATCTTCTCAGAGTGGCCTTCTTTATCCTTTCCTCTTTCTGTGATTCATTTTTCTTCTCACACTTATTACTAAGTGATGTATATATCAGTGCCATGAAGGAAAATATTATTTTGTTTATTGTCTTTCTCCCTAGATTGGAATATAAGCTCCAGAAGAGCTGGCATTTGAGACCAGATTGTTCACTTCTGTGTCCCCTGCATCTGGAACAGTGCCTGGTAAATATTAGGTATTAAATTAATACTTTTTGAATAAAATGATGGAGAAGGAGGAGTGGAGAGTTAGTGGATGGGTAGAATTAGCAAGTATCAGGGGGATGGGTGGGGGTTTCAATTGGGGAAAATGCCTCTAAAAAACTGTAGAGATGGGAATTTTCTGCAAGAATAAGTAGTTTTATTGGGGAATGGCCTAGAAACAGAATGGTAGGAAGTTGGAACTCTTTTTCAGAGGTTGCGTGGCACAGAGTAGAACTATTATGGATGACTGACTTAAATTAAAAAGACTTGTGCCTTTTTTATCCCATAATTATGGAGAGTTTTTGAAGATTTTTGAATAGATGAATCAAATGGTGAAATTCATTTTAGCAATATTAATTTTGCAGAACTTGGCAGGGTACATTAGAAATCAATCAAGAGACTACAGTAATAACTTAATGTAAACCAGAAAGCTCATTCAAAGTTAATAGTTTCCATGAGTGGGAAAGAAAGGATATTAGAGACAGAATTCAGAAGGACTGACAGGTCTTGATGATTAATTCAATGTGGCAGGGAGGAAGTACAATTGAGAGGAAATCACTGGGGAAAGAAGCCAGAGTTGTGGGAAGTTAAATAATAATTGGGTGAGAAGTTGAAGAACAACTTGGTGGTGAGGAGAGCTGAACGCATAGGAAGCATACCCATGCTTAAAAAATGGAAGTGAACAGGAGAGAATACTTCCGTTTGTATCAAGCAGAGGGTGCGTGGACAACTTGATCTTGAGGACAGAGGCAGTAAGTACATACTTGCAGAGAGAAGAAAAAGAATCATCAGAGAGAAAGACACTGAGAATGCAAGAGAGCAAGGGGATCATGTAGGGGACCCACACATAACTGAGACCACAGGTGGTGACCTTGGTGGTGAGGATGGGTAACTCTTCCTCTTGAAATAAGAAGGAACAATGAGAGAATGTGTCAAAAATACTCAAAGATGGAGAAAAGGGATGATACGGAAAAGGAATTGGTAAGGGGATTTTGATTAAATGTCTTGGAAGTTCTTCCTAGAATTGAAATATTCATTGTTTGAAAGGATGTTTTAGCATAAGATTAAGAGCTTAGAGGTAAGCAGGAAAGCTAAAATGGTAAATGCTGGGAAGGACACCAGGAACATAATGAGGTAGATAAAAGAACAAGTAGGTACTTTGGAGCATCTAGCTGAAGCTAGATGGCAGGTCCCTCACCCGTTCTCCAGCAGGGTTCTGTTTAGGGAAACACAAGTGGCAAAAAGCAGATGTCAGTAAAGATCAAGTGTAGGAATCAGCCTTGCAGGGTCAAATGGCGAGGGAACCTCAAATGCTAGTGAAGACAGCCCGGGATGGCCGATGGAGTACAGAGGCTGGACAAGGAGTCCTCGGAAGGAAACCAGTACAAGAAAAAGGCTGGAAAAGTTGAACCTCTGGAAATCCCAATTTTTAAAAAGCAAACACATTTTTTTAAATATTTATTGATTTTTTTGATTTTTTTTTTTTTTTACAGAGAGGAAGAGAGAGGAATAGAGAGCCAGAAACATCGATGAGAGAGAAACATTGATCAGCTGCCTCTTGCACACCCCCTACCGGGGATGTGCCCGCAACCAAGGCACACGCCCCCGACCGGAATCGAACCTGGGACCCTTGAGTCCACAGGCCGACGCTCTATCCACTGAGACAAACCGGTCTCGGCCACATTTAAAAATAATAATGATGACAACAGCAATGACATATTTTAGGTGTGGGGATATAACAGTGAACAATTTGGTCAAAAACCTTAGCCCTCTTAGAGCTTCTATTCTGTTCCAGGGAGAAAGTAAGGATTTATAATACATAAATTGGTGAAGGAAATTAGCAGTGTGACAAAGAGATGGTAATCAGAGATGTGAGCTCTGAGTCCGAGACCATAAAGCTAGAATGGTGCTCTGTGAGTCTAAGTGCTAAGAGGGCTTGTAAAGCAGGCACACACATGAGTTTGGGACAAATCCTATTACTCACAGCCAAGGGGAAAAAGTCCAGATTGTATTACTGGCTTGCTGATTTGGCATGCAATGTTCTACTTCTACTTATGTCTGTTCCTTTTTCCTCTATAGTTGTTTGGGGAAACGAATTTATTTTTATTTTTAATTGATTTTAGAGAGACATTGATGTGAGGGAGAAACATTGATTGGTTGCCTCCCACAC
Organism: Eptesicus fuscus; assembly: GCF_027574615.1. Lineage (NCBI taxonomy): Eukaryota > Metazoa > Chordata > Mammalia > Chiroptera > Vespertilionidae > Eptesicus > Eptesicus fuscus. The sequence continues at coordinate 84,965,581 of NC_072481.1, forward strand.
GTACCCTGACTGGGGATTGAACCCACAACCTGGTTATGTGCCCAGAGTGGGAATCAAACCCGCCACCTTCTGGTGTAAAGGGTGATGCCCAACTAACTGAATCGCACTGGCCAGGGCTGGGGAACAAGCCATTTTTATGCTCTGAACTTGATAAGGCTTTCAGATGTTCATTGGCACAACAGGTAGGAAGAGAAGAAAAATGAGACATTTGTCTGAGAGGGGCTTGGGCTATCTAAGCTTTGTACCCAGTGTAGGTTCCCTGGCTAGGGGCTTCTCTCCGGGCCCCCTCCAGTCATGTGATCAGTAAAGATTCCTAAAAAAATGCAAACCTGACTAGTCTACACCTTCTCTACTGGGACAGGGTCTGGATAGAGGTGATGACAAGGAGACTGAGGTAAGGCTTCACTTGCGGTGGGGGAGGGGGCAGTGGCTGCTACACAGTGGGAACGGGAGCTTCTGTGGTTGGGGAGGGCTAGCGCTACAAAGGAATGATGTCATGTGGGTCCCTGTTTGGGATGTTGAAGTCCTCAAGTCCTCAGCTGGAGAGGAGGTGGAGAAGCAGATCAGAGGATGACTGCAGTGGTCCTAGAAGGAGGATGGTAGGGGTTATGGAAGGGTGTGGAGAAGACGCCATAGCCCAAATATTGGGACCATGACTGATGGCGATGGTCTGTTTTCTAAAGAAGACCCAGGAGCTCTAAGAGCAAAGCCACCTCCTCCCATTCTCCTCCTTCCAGTAGGAGGGCAGGCTGTGGTGAGAATGCAGGCAGGTGGCATGAGCTGTCTTCTGAGAAAATGTGGGCCGATTAAGGTAAAGATATAAATGTGCTGAAGAATAGACTGAAATTTCTGTACAGTGATGTGAGGATGTTGCCATCCACAGTGGGGTGGGACTCTCAAGAGAAAGACACCAGAGACATGGAAGCATGGAACAGAGTGTGGAATCTCAGAGGGAAGGCAGGGAAGGGTGTGAGTGGAGGTAATCAACCAAAGACCTTATATGCTTTTATGCATAACCCATGGGCACAGACAATAGGGAGCTGAAGGCCTGGGGGGGTAGGGTAGGGGGCGAGGGGAGGGCAGCCTGGAGAGGGTCAATGGGGAAAAAAAGGGGACATATGTAATACTTTCAACAATCAAGAATTATATATAGGGGCATGTGCCTTGGTTGCGGGCACATCCCTAGTGGGGGGTGTGCAGGAGGCAGCTGATCGGTGATTCTCTCTCATTGATGTTTCTGACTGTCTATCCCTCTCTCTTCCTCTCTGTGAAAAATCAATAAAGTATATTAAAAAAAAAAAAAGAATTATATATCTACTAGAGGACCGGTGCACGAAATTCTTGTTGGGGGGGAGGGGGGAGCGGGTCCCCTCAGCCCAGCCTGCACCCTCTAATCTGGGACATTCCTCTCACAATCCGGGACCACTGGCTCCTAACTGCTCACCTGCTGCCTGCCTGATTGCCCCTAACTGCCCCCCCTGCTGGCCTAGTTGCCCCCAACTGCGCCCCCCTGCCAGCCTGGTTGCCCCCAACTGCCCCCCCTGCGGGCCTGGTTGCCCCACGCAGCCTGCTGTTCGGTCATTTGGTCGTCCCTCACTAACCCCTCTGCCGGCCTGGTCACCCCATGCAGCCTGCTGCTCGGTTGTTTGGTCACCCCTCACTGACCCCCCTGCGGGCCTGGTCACCCCATGCAGCCTGTTCGGTTGTCCATTTGGTTGCGATGGTTGCTTAGGCTTATATATATAGATAGATAGATATTTAAAAAAAGGAGGCTGAGTGTGATGGGGAGGTGTGGAAAGCAGCAATCTACGATTAGGTGTAGAGAAAATGGATTGATAAGTAAGGCTGTGGATTGAATAGAAGAGTGGAGAAGGCAAAGCCTTATTGCAGGGATAAAAGGTCAGACTTCCATAGTCATTCATACATTCACTTAATCAGCCACTGAATAAATATTAATTGTGTGCTATTACGGGCTGAGTTGTGTACCCCCAAAATTCACATATTGAAGTCCTAACCCCCAGTACCTGAGACTGTGACTATATTTAAAGAGATAATTAAGTTAAAATGAGGACGTCCTTATAAGAAGACATTAGGACACAGAGGGAAGTCCATGTGAGGACACAGGGAGAAGACAGCCTTTTATCAGCCAAGGAGCATGCCCTCCAAAGAAACCAAACTCAATGACACCTTGATCTTGGACTTTCAGCTTCTGTGACAATGAGGAAATAAATTTCCTTTGTGGAAGCCACCCAGTCTGTGGTTATGTGTAAAATGATTTTGCTTTTGTTAGCCCTAGCAAACAAACACACATGCCCACTATGTAGAAGGCAATAGTTTGAATGAAATGTAAACAGAACTGATAAAAACCTTTCTTCATAAGATTCTATAGAAACAAGACTACTTGGGATTTCAAGTTCTTATCCATTGGAAGAGAAATCTCTCATTAATGCCGCTTGCCACCAGGCAGGAGCTGCAGTAAACATCTCCCAACCGGAAGCCTGGCTGTGGAGGGAGCAGAGGCTGATGAGAGGGATGGGGTCCAGCCTGCTCTTGGATGACATCACTACTCACCCTTACCACTTCCCTAACCACTGCACTCTCCAAAGGAACAGAAAGAGGAATAGCAATAATAAGAAAACAGAAACTACCAAGAAGGAAGTGCCACTATAATTTGAACCTACCTGGAGAGTGTTTAAATGTATTTTTCAAGAACTGTGTCTAAAAGCCTCTAGCTAATCTTTTAATCACTCACAGATTGGTTTAAATATACCAGCAGTTCTCTCCACGAAAACGCTGTATTCTACAACTACCTTCATGCCAACACCAACAAGCAGTATGGCTTTAAAGTATGAAATGCATGCCTCACCATGGCAGCCTCCGTGTTTGTCTTCCATGTCAATCCACTTCACGGCTCTGAGGTTACCAGTCCATGATGCATTTGGCATGGAGCCAGGGACACCTGCAATGTTGACAAAGAAGAAAAGCATAAATGAGAACCGAGAGAGAAGGGTGTCAATTTCTTTAACCCTCCAAGTCATTTTCTTTAAATATATTATCTTTCACATCAGCTTTTTCATCATTATGGTGTGAATAGTTGGTGGTTATGGGCCTGGCTTTGCCACCAGTAAAAAGAATCTATTGATTTTTTTCAGTGTGTGTGACCAAGCCTGAAAAGTTTGGTCACACACATAGAGTTTAAGAAATACTGTAGTTTAAAACCACAAGAGAAGGTTGGGGATTTTTGGTCTCTTAATGGCCTTTAATTAAATGTACTTTCAATCCTAATGTTAATTTTTTTTAAGGATTTTCCAGATGGCTTCTAAGAAGTGAAAGCCCTGGAAACAGGCTGTTCTAGGTTCTTAGTGCTAATTAAGTGGGAGCAATTCCAGGGTTGCTCTTATATGACATTGCAATTTTAGGCATACAGAGAAAGACAACTGGTTCACGACATGTTTAACTCATAAATCTTTTAACACACTATGCTTTATATTTGTTAAAATACTTCTTGAGCATTTGATATTGATGAGGGCTGTGCTGGGAACTGGGGACAGAGAAATCAGACGTGATTCCTGATCACCCAATGAGGGTAATGAATTGTCTATCCCAGTAGTAGGTTTTGAGTTTTGTTTTTCCTAGAAGGTTGGTGTACACTGATCCACTCATCTTCTCTATCTCTTTCGGTTGTTCTTTGACCAAATGCTGTTGCTGACCTATTTTCTAGTTAGAAATTATCTAATGCACCTTTGAAATGTAAAGAATTTGCCTTAAAAGTGGGGAGGGGAGTTTTAGGTTGTCATCTGGCTAAGCCAAGGTTTCTCTAACTTGGCATCATTGACGGACACTTTGGGCTGGATAATTCTTGGCTATAGGTCCTGTCCTGTGCAGTGTACGATGTTCAGCAGCACCCCTGGCCTCTACCCACTAGATGCCAGTAATACATACCCCCCAACTGTGATAATCAAGAATGTCTTCAGACATTGCCGAATATCCCCAGGGGACCAAGATTGCCCTGTTTGAGAAACACTGTGCTAAGCTACTCAAATAACCCTCTTCATCTCAATAAATTTTGGAGAGGTCCCAGAGAAGAAGGGTCCATTTAATCACATAGAATAGTTATACCCCAAGATTTCCATTACTGGAAAAGGAGTATATGGGAATCAATGTAAATGCAACTAGCCGGGAAATATTTCACTTCAGAAGAACTGCAGCAATTTTCACCAGTGAGAAATTCAACCTGAACACCATTTTGATGTAATGGCACTAAGCAAATGTTATCTGTATTCAAATTGCAATAGTCCTTTCTTACAGACCTTAAATATTGATAAGATATACTGTGGTAGGCAGAATAATGCCCCCCCTCCCCCGCCCAAGCATATACTCAAGGAAGTCCATATCCTAATCCCTGGAATTTGAGAATATGTTATGTTTTATGGCAAATGGTAATTAAGGCTGCTAATCAGCTGACCTTAAACTGGGAAAGAGGGAGAGTACCCTGAATTATCCAGGTGGGCCCCATGTAATCACAGAGTCTTTTAACAATGAAAGTGGGAAGCAGAGTGTTGATTGGCCTGGTGTGATGTGAGGACCCCATGTCTCTGCCATTTGAAGTGGAGGAAGGGGTGAAGGGATGCAGGTGGTCTCTAGAAGCTGGAAGGCAGGTAACAGATGCTGCCCAGCCCCCACTGAGAGAAATAGCCCATCCATGCCTTGATTTTAGCGTGGTGAGACCTGTGTCAGACTTCTGACCTGCAGAACTGTAAGACCATACATCTATGTCCATTAAGCTGCTAAACTTGTGGTAATTGTTATGGTGGCAAATAGAAAACTAAATACATACTAATGAGAAAAAGTTACCCAAGACGATGAATTTAAAAAAAATATATATTTGTCTTGATTTCAGAGAGGAAGGGAGAGAGAGATAGATACATCAATGATGAGAGGGAATCATTGATCAACTGCCTCCTGCACGCCCCACACTGGGGGTCGAGCTCACAACCCAGGCATGTGCCCTGACCAGGAATCGAACTGCAAACCATGACCTCCTGGTTCATAGGTTGACGCTCAACCACTGAGCCACACTGGCTGGGCAGAATATTTTTTTAATGAGAAAAATAGACACAACTAATACTTTTTGAAGAAGTTTAATTGGATAGGCACATAAAAATATTTCCTCTTTAATAACATTAACAAAAACATCTGCATTTTCAGAACAAAAAAAGCTCTGTTCTTTTACCCTGATGTCACATAATAATTATATGATGATCTAAATCAAGAATTGTACCAAGGTTTCCTAACTAAAATTAAATTTGGCACGGCTTTCATATCCTACCTAATAAAAGACAAATATGCAAATTGACCGCACCTTCGCTACGCCCAAGCCACACCCACCAGCCAAGCCACGCCCACCAACCAATCAGGACAACAAAGATGGCAGCTAATTTGCATATCAAGACAGCGTAGAAAGAAGCCAAGAGATGCTGAAGGGAGCAAAGCTGCAGAGAAGCAAGCAAGCCAGGGGGAGGAGAAGGGAGGAGCGGAGGCAGGGCCGGGGGAGAAGGAAGGAGAGTGGGGCAGGCTGGCGGAGAAGGCGGGCCGGGGGACAAGGGAGGAGTGGAGGCGGGGCCAGGGGAGAAGGAAGGAGAGCGGGGCGGGCTGGCGTGGGCCAGGGGACAAGGGAGAAGCGGAGGCGGGGCGGGGTAGAGTGCAGCAGGAAACCCTATTGCAGGATTTTTCCTGCAACGGGAACGCTAGTGTGTGTGTGTGTGTGTATATATATATATATATATATATATATATATATATATATATATATGGCATGAGTCTTTAGGGGTACACCTCAAGGTTCTTCCTTTCTTGCTGCCAAACTTGAAAACTCTGCTTATACGTGTTGAATATTCAAGAAAAATGCTATTTATTAAGCGATCTTTCTTCCTACTGCTTTGTCATTAACCTGCTCTGTATCTTTGTGCATCATTTAATGTCACTCAGACTCACCTTTCAAATGAAGTAGGTAGATTAGATCAGGGTTTTTCAACCTTTCAGACTGCAAACCACAGAGAATTTTACTCCATCACACACACACACACACACACACACACACACACACACACACACACACTGCAAACCTAAGCTTCACAACACAGCTCTTAAGCTTATTACAAGCAATGCAGTTGCTAATTTTACATTATTTTCTGGTCTATTCTCATGTTAAAAACTCTAGTCAAAACCTACTAACGTGATTGCTGGATCCACTAATGAGATACAACTACTATTTTAAAAATACTGGACTAGATGATTGTATTTTTGTTGTTGCTGTTATTATTATTGATTATCAGGCTTCTAGGAGGATAGTTATGGGGTATATGGGTAATAGTCTACCCTCAATTCACAGGGAAGATCTATTTTTCATTCTTTCTGGGGTGCGGCAAAAAGAAGACACCAATATTATCAGAGAAAACATTTCAAACTATTAAATTCAATTCTCTCATTTGCTCTTCATAGGCTTATTTAAACAAAAGAAGTGAAATAAAGTTTACAGAGTAATCAGCAATGTTTTTCTTGGGACTAAGCCTTTATTAGTCAAATAATTGCACTTGTTGAATAAATGAAGATGATTCTTTGAAATACAAGCTTTATTTACATTGGCTTGACTTGCTTCTTATTGTTCTCACAGTGTGGCCCTCATTTGGGGAGACAAATTCCAGCAATTGCTTATTATTTAAGGTCAGATATATACTTTCTAACTTATTAAATAAACAAAGAATTTTGTTTTTAAATGTCAAAAGTCAATTCTGATGTCAGTTTACTGAAAGGATTTTCTCACATTTAATGGTGGTGCTATAAATTGGTACAACTCTGGAAAATCAATTTGAAAACAATGTAGGAAAGACCAGCATAATTGCCAATTTCCTTTGGCCCTTTAAAACAATAGTTTCAAAATAAGCTAGGAAATAATTCTTAAAGTGTGAAAATCTGTATATGACCACGTTCATCATGACATTATTTACACATACTCACTAATAGCACAGGCTTTGAAGTCAGACAGTAGGCATTTTAAATCCCCATCTGCTCTTACTGGCTGTGTGACCCCGAACAGTCATGTAATTTCTTTGAAACATCATCTACTAACCTTCAAAACCTCACAGGATTTGGTTAGTGTTAAATAAGATAATGTATGTGTTGTGCTTAGCATAGAGCCTGGCATACATACTACTCAATAAATGGTTGAAAACATAATTCCTCTATTAAAATCACGTGGACATGTTGCTATAGAAGACAGCTTTTTTTACTATAATCTAAAGCAGGCTTCTCAACCTCGACATTACTGACATTTGGGCTCGATAATTTTTTGCAGACGATTTCTTTGCTGTAGGTTGCCCTGTGTATCACAGGATGTTTAGTGGCAGCATCCTGGGTCTTTCCCCATTAGTGCCAGTATCAGTCCCTCCCCTCCCCCGTCTCATCCCCAGTTGTGACCATCAAAAACGTTTCCAGATGTTGCCAAATGTGCCTGGGGGTGGGGGCAAAATCAGCCCTGGTTGACAACATGGAATCTTACATTATTAATAAAACCATGTATAAACATTTGCATGTGAAATGAAAAATGTGTTAAGTTTATAAAAGTTTCTTTAATGTTATTGTATTGCTTTTTTATTTTTAAAAGTTTTTTTTATATACATCTGAGTGTTAATTGCTTCACTGATTTAGTAACTGCTTGTAAATATTCTAAGAATAATACAACACAATGTTCATTGTTAATTGGCTTTCACAATAAAAAATGGAAAATGAGCTAATAACAGAAAGGCAGTGTTAAATAACATAGCCTCTTTTTCTCATTGTTAACTGGGTAATTTTTAAACGTAAGAAGAGCCCTGGCTGGTGTGGCTCAGTTGGCTGGAGTGTCGTCCCATGTGCCAAAGGGTTGCAGGTTCTATTTCCGGTCAAGGCACATACCCGGGTTTTGGGTTTGATCCTGGGTTGGGGCACATACAGGAGGCAGGTGATAGATGTTTCTCTCTCACAATGATGTTTCCCTCTCTCTCCCTTTCTCTGTCTAAAATCAATTTTTTTTTAAAGTTAATTTAAAAAATAAAAAGATACAGTATTGTTTTCACCTACCAATGGTTCATGAATCACATGGGGTTATTAACACATGAAGCAAGAGATGGCGTTTTTATTTAATGTGGGTATTTTCTAGAGTTCTGCAGTCCCTGAGATAATAAATGGCATAACATCCTTAAAATGACAACCCTTCATTCACCTTGATAATTGCCCACAAATGGTTGTAAAAGGAAAAGATGGAATGGGAGAAGGAAGAAAAATCCAGCATTTTCAACTCAAAGGGATTTTAGAAATTTTAATATGTTTTAATATTTTAATCTTTTCCCCTTAATGCTAAGCTGTGTGAACTAGAGCTTAGGAAATATAAATGAATTGCTCAGGAGTGTGGACCTGCTAAATAACTTGTTAGTTTTGTTTCAAGATAATTTGCTCACTTATTCTATGGTGTTTTTTTTTGCCCTACAGATTTTATTTTTATTGAATTTATTGGGGTGACATTGGTTAATAAGATTATGTTTCAGGTGTACAATTCTCTAACGCATCACCTTTATATTGTATTGTGTGTTCAGCATCCCAAGTCAAGTCTCCTTCCATCACCATTTATCCTCCCTTCACCCTTTTCTACCTCCCCCACCTCCCTCAGTGGTTTCTTACGTGCCTCCCATGTTCTAGAGTAGATGCTGGGGGGAAAGCCCTGAATGAGATGTTCTTAGAGCTTTTAGCTTAGTGTATCCAAGGGGTTTATATGTACCGATATCTTCACTAGCAGCCCAGGCACCTCTACTCAAGGGTCTTTCCTGCAAAGGGGACATCTGTAATACTTTCAACAATAAAGATAATATTTTTAAAAGGAGTCTTGCCTGGACAGTGCTGGTGTGAACAGGAAAGGTTAGTGGAGCATTTGGAAAAGTGGGCAGTTCTTGTTCCAGAGCAGTTCAGGTTTCATTACAATCCTGACCTTGTCCATTGGCCCTCTGCCTACGTTTCTTTTTTGGCTGTTTATCATCTTTAACTCTCAAACACCCCTTAAATTATGGCAAGTTTTTCTGAGGCAGTGGAGGTCTTCAGTTTCACTACTTCCAGACTTCTAGCCTGACAACTTTCCCTTCCTTTCTCCACTAAACCATGACGTTCTTCATAATCCTTCACGTTCACAATTGATCCAAATCTAGTTAATCCTTCCAGATCTGACTGCTGTAATTCTGTGCCTACAGGAGCCCCCAACTGATTTCCAATCTAATGGCAGTTCTTCAAGCCTTCCCTGGCTTTTTAAAAACAAAACAAAAATCATATAGCTTTATAAAATAACTTTTTAAAACTTCAGTCCAAACTGGTGAAACATAGAAATCCATTTCTTGAGCCCCATTCCAGACTGAATCAGAAACTCTGTGCAAAGGACCTTTATTTTAACAAGGCTTTAGAAACCTCTCATCAAAAGGTAGACGGGTAGAATGTGAGGTGAGTCTTGAGTGACGGGTAGCATGTGATTAGCTGACAGTGTTGCCCAGAAGCAACACTATAAGGGACTGTATGGAGGCGGAAATGGTTCTAGCATGTGAGAGGGGAGCCCCAAATCTGACCCATCCCATCCAGTGGGCTGCATCAAAATTATGCTAACAAGGAATGAAAAGAATAAAAGTAGTCACCTTTAAGGACTATTTCCCTTCCAAAAAGTGTTGTTTCTAGTGGCACAATGCACGTTCCTGAGCTCCAGCTCTCTGAGAATAACCTTGGATAAATAATTTGTCTTTCAGCATTTTCCCTCTGTACGTTCTTTAGAAGAGTTTCACCTGCGTGAGTACATGTTGTACATTTGTTTTTAAAATGTCAAAGCAAAATAAGTTTCCTTTAAACTGGTTTGCTTGTCTTCAGTGCGAAGTCATGCTAATTCAATGTGGAAAAGAAATATTAAAATGAAGAGCATTTGGGTTATATTCACATGCACTAGTCTGTGTTGTTATTTTTCACACTCCCTCCCACTAGTTCTGTTTCAGGGAGGGGCCCTCTCTTAGGCATCACACATCCCAAGCAGCCAAAAATGGCCATTAGTTTCTCTGGAACTTTCCTTAGGTTACCCCGTTTTTCTGAGAATGTGAAGTTTTGTGAGTAAAGTATGAAACAATTAACAAATTCATTATGATCATGTTGTTTCATGAAAGTCTTGAGTTCAAGTGGGCCTTTTATTTGAAGGTTAATAAGAGCACCTGGGAGAAAAAAATCTCACATATAGTGTCTGCCCACTGTTTGGTCAGCAAACCATTCATTCACTGAGAGTGGCAGACTGTCAGGCAAGACTGACTTCTGGCATGAACAGGAGGGAAGTCCTCTCACAACATTCTTTAATCAGTGCCAGGAATACCATAGTGTCTAAGCAAATGCCAGAACACTGCCTTTGATATATGGACAGAGCCATCCTCAGACAAGTGGCCAAATAACTAGCAAATACTCTGTAAACTATTGAACAGAAGAAAGGAATGAAGAGAAGGAAGGAAGGAAGAGGAAGAGGGAGGGAGGGAGGAAAAGATTGTCAAGTAATGTTTTCAAACTTCAGAATTTATCAAAACTTCCTGGAGGGCTTGTTAAAATAAAAACTACTGGGTCCTAGACCCAGAGTTCCTTTTGTTTTCTTTTTTTTAAAAATTGAGGTATAATTGCCATTTAACATTAGTTTGAGGTGAAGAACATAACTTGATATTTGTATATATAGTGAAATGATCACCACAGTAGGTCCAGTTAACATCCAACCGATTTCCTGCTGAGCTTCAACTGATTTCCAGTTGACTGGCAGCTCAGTTCAAGCCTTCCCTGCCTCTGGCAGCGCTGCTTCCCTCTGCGGGCACTGCCCTAGCTCAGGGGCTCTATATCTCTCACCGACTCTCACCTGCCTACCAAGCAGGCTCTGAATCCAGACTGCCCATTTCTTTGGCAACACACCAGATGGCTCTTCCTATAGTCAGTGTTAACCCTGTTGCTCTTCTATGTGGGGATATGGGATTACTTTGAATCATCCACCGTGTCTATTTCTTCAAGCCATTTGAAGATACCCAGCAACCACTCACCCTATGACATGAAAGCAAATTCAGACTTGTGTCATCCTAGACCTTTCCTGCTGATGTCCATTCCACCTCTTACTAGAATTTGACTCCTCACCCCCATTCTCATTTTAGGACACAGTTTAACGTTTATCTCCTTCCAAAAAAAAAAAAAAAAAAAAAAGCTAGCCCGGCTGACATGGCTCAGTGGTTGCATGTGGACCTATGAACCAGGAAGTCATGGTTCGATCCCCCCCCCCCCCCAGCCAGGCCTGCAGACTCAATGCTCAGTAGGGGGTGTGCAGAAGGCAGCAGATCAATGATTCTCATCATTGATTTTCTACCTCTTTCCCTCTCCCTCTCTGAAATCAATAAAATTATTATTTTTTAAAAAGCTAAACTGGCATTTTTTCTCTTTTGTTTTAGATTGTCACTAATCAAGCCCCAGCCACCTCCCCACAACCATAACCCTGGCTGGGTCCCTCAGTTTGCTGCTATAGACCACATTCCGACCTGGAAGATCCCCAAATTGTGACCATGCACCTGAGGATATTTTGCAATCTTGTTCCAGACTGCAGACAGCCCATAAACCGCACCTGATGGGTGTGTTTGGCTTGACCACCATAGGCAGGGGAGTGGAACACTGAAGAAAACAGATTTCTCATGAAAGTCTGGATCGCCGGGTCCCTAGACAACAATTCGCCGGGGCTATAGGCAGACAGGGGCTCTCCTGCACTGGGGTTCCCATCATGCCTCACTCACTCCTGCCTGGCCCTGTAGACCTGTAGTTTGCAACACTTTCAGGCCTCATATTTCATCACTGTCCACACACACCAAAGTCTCCTGTCACCCTTTTGGGAATTACTTAACAGGTCTTTCATTTTCACCTGGTTCCCCATACTTTGGCTCATGCAAACGTCTGATACAAGAAAACAAGCTCAAAATAAATCCTGGGGATGTAATGTTTGCAGCATGGTGACTATAGTTAATACTGTATTGTATATTTGAACGTTGCCAAGAGCAAATCTTAAAATTTCTCATCACAAGAAAAAGGAGTTTGTAGCCATATGTGGTGACGGATGTTAACTAGACTTATTGTAGTGATCATTTTACGATATATACAAGTATCCAATCATTACGTTGCATACCTGAAAGTAATATAATATGTCAATTATAACTCAATTAAGAAGAAGAAAATAGACCTCAGCCAACGCCCCACCCCTCCTGCTCTTTCTCTTCACTTCCCCAGCACCTGGCTAGCCCTCGGGGAGGCGGGGGACGACTGACTGCGGGAGAGGGTGGCCATCTCCCGGGGCAAGCGGCCCTGAGAGGAGGGGCCGGAGTCTGGCAGGAGGGGCGGGGTCTGGCGGGAGGGAAGGCGGAGTCTGGCAGGAGGGGCGGGGTCTGGCGGGAGGGGCGGGGCCTGGCGGGAGGGAAGGCGGAGTCTGGAAGGAGGGGCGGGGCCTGGCGGGAGGGGCGGGGCGGGCTGCAACTCATGAAGTGCCCCACGCCCCGCCCCCTCGGAGTTGCCGGAAGAGTCCCTGGCCAGATGCTGTTAGACGGAGGGATAGTAGCCCTCCCAGGCCCGCGGGGGCGAGGGGGTGAGGCTGCCAGGAAGGGGTTGGGGGCGCCTGAGGGGCGGAGCATCCCTCTCCTCCGCCCGCCGGCCCTTGCCGCCCTCCTCCTTCTCCCCGAGCCCTGCCCCACCCCGCCGTGACCCCCCGCACCGCGCCTCCCCCCCCCCCTCCGCCCCCACCGCCTCAGGAACCCAACGTAGACTTCCAATAGCAATCAGCCATTAACATCCTGCCGGACTATGCAGCCATGTTCATCAGATGAAGTTTCCCAAGCCCTTAATCATGCTGAGCAAACATTTAGAAAGATGGAAATCTATTTGAGACATAAACAGTTATGTGATGTAATTCTAGTTGCTGGTGATGGCAGAATTCCAGCTCATAGATGGGTGCTCTCCTCTGCTCAGATTGCTTTGCTGCCATGTTTACTAATGATGTCAGGGAAGCAAGACCAGAAGAAATAAAAACGGAAGGTGTAGAACAGAAGTCGCTATGGTCCCTGATTCAGTATGCATATGCAGGCCGCCTTGAATTACAAAAGGATAATATTTAGTGCCTGCTATTTATAGTTTGTCTTCAGTTTCACAGATTGTGGAAGCATGCTGTAAGTTTTCTTTTTAAATGTTTTTATTGATTTCAGAGAGGAAGGGAGAGGGATAGAGAAATAGAAACATCAATGACGAGGGACAATCATCTATTGGCTGCTTCCTGCACGCCCCCTACTGGGGATTGAGCTGGCAACCCTGGCATGTGCCCCGAACAGAATGGAACGGTGACCTCCTGGGTTCACGTTCAACCACAGAGCCACACCAGCCGGGCCATGCTGTAAGTTTTTAATGAAACAGCTTCACCCATCCAACTGTCTTGGAATCCGTTCTTTTGCTGATTCCCAAGGTTGTACAGCTTTGCATAAAGTGGCTCACAATTTATACTATGGTACATTTCATGGAGTAACTCGAAACCAGGAATTTGTATTATTACCAGCTAGTGAGATTGCAAAGCTCTTGGCCAGTGATGACATGAGGAGAGAATATTGGATGCACTTCTAACTTGCAGCCGTCATGATTTGCAACAGAGTCAGAAAGATCTCAGTAAACTTTTGGCTTATATCAGGCTACCTCTTTTCGGGCCACAGTTCCTGGCAGACATGGGAAATAATGAACTTTTGGGGGATGACATTGAAATAAGAATTTTAGGGGGGTATAGGCAAGTTTAGGAGATTTTTAAAAATTAAAGCGGTCCATGGAAAAAACACAGGGCTACAGACTGGGAGAAGTTACATTTCCGTAAGATAAGGAAACTGGGAGTAGCAAAAAGTCTATATTTACAAAATAAAGAAAGAGGAAGAAAGCCCAGAGGGAATCGGAGAACTATGAGGGAGGAGGGCCCCACATGTCCCTTGTGAGGAGGTTTTGACCTTTGAGCTCAGAAGTTGCTATAGTGACCAAATCTAAGGGGAATAGTGGCCAATCAGAGGGGATATCGAGGCACAAAAACTGCAGCCTTTATAAACCAGGGAAAAAGGAACTCAGTGGGACTCTTTCCCCATCCCCACGTGGGAGTCTGTACTTGTTTTTTCAATAATTTTCCACCTTTGCTGTACCATCTTCTGTCCGTGGATTCATTTTTTTAACTCCAACGGACAAAGAGCCTGGGAACCATCCTACCCAGGGGAACGCCGCGTGTTCCAGTCCAAAAAAATCCTGTATCAGTATAGAATGTCAGAAACTCATTATGGAAGCAATGGAGTATCATTTATTATCAGAGAGATGACCCATGTTACAAAGTCCTCAGATAAAACCTAGGAAGTCAACTGTTGGTACATTATTTTTCATTGGAGGAATGGATTTAACAAAAGAAGCAACAAGCATTGAAAAGCATGACCTCCGTACAAATATGTGGAGCCCTGTGGTGAATATGAGTGGCAGGAGGCTATGGTCCAGGGTTGCAGTGTTAGATGGCAAACTAGCTGTATGTGGTTGGAGGAGGAGAAACACTGAAGACTTGGAATACTGTAGAATGCTACAACCCCAGAACAATATTGGCAATATTGGAAGGTCCCATGTATGCAGTCAGAGGGCACAGTGGCTGACGCTACTTGGATACAGTGGGAAAATGGGACCCTCAGGCCTGACAGTGGAATTTTGTTGCCACTGTGTCAACCCGCAGGAGCAGAGTAGGTGTTGCAGTACTAACTGGAAAGCTTTATGTAATTGGTGGTAAAATGGAAGTTCTTGTCTCAGCTCAGTAAGAAGTTTTGATCCTCAGTGATTAGGGTTTGCCCTCCCCTGAGGCTGCCAAGTGCAGCAGCCCTGGTGAGCCCACTAGGAAACCAGGGACCATCTGAGGAGAGGCCTGGGTCTGGCAACTGCCCATCCAGCCCTAGTGGAGCTGGCCCTGGTCAGAGAACTCACAGAATCGGGAAAAACTTTCTTCAAGTCACTAAGTTTTGCAAGTTCTTTTCCTCCCAGCAAATCCTTAACTGATTTTTTTTTTTTTTTAGGATGCAAATGTTAGGGAGTGAATAAGGGCCAGTAAGATAATTCCATTCTTCAGTTTTTATCTTTAACTCAACCAGTTATCTACATTAGTGTTCCCCACTCTGGCTACACCGCAGAATCATCTATGGAACTTTAAAATAAAGTACCAATGACTGTGCCTCATCTGCCTGATTTTCTGAATTAATGGGTCAGTGGTGAGGCCCAAGCACTGGTATTTTTAAAAATGCCCCACACAGCCCAGCCGGTGTGGCTTACTGGTTAAGTGTCAACCTATGGAACCAGGTTCAATTCCCAGTCAGGGCACATGCCCAGGTTGTGGGTTCGATCCACAATGGGGAGTGTGCAGGAGGCAGCCAATCAATGATTCTCTCTCATCATTGATGTTTCTGTCTCTCCCTTTCCCTTCCTCTCTGAAATCAATAAATATATATATATATATATTATAAATATATATATATTTAAAATGCCCTACACAATGGTAATGTGTACCCAGGATTGAGAACACCTGTTCTTTGCAGAATATTTTATTGAACATCCCTTCATAGGGATAATGCTTTTTAGTTTCTAAAACACCCTGTACTGTGCCTCAGTAAGGAGAGGTTTTATTTTTCACCAAATAAAGCAATGTTATTTTTAAGCTTTGGAGATTTTAAAAGTACAAAAGGTTAAAGAAGAAACAATTGTTCATTTCCCAACTCCCCCAAATTAGCTAGTGTTAAGCATCTTAGCACATTTACCTTGTGAATCTTTATATCTTTCCTCTTAAAAATATTATTCTTATAATCTTTGAAAAACCGAACACTGAAATTACAATGGAATCAAATAATGCATTAAAGTACAAAGGACAAAACTGAAAGGTAAAGAAAGGCCAAACACTACAAAATCTTATACCTACAAGTAACAATCATTACGAAAACATTATTTCGCAAAGCATCTTTTTGTATAAATAAATACTTCTGTGTTACCTTCGAACTATAACATAGCTATTGACTAGTTGACTAACCTATATTAAATGTAGATTGCAAATAATCTTTCACAAGTGGCCTTTACCAGTGATATATATGGGTTGGGTTTCCTTAACTTATTTGAGTTTGGGCAATGCTTATGAACACATTTACCACTTTGATGGGTTTATTGATTCAAAAACTGTTTCCTTAGATGATAGAAACTCGAGAGATTCTGTTATTTGCAGCACATGAACATCAAGTAGTAAGTTTTCTGTGATCTACCTGTTCAGATGTGTTTTTTCACAGTTTGAAATAGGTATTTACATTTCAAGTGGCATTTCCTAAATTTGATGTAACTGTTTCAAATAACAGTATTTACAGTATTGATTTGCCTTCTCACTTTACTACACAGGAAGGGATTTCATGGCCGGGCCCTTTTCTATTGGCATCTATAGAACATAGCATGCCCTGTACTGCTTTGTCTATTGTCTGGAGAAAGGGCCTTCATGAGTCCATTATACAAATTTTCATCTTGCCCTGCACACAGCGCCGTCTTCATCTTCAAAACAAGGCACCAGGCTACACCCAGTTGGATATAAATCAGAAGTCAGTTGCAAGTTGTAAAACATTTTGTCCAATTTTATGTAAAAGCAGCCAAATAAAAATCATGTTTGCTTAGGATTCATCTAATTTTAACTCCTATTTACAACCCAAAACAGGTCCAAAGGAGCTGAAGGTCAGTGGTAAATTCCATTTGCTGCTTCATGTACTGGGGTATATATAGATTGCTGACTCTGGGAACTAAGTGCCTATTTATAGCAAGCCCAATCTTTTATACAGGACGGCAGACATGGTTCTGTTTACACTCCTCTTCTGTGGATACGAGAAACGTCTAAATAAACTTTAAAAAGAGAAGACACACGGGAGAAAGAGCCTTGTGCGGTGCCTGCAACATGTGCATATCCCTTCCCCTCCCAGCCCTGCCATCCCTGACCCCATGGAATTTACAGGGTTTTTTTTAGAAACATGGGAAGCCATAAGGTAGGCCTAGCATTTCTTCCTGAAACATCTATTTAACCTGAACATTTGGATGAAAATCACTGGGCTACCCTAATGAAGTTACCTAATGAAAACCATCAACAAACTGAAGAGACAACCTACTGAACGAAAGAATATATTCACCAATTATGCATCTGATAAAGGATTGATACCCAAAATATATAAGGAATTCATACAACTTAACACACAAACACACAAACAATCCAATTTAAAAAATGGGTAGAGGACCTGGATAAATACTTCTCCAAAGAGGCTATACACATGGCCAATAGACATATGAAAAGATGCTCAATATTCTTAATCATCAGGGAAATGCAAATTAAAGTCACATACCTGTGAGATTGGCTATCATCGATAAATGTCAGGAGCCAAGAGTCGGTCAAAGGATTAACTCTGACCTTCAGTAAGTTACTGTAACTAGGCCCACTTCCTCTTGCCTGAGGACAAAGCATTTCTTCTGTAGCCGCCCTTCAACCGCCACACCCTTTATCTATAGTTACAACTTTAGCCGATTATCTAGGTCAGCCCCCACCCCTCCTAGGCATCCACCCTTCTAGAAATCACATATAAGGAACGCTGTAAAGTTAAGTTTTGAGGCTTGATCAGAATCCCTTTTGTCTTGCCTCCATTCTTTGCGTCCCTTGTCTGTCTCTCATTCTCTTAGGTGCGCCGCCTCGGTACCCCCGTTAGAAGACCCCGCTGGCCGGGGCAGATAAATCAACAAACAAGTGTTGGCAAGGATGTGGAGAAAGAGAACCTTTATGTGCTGTTGGTGGGATTGCAAATTGGTGCAGCCACTACAGTACGGAGGTCCCTAAAACATTTTTAAAATAAAACTATCATAGGACTCAGCAATTCTGCTCTGGGTATTTTTCGAAAGAAAACGAAAGCACCAATTTGAAAAGATATATGCACCCTTATGTTCATTGCAGCATTATTTGCAATTGATAGGCAACTGGATGAAGAAGTGGTACATATATAAAATGGAATATTACTCAGCCATAAAAATGAATGAAATCTTGCCATTCATGACAACATGGATGGGCCTAGAGTGTATTATGCTAAGTGAAATAAGTCAGACAGAGAAAGATAAATGCCATATGATTTCATTTATATGTGAATCTAAAAAACAAAATAAACAAACAAACAAAATAGACAACCCCACAGATAGAAAACAAACTGATGGTTGCCCAAGGGGAGGAGAGTTGGGCAACTGGGTGAAAAAGATGAAGGGATTAACAAGTACAAACTGGCAGTTACATAATAGTCATGGGAATGTAATCAATAGGGAATATAATTAATGATCTATATATATAAAAGGCTAATATGCTAAGTGTCTGACTGTCCGACCAGTCGCTATGACATGCACTGACCACCAGGGAACAGACAGTCAATGCAGGAACTGCCGTGACGTGCACTGGCCATTTACAGAGAAAAGGCACCGCAAATCTGGCGCTGACAAAGCAACACTTGGTTTCCCCCAAGTGGGACACAGGCCCCGCCACCACCCCAGAGCGACACCCCACCAAATCGCAGCCAACGCTGCCGAGACCCCATGGCGCAAAATGTGGCCCACAGCCCAGCCCAGCCCAGAACCGGTGGCTGTGAGCACCGGGTAATGACATCACATAGCAACGCCTGGCTTTCTTTCCCTAGCGAGTAGCCTCCTTGCAGTTCCTTCAGCCCAGGAACACGACTTGCTTTTTAGTCAGGTGCAAACATTTTACAGTTTAACCAAATGTCTGTGAAGTGCCTCATCTCATTTGATCCTCTCAGAAGTCCTGGAGTAGGTAGATAGGAGACTCGGTAGAATCCTATTTTCATTAGCTGGAAAATGGAGATTTAGAAAGTTTAGAAACTTGACCTGACTGAAAAGAAGTAAGAAATGGTGGAACTTGAAAATGACTTCTGGTTTTCTCACTGTGCAGAATATAGTCAAACACTGCTGCAGTTAAATATTTTACCCTTTGTTCTCCCTGCATGATCTATAATAATAATCTGCTTCGTGTTGATATTTACTGCTGTGTTGCTGACAATTACCTGAAAGAGAAGTTGGGGTGCTTCACTGGGCTGGAAAAAGTTTAGCTAAATCAGAAAGCAGGTCTAATTAAGCAAGTTTATCTATTTATATAAAGCTCTCACAGGCGTCAATCGCATGCGTGTGTTTTGATCTGTCATTGCCAATCGTGAATTCTATTATAGAGAAAGGGCAAATAGCGATATTAAAATATTTCTTCTAATTAATTTCCTTTCAATGTGCACAAATTTGTGCACCGGGCCTCTAATATTTTAATAAATATATGTGGTGTCAGGTGGGTGCAAGACTTATTGGGGTAATCACTTCATAAATTATGTCAACTGTAACTGAAAAATAAAAAAATAAAAATTTTAAGTTACATAACAACACAAAAAGAGGCAACACTAGTTTATGGGGTGGGATGGTTGTCATTTTGGAAGTAACTGGGAGGGAGCACGGGCTCCTGGAGTACTAGTGGTAACATGGCTTCTTGTGCTGGTTACTCACGTGAGGATCGTTGAAAATTCAGTGATCTAAATTCTGATATGTGTAGTTTTCAGGATACATTATATTTCAATAAAAAGTTTAAGTTTATAGAGTTCACAGGACAGTGATATTTACATAAATTTATAAAATAAAACACGAGACTTCAAAAAATGTTGGCCTCTTCAGTACCTTGCCCTTGCCCCCATTCCCTTGCTCAGGTCATGTTAGGGATTGCAGTGTCGCTTTTGAGTATCCAGCTTTCTGGCTTTGAAGGCTTGACTTTTAAGCACTTGATACTGGTGTTTTCATTTGTGCAATAGGTATTTCAATATTTCAGAAATTCTGAATTAAGGGCATCTTTCGATCCAGAACAGTGACTAATATGTTCAATTTATAGAAAAAGGTAAAACTTTGAGCCATCTACAAATCCAGACAGAGCCTCTCTGTAGGACTTCTGGTAAGAAATCACATGGGAGAGTTGTGGTGTGCTCATTTTGAAACTCTCACATGATCTGACTGATTGAAAGGGCTCACTATGGAAAGTTTTGTGTTGGTCACATGGGTTTCTGGAATAAAAGCGGAACACAGTTTTGGTTATTCTTATTCTTCCAATTGAGTTCATGATGTTCCAAGTATTTATTCTGAATCATGGATACTCTCAAATCCAAGGTAACAAAAGCATACCAGATTCAAGCTTAATTATGATATTATTATATGCTACATTGACTTTTAGTTTATTACCCCAGATGAATATTACTAAAAAATAACCCTACCTTTTAAAAATATTTATTTATTTATTTATTTATTTATTTATTTATTTATTTATTTATTGTTAGTCCTCACCTGAGGATGCTTTTTCCATTGATTTTTTAGAGAGAGTGGAAGGGAGGGAGGGAGGGAGGGAGGAGGATGGAGGAAGGAAGGGAGAGAAAGAAAGAAACATCGATGTGAGAGAGACACATTGATTGGTTGCCTCCCACACAAACCCTGACAGGGGATCGAACCTGCAAGGCAGGAATGTACCCTTGACCTCGAATCCAACCTGAGACCGAGACCCTTAGGTATGTGGGCTGATGTTCTAATTACTGAGCCACTGGCCAGGGCAACCCTATTTTTTCTTTTAAATAAGAATAGATCCAAATGACTTTTTAATTATGGAGAATAACAAATAAATAATATGTGAAAAGAAAAGTGAGTCAAATAGAACCAATACTCAACAAATATGAAAGCTGCCAGAGCATCTGTATGAAACCATTATATACACCTTGGAAAACACAAATGAATTCATTTTTAAAAAGGCAGAATAGAAAACTGCTTTTCCAGCCCCAAAGGCTACATATTCTATGAACCCATGTTGTGACATTCTAGAAAATGCAAAACCATAGGAATGGAGAACAGGTCAGGATTTGCCAAGGGTTTGGACTGGGGCAGCACGAGAGAATTTTTGGAGGAGATGGAGTTGTCCTTGGTTGCAGTGGTACATGCATGACTCTATGCAATTGTCAAAACACCAAAGAGAATAAATTTTACTCCAAATAAATTTAAAAATAAAATGAGACGCTGCTTCAAATTTAACAGTATGTAACAGAATGGATCACCTTCATAATAAATGCATAAATTTTAATTCTATTTTATCTTGGACCTATACATAAAATTTTTCATTTGAGAAATATTAAAATTCACTATCTTTTAAAAAAGAATTCTGAACACTTTTTATAGAATCCTGTTATTAAAACCGTTTTTCAGTATTAGGCAATGTATAGACCAAAATGCTGTTACTGCCCTTTGGTTCCAATCTAGGGTATTTCAGAGAGAAATTGTAAGAAGCACTAAAATAAGACTGTTGTATTAGGACATAGAAGTCCCATTTTGTGACCCAGTTCAGCTGCGAAATCATCAACCCGAACAAATCTCTTCACCTTCATAGAAGGTTCATCTAATCTTAAAAGATGACAAGACCCCTTCCAAGTTCAGTATGTAATTGCCCATTTCACTTCACAAAATCATTTTGTGATTCTTGAAGTAGCCATTTCAAGTTTCTAATCCTTCCAATATCTTCCACTTAAAAAACAACAACATCAAAAACCATTCCGCATTCAGTGGGCAGCTTCTGTGTGTTTCAAGTGGTGCCACAGGCTTCAAAGTTATGGTTCCAGAGTTCTAAGTTACTAGTTATAGAGTTACTAGAGGCCTGATGCAGGAAATTCGTGCAAGAGTAGGCCTCCCTTCCCCTGGCTGCTGGCACCGGCTTCCCTCTGGCACCCGGGACCTGTGCTTTCATCCAGAAGGACGTCTGGTCTAATTAGCATATTACGCTTTTATTATTATAGACTAGTTCATTCATTTCTCACAACACGTGTCTCCTTACCCTCCTCCCCCCCAAGGGACTATCAATCCTTGGCAGACGAAACTAAGTTTGAAGAGTTGAAGGGACTCTCCAAGATCATAAGCTAGAAGACGCCATGATTTGAGCAGAGGGAGGGGGACCCACACTCTTCATTCTACAATAATTCTCCATTCCATGGTTCCACTGGAGGACTCTGACGGTAAATGAGGCCATGTCTCTTCCATTTGGCACACCCCCTACTATGTATGTCCCTATTGGGACACAACGGATGGGTGCTGATTAGGGCAAGACACCCCTTGCTGAGACACTCTGTTCCAACCTGGTTCAGGTACCTCCTAATTCTAGTAGAAACAACTCTGCTTTTTTTGTTTTTTTTTTTTTTTAACCTGGGACAGAGAGGAGATTCAGGTTACTTGGAAATTGTAGGTATTCTCAAGAGTCAAGATATCAATATTGACATAAGATTGTTGTTGGCCATCTGTGTTTCCTACTTACTATTTAAGTCCATGGGTTCGTGCACATGGGACAATCTACCTCACTAAACAATGTCACATGTTTAGTGGCTCTGATCCTCTCATTTTCCCAGCAAGATAAGCCCAGTAGTATCATAAGTTGGGAGTAGGGAGGAATTCAAGCTGACTTTGTCTGAGTTTTAGAAAATCTTCCAGATCCTTTGTAGTAATCTCAGAAGCCTCTGCATCTTGGGAGTTTGCATTTCTCCAGCCCCTGTTGAAGGCAACTGGAGGAATAGAAACAACTAACAGTTATTGGTATTTACTAAGCACCATGCACCAATCTAGGCACTTGATATATTTTAATACACATAATTGGGTTACAATTGTAGGTACTATTACCATCCCCATTTTACAAATGCCGAAACTGAAATTCAGAGAGATTACATATTGTAATTTGCTTCAAATCATATACACTTGGAACCTGAAAAGATGTGAAGCCAACTGGTCTGGCTCCAGGGGCCCTTGTCCCTCACCCACAGTTGATATGCTACATTAGCCTTAGTCTAGCTCAACACTTATGGGCACACCCAGAAAACACTCTCTAGAAATGAGAGCTAATGCGCTACATTTGACAAGCAGACTAGTGGGGATAGTGTATAAGTAGCCAGTACCCAATTTACTCATTTGATCAGAACTTTTGAGCACAAAAATCACCTCCACACACTGCCTATGGAGACTGGTCTGAGTTCTAAGTCATGGCAGCAGTGGCAGCTGGCATCCAGACATGGACATAGTAACCTTGACAAAGAAAGAAAGTCATTGCCCAGAGTCCACTGTTCTATTAATTTTACTAGTCACGGTGCAATATAAATAGGAAAGTGATGGCACTAATACACCATAGAGAGGGAGAGGGGGAGGGATGGAGATGGTAATAGAATTCACAATGGCTGAGCTGTGAGGTGTACCTCCATTGTCTTGTCACAATCTCCGGAAGTTGATATTGTCTCTACTTTATAGACGAGTAAACTGAAGCCCATGTAGGAAAAGGTAATTGCTCAAGATCACACAGCAGGCAGATGCAACCTAAGTCTGTCTGTCTCTAAAATTTTTGCTCCTTCCATTGCATGCTCCAGAGTTAAAGCAAAATACTGCTTTTGAGATCACCTAGCCAAAATTCCTCACTTTACAGAGGGAACTAAGACCCAGAGAGGTTTGAGTGGCTGCCCAAGGTCAAACAGCTAGTTAAAAACAGGGCCAGGACCTAGGAAATAATTTCGTAGTGTGCATATCTAGGTCAGTGGCCCTTTTTACATGATCCAGTGGCTGGAGTTTACACACCTATAAAAAGGAAAATAAAATAATTACACAGGGCTGGCAACACTTACTGCCTGTTTGCTTAACATTCTACTGTGCGTTATAAAGCGTTTAAAATGTCAAAGTCCATAAACTACTGTTCCAATCCTTGATAGCCTTTTGGGATCATCTGAAACTCACATCCTTAGAGCCACCTAGAGACCCTTCTGGCCCTTCTACAAACATCTTTGAAAAGAAGTATGAGCAAGTCATAGTCACTGCTATGAGACATATTGTTCTCGGGATATATAGTTTTGGGGGTGAAGATGAATAAAAATTGCCTAATATACAACTCTTATGTTTTCATAAATTCTTAAATACCTTCCATACTTTATCTTGTGTCCTAAAACTGAAATTAACTGAGGTTGCTTGGTTAAGTAATTTGTCCAGTGTCAGACGAGCTATTCAGTGTCAAGGCTGGGATGCCCAAGTCCATATTCTCCCATACTCCCTGAAAGACCAGAGAAACCTCGTGCAGAGCTCCAGAGCTAGATGCCCAGGGCATCTCAGATTAAATTACATAAGTGAAAAATTAACAAGATAATTGAACCCAACAAAGAAGGCTCTAGGAGCACATGTGGTAATGGAAAATACATTAAGATTTGGCTGAAGGCAAAATATCTTTTTTTTTTTAATCTTTATTGTTGAAAGTATTACATATGTCCCCTTTTAGAAGGCAAAATATTTTCATGTCAATTACAAAGTCAAACTCAGAGGGGACTCATAAAATAGTAAGACTGCCAACTGGTCCTTTTTTTTTTTTTTTTAATAGAGGAAGCAGAATATTCAGTAGCAAGAAGAGATTTAAAAAGGTACCTCTAAATACTGCACACGGAACAGTTTATCTCATTAATTTAATTCAGTGCTCTTAGTTGGTGGGGAGACTTGATTGGAAAGTCTGTAAGGAGGACATTCTGATAAAAGGGAAGTGTGTGGAAAGCTGCCTGCCCTGTTTATCGGAATTCCGACTTAGGAGAGACTTAGGGGAGTGTCGAAGGTGGCACCCCTAATTCTTCCTTGACCTTTCCAAACAAGTCTGTGCATTTGCAGACCTCCAACCCCCCCCCGCCCCCAGTGTTTACTGGAATCCTCATGCCTAATCCCTTGCCTAGAGGATGATGTAAACACATGTGTCCTCCCAAGATTACTCACTCTACTGATTGTATCTAAAGATAAACTTTATCTCAAACTGCAGTTACAATAAAAGGCTAACGAGGCAGGCCATCGAGGCTGCCTCATCCCTTGGGCCAGGCCATCCCTTAGCCTCGCTTTCCCAGCAAACGTTGTGTCAGAGTAATCCATTCACCCATCGCTCAGGGGCTGGTCAGCCCCGGCCCTTAGTGACACACTCCTCCCATTCTCCATACAGGAAGAGGAAGGCCACAGGAATGGAAATGCTAGCACGCAGGGTTCTGACTTTTGCTTCTAATGCCTAAAGAGCAGGTGCTTATAGATTCAGCTTTGTCCATTAGAAAAGAAAAAAAGGGAAAAGAAAACCATCCTAGAAGTTTAAGTGGGGTAGAGAGACCTTCACTTGTCAGGAAGTCATTAATTATTACAGGGTATGTAGAAAGTCTTAGTCTGGAATAGTAGACGTTTGCATTTCCTCTGAAAAGAGGAAGCTACTCATTTCTGAAAATTAAAGTCAGCTCAATGGTTTACTATAAATTTTAAGTTTTCTTGCAATGTTGCTGGTTGTTGAAACTGGCTGATGAACACAAGAGATTACACTATTCTCAGTGCTGTTGTGTTTTGTAAATTTCATAATACAGGCTTTAAAATGATCTCTGTCAGTAGCTAGGAGGCACAACATTTGTTTTAACACTGAGGAAGTTGAACACCTGAAATGGGAAGGATGTGGCTGGGCCAGCAAAAGCCTTTATGTTCTGAACAGACATCTTAAGTCCTTTCTATTACATGGTAGGGTTTAAGAAAATAAAACCATCTCAATTCCTGTTTCTTTCACATGATGTGATCTTAAAACACTATTGATGTCCTTTGCATTTTTAAGGAAGCACTCTTCTAATAGAATACATACTCCACAGTATTCTTATAACGACTAAGTGAGGTTTTTTAGTAATTTCAAGTATTATACCAATAACATTAAGGGAAATCAAAATGATGAAGAATAAGTAAGTACCCATCCCAACATGTTAAACTGCTTAAATTTTCTTCTATTTCCCCCTACTCCTGTTTGGGTATATCTACATCTAGTTTTATATGGGAAGCCATAATGTAGACATCCTTTTATAGTGAAAAGAGATTTGAAATAATTTGATTAAACACCTGAGGATCTTACTAACTTAGGAATACTAGGTTGGTTTTCTTAATAATATTCACAATAATAAGTGGATAGACACTTAACCTCTCATTTTATAACCTTTTTTTCTTCATTTAATTCTCAAAACAACCTTACCAAGTAGCCGTCATTACTGTGACTCTACAGATGAGGAGTCTGAGGTTCAGGGGTACCCGAAGTCACAAAGCTAATGAGGGCAAAGCTAAAATTCATCATCAGGTTTGTCTCATTCCAGAGCCCACGATGTTCCCTCAAGACGAGTACTGTGAAGCATCAGTCATTTGTGTGCCACTTTCATAATGTCCGCTTTATGCCACCAACACCAGACAGCTTTTCCTTACACAAACGCACTTTCATTTATTCGGCGACCGCCTCTTTTCTCAGTCAAGCAGAGTCCTTGATGGGAAGGAACAGAACCAACATTTGCTGCAAATTTATAAACATGTCAGTCTCAGTAGAAGATGGTCTATGTCAGCAGTTCTCAATGTGCTTCCTAAACAGATGATCAGTGTCGCCTGGGAACCTGTTAGAAATACAGATTCTAGGCGTGCTCCAGACCTGCTGATTCAGACACTGCGGGCGGGGCCCAGCAATCTGTGTTTTCATAGGCCCTAAGGCAGACTCTGAGGCTTGCTCTGTCTGTGAGAACTACCACACTATATACATGATCATATTTAATACTCATAAGTTCTCTGGGAACTAAGTACTATTTATTATTCCCATCATCACAGATGGGTACACTGAGGTGCAGAAGACTAAGGCCAGTATCACATAGAGAAAAATGGGAGCCAGGACTTAAAAAATATACTTGTCTAGTCCCTTTCCCTAGTAGCATGTGGACTCAAAGTGGGAGGGATGGAGACAGTATTGCTGTGGTTTAGAGAAACAAGAGTAGGGATATTTATGTTAAAGAGATTATTTAGACATTAATTATAAATCTATTAGGGCTTCAATATACAATTAATATCTCGTCGTGTTTTTTGTTGTTGTTTTAAGAGTCACTGAGCCCTGGCTGAATAACTCAGTTGGTTAGAGCATCGTCCCAATATGCCAAGGCTGTGGGTTTGATCCCAGGTCAGGGCACATAAAAGAATCAACCAACGAATGCATAAATAAATGGAACAACAAATCGATGTTTCTCTCTCCCTTCCTCTCTCTCTAAAATCGATTTAAAAAAAATAATTTTTAAAAAAGCCATTGAAATGCAATTTATGTTTTTGTTAAAAAACAACTGCGACTTCTAGAAAAGATTTGTCTTATGCAATTGGTAGAGAATGATGGGAGGTTGAATGAAATTTAGAGAAATGGTCTTGCCGGTTCTGAAGTGGTAACTACATCAATCCCTTCCATTAGAATTACATTTACCTAAATTCAGCTTAGTGGATGTTTACCAGTCACAATGGTATGTGTTCTTAGTGCACTTTAGTCTATTTTTTAAAATCTTGCATAATGTTGTTCTAGAGATTAGGAATTAAAAGCTAGTTAAGAGCAGTGTTTCCTGCTTATTTCCTTTAACAAAGCTGGGGGGGGGGGGGGGTTAGGGGGGGCGGGGAATGTTTGGGCACAGATTCCCCAGTGAAGATGATCCAAATATTACAGCACAGCCAATGGCTAGAGGCATCACAGATGATCCCGCAAATGCCTATAGCTTCAGTAGTTTAATTATGTTTATACCCCGCAATCTGTCTAAGGATTCTCTGCCAAGAAAGAGCTCAGCATTTTATGATGCCGACTTATCAGTCTAGGTACTCAAGAGCCAGGACAAATTGTACATTATAGATCTTCCTCAAATTACTGGCCCTAGGAGAGCCGAGAGCCCTTTACCAATAAGGAAAAACAAGTCACACAGGCCCAGATCACTGATACCATATTTTGAAAATCATGTCCAAATTTATTATGTGTATTTAATATTATCTGGCTACATAAAAATGATGTTGTTTTAAAACCTCTGTTAAATAGATAGAACCTTCTATAATTTTTATTTCAACCAGAATTTATTTCCTCGCTGACAACATAAGTATCAGTGTGGATTGTAATATGGACACACACACACACACACACACACACACACACACACACACACACAATAGCTTTATTGTAGACCTGAATGTTCTAATGACATTCATTACGACCTGATTCTACAGTCCCCCAATGTTTATCATTCTAAGTATAATCGGTATGATTAAATGCATCCTTTGTGGTTTTACAAACTGAATTCTAAATTTGGGCCGATGTACGGAGAACACAATGCATGCAGTCATGTGCCCCAAAACGATGTTCCGGTCAGTGATGCCTAGTGACATCGTTCTGACGTCTACTGCAAAGGTTGCAAACATCAAGGAGGCTGTGGTTGAGAGGGCAAACCTCTCTAACCTGGTGTGTATGGGGATGTTATTGGGGAGCTCCTGGATGGTTCCTGAGGAATCGACTAATGAGTAAGTTGTTGGAACTGGAACAGGAGGCGGTAACAAAGGAAACTGCGGAAGAAAAAGGACCTCCAAGAAAATTCACGGAGAAGGATTTAGCAGAAGCTTTGCAGACCTCAGGAAGCTCTGTAAAATGTTTGAAAACACAGACAACACGGAAAGCTTCTTATTAATAGAGAGGAATGTTCATGGTGCATCATCTGTTTACAAGCGAATCCATGATGACAAAAAGAAGCACACCTAGCGAACCACCACGGACACATTTCTGAAAAGAGTGACACCTCCTCAGGAAGAGCCTCAGGCAGGTCCTTCAGGGGGAGTTCCAGAGGAAGGCACTGCTGTCACAGATGACAGCTCCATGTGTGGTACTGCCCTGAACACCCTCCCCTGGGACAGGATGTGGAGGTGGGAGACAGGGATGCTGATGATCCTGGCCCTGTGCGGGCCTAGGCTAACGAGTGTGTTTGTGTCAAAATTTTTAACAAAAAAGTTTAAAAAGTTAAAAAAAATTTTTTTAATTTAAAAATAGGAAGGAGCTTATAGAATAAGGATATATAGAAAGAAAATATTTTTATACATCTATACCATATGTCTGTATTTTAAATAAATGTTATTAAAAAAGAGTAAAAAATAAAATTTTTGAAGTTTATAAAATAAAAAACTTACAGTAAACTAAGGCTAATTTATTATTGAAGAATAAAATATTTTTTATAAACTTAGTGTAGCCTAAGTGCGCAGTGTTTATGAAGTCTGCAGTAGTGCCCGGTAATGGCCTAGGCCTTCCATTCACTCACCACTCACTCACTCACTCACTCACTCACTCACTCACCCAGAGCAACTTCCAGCCCTGCCAGCTCCATTCGTGGTAAGTGCCCCATACACGTGACCCACTATTTATCTTTGTACCATATTCTTACTGTATCTTTTCTGCTCAGGTATGTTTAAATACAAAATACCATTGTGTTACAATTGCCTATGGTATTCAGTACATTAACATGTTGTACAGGCTTGTAACCTAGGAGTAGCCGGCTATACCACAGAGCCAAGGTGTGTAGTAGGCCATACCATCTAGGTTTGTGTAAGTACACTCAATGGTATTCACAAAACTAGGAAATCACCTAATGACACATTTTTCAGAAACATATCCCAGTAGTTAATGACTGTGCTTTAAAAAACACTGGGACCCTGGCTGGTGTGACTCAGCTGGTTGGAGTGTCATCCTGTACACTGAAAGGTCCTGGGTTCGATTTCCGGTCAGGGCATACGCCCACGTTGCAGGTTTGAAGCCTGGATGGAGTGTGAACAGGAGGCAATATTTCTCTCTTGAATCAATGTTTCTCTCTCCCTTCATCGCCTTCTAAAATCAATAAAAACATATACTTGGGTGAGGATTAAAAAAACCCCACAAAACTGAGACTGGTCCAGCCACACCCAGATTTAAAGCCCTAGTAACCTTTCTGCAGAGAACACATACCTATGTTTATGTTTGCTGAGAGCTACGCCTGAAGGGTTTTAAGTTTCTTTCTATTATTGCTATATTATCCTAACCTTTCATTTCCGTATACTCATGTTTCTTTGTAAGCCAGTAGCTGAGGAGCAGCCTAGATCAAATTAAGGCAGCAGAAGCCCACTGCATAGACGGGGAGTAGGCCAGGAATGGTCCTAACAGCAGGGCTGGAAGGGTGCCAAGTTGTGGGAGAAACTCAAACCAGGTGCAAGTAAGGCGAAAACTGGGGGCGTCCACATAGAATGCCAGTGTTTTCTCTTGGCATCAGATTTGCCTGCATGATGGCCCGGGTTGGCTAGCTGGGAACCAGGTTTTCTAAGGAAAGACAGCCCTATTAACATTCCAACTAGACCTCTAGAGCTTAC
Source organism: Eptesicus fuscus (assembly GCF_027574615.1). Taxonomy (NCBI): domain Eukaryota; kingdom Metazoa; phylum Chordata; class Mammalia; order Chiroptera; family Vespertilionidae; genus Eptesicus; species Eptesicus fuscus. Next base: position 84,996,010 of record NC_072481.1, read on the forward strand.
TATTTCTACAAGTTTTTTTGTTTTTTTATATCTTTCCCTTTGCCAATATTATTTGTTGGCCTAGCTATAATGGAATTATACCTTCAAGCAGTATCTTATTCACTGTTTCTCTAATCCTTTCTATAAGAAATTGCACCCACCCAGGTACAGGACACTTTTATCCATCCCTCCGATCTTCTTACAGCTATCCAGCCACTCCCCAGACCAACCCACCACCATCCGGCACTCTGCATGCCCTCAAATCAGGCACAGTGATAGGTGGTACTGTGGCAAGGTGATGGGGATGTCACTTTTTTTTTTTTCCTGACTCCTATTTTATTTATTTATTTTTAAAATATTCTTTTATTGACTTCAGAGAGGGAGAGGGAGAGATAGAAACATCAATGATGAGAGAGAATCATTGATCGGCTGCCTTCTGCACACCCCCTACTAGGGATCGAGCCCGCAACCCTGGCACGTGTCCTTGACCAGAATGGAGCCCTTCAGTCCACAGGCCAATGCTCTATCCACTGAGTCAAACCGGCCAGGGCGGGATGTCACATCTCTTACCCTTAAGAAAGCCAAACACTAAAGAGGTGGGCAGAGAAGATTATTCACGTAGCAGGTTATTATAATTCAATGCTGGCAGCTGTGGCACTGGGTATAAGAGAGCCCAGAGTTGGAATCCCAACCATCTGTGAGGTAGGTGATCAGAGATGGCTTCCGGAGGAGGTGACATCAGGGTGGGCTATAAAGTATGGACGGGAGTTAGAGATAGTAGGAAGGGTATCCCGAAGAGGACATCATAAAGAGCCACCCCCAAAACTCAGGTGAAAATTGCAAAAGTATGTAGAACCACGAAGTTGGAACAAAGTATGAGGCATCAAGTAAAAAGCAATGAGGGTAGAGAGATGGGTGGGGAATGGGAGGGGGTCCGGTTGCAGAGGTCATGCCACATTAAGAGCTCAACCTGACTCAAGGTAATGAGGAGCCACTGTGAAGCTCTAAACAAGGGAACAACGGTGTGCCAGCCGTCTGAGCGCTCACCATTGCTGGTGTGCCAGCCGTCTGAGCGCTCACCATTGCTGGTGTGCCAGCCGTCTGAGCGCTCACCATTGCTGGTGTGCCAGCCGTCTGAGCGCTCACCATTGCTGGACTCCGGGAAGCAAAGGTTCCTGGTGCCTTTGTCCCACAAGATTCCTAGGACCTTGATTGAAAATCCTTCAAAATCAGACAAAAGGTGAGTTTTTAAATGTCTGCTTATGATCTATTTAAATAAAACCACATCTTGTGGTATTTTGTTCTCACTTATAGACAACAGAGCATTTCAAATAAGGACCAAAAAAATAAAATAAACTAAGGACCATTTTTCTTTTTCTGTGCATTTCTGTGGTGAACTTTTAAAAAGTATGTGTACTATTTTCCACACATATTTAATTAGTTTTATTATCTATAAACTTAATAAAACTTCTCTGGAAGAAAGCTACAATATTAATCCCTAATGGAGTGCAAAATTTAAAAATTTTGAACTTTGTGAACATATTTTATGGTGTTTTTTTTTTTGTTGTTGTTGTTGTTTTTAAGCTAACTTTTAAAATTGTTTTAAAAATAGGGGCAGACAGCCCTAGCCAGATAGCTCAGATGGTTAAAGCATCGTCCCGATACACCAAGGTTTCAGGTTCAATCCCCGGCCAGGACACATACAAGAGTCAACCAATGAATGCGTAAGTAAGTGGAACAACAAACTGATGGTTTTCCCTCCCTCTCTCTCTCAAAACAATCAATAATTAAAAATATATATACATAGATAGATAGATAGATAGATAGATAGATAGATAGATAGATATTCAGGGGGGGAAAGCATTTTTTGAGGAGTTGAAGTGGAAAAAAATTAGCCCAATATACTAAAATCATACTGAATTTAGCCCATTATACTAAACAGGCACTAAATTTAATGCTCAACCATTCAAATCCTGAAACTAAAATTCCATGAGTCATGTCTGTCCGCTTACAGTGGTATCCTCAATACACAGAATAATGCTTGCTCAATACACGAAAGGCTAAATAAGTACTTGTTGACTGCTGGAAATATAAATGTCAAAACATTCTATTATTTTTAAAAAAATATATATATATTATTGATTTTTTACAGAGAGGAAGGGAAAGGGATAGAGAGTTAGAAACATCGATGAGAGAAAACATCAATCCGCTGCCTCCTGCACACCCCCCACTGGGGATGTGCCCGCAACCAAGGTACATGCCCTTGACCAGAATCGAACCTGGAACCCTTAAGTCCGCAGGCCGATGCTGTATCCACTGAGCCAAACTGGTTTCGGCTCTATTATTTTTTGAAGACTTCTTTTCTATACTGTGTGAAGACAAATCCTCAATGCACTTCACAGCCAGTTCCAGATGGACTCAGGAAGCTGGCACAGAAGCCAGTGTAGGGTGTGGTGACCAATTCCAGCAAGGACAACCCTCCCGTGACTCAAGCTAGCACAGTGGCCCATTAAGCCTCAGCACACACACACACACACACCCTGCTAACCTTATTTCCAGCTTAAGTGGTGAGGTGGAGCTTCCTTCCGCTGCCCTCCTCATTTCTCCCCACCCTTCTCCTCTCTCCTTTCTGTGATTCCGCAGGGTCGTTGCTTTAGATATATAGGAAAGAATAATCATTCCTTCTTTTCCCGCTGCAAGAGGAACAGTTTAAACTTCAGGCCACACAAATCCAGGACCAGATCCCCACTGTGCCTTAAACAAGCTGTGTGTGATGAGCAGTGCTCAGGCTCTCTACGCCTCCTTTTCTTCATCCGTACAGGAGCACAACAATGACTATTTCTTATAATTAAAAGAAATGATGTAGAACATCACATATCTGGCACAAACTGTATCAACGAAAACAGTATTAGATGCCACATATATAATATTTTCATGTGTTATAACTAATAAACGATCCAAGGATGAACACTCACTGCCCTATGGTAAATGTTGGTTCCCTCCCCCGCCCCCCCCCTCCCGCCCCCCAGTCTTCCTGATCTGACAACTTAGTATCTCTGAAAATAAACTGCTCAGAGGATAGCATATGTCTGTGTCCCCAGACACCTTGCTGGACTTTTTCCTGCTTCTTTCTCTAAGCAGATTTCAATGCCCAACCACTCTTGCTTAGCTTTTAGGAATGTTGAGTTACTGGGTAATAACTGCCGTGAGTGTGCTTTCAGGTGTGAGCATAGTTTCAAACAGCACTCAATGCCTCAACAATAACAATAGCACATGTAAGAGCAGGAAGTTATTCCAAGCATGACAGGTGGAGGGCCACCCTCACACAGGGCTGGCTGGCACCATAGTGGAAACTACTGTGTTGGGACATCCCCGGGAAAAGGAATGCAGGTCACCCAGGTAATCCCCGAAAACATGGGAAACAGAATTGTGAAAAGAAACCCAGTCCTTAATCCAAGAAGGAGTTTGGTGCTGGTGGGTTTTTTGTTTTTGTTTTTTTTTTTTGCCTCCAGTTGCCTAGCATACATTGGACCCCTTTCCAAATGATCAAACACAACAGAAACGACTTCTCAGCATATAAACACAAGAGGCTGCAAACTGGAATTTATAATAAAAATCTGTGACTTAAGAATTAGGAATTTACCTTTGATTAACTCCAGCTAGAATCTCTCTGTATGTTTCATCTCATGGTTAACCACTTTTCTAGGCAATATAATACCAGACTAGATTTATTAAACCAAATCAGTTGAGACCAGGGTATTTGTCCAGGTCTTAGACTAGAGACATTTAAGCTGGAGTGATAATTTGTGAACTATCCAAAGAGAATTCAAAGATTCTGAAAACAACCCCGTGAACGTTGAGCAATGACTTTGAGCATCGATGTAATACTGTATAACATCCTATTTCAACTCGTAAGTTCTAGAATGCTTATGAAAAATACCAATCTCATGATGCTAGAGCTGTGCTTATGGAGGACTACGGAAAGCATCCATTCAAAAGACTGAGCTGAAGGTTGGCAACTGTGGGATATATCGTCAGAGGTAGTTTGCCAGAGCTCCTGTAGCTCAGCATATTTCTCAGATCACTATATTGCACATGGTTGTAAGACAACAAAGCGGGCACTAAAATGTCACTAAAAACCAACTAGATGAATAGCTTTCTACACTTTCCCCCCCCCCCAAATAATTTCAAATGAGTCAGTTCTCTAGAGGAGTTGAATGGCAGCAAACTCAATCTATGAGTAAGAACAAATGGTAATGGAAATGAGTACCTACTTGGAATCCTATTGAGTGTCACCCAGAAATGTTCATCAGGACTATAGGTATCCTTTGACCAGTGTAGTAGATCAATGGCCCTTTTGTCATGGAAGATGAAGTTGACAAACTCTCTGGTAAGGGCCACGTAAGCGGTGCCAAAGTAAATGGTCAGCTGATGTGGAGGTGAGGTTTTCAAAACATTAGTGTTCCTCACAAAAGAGCCATCTTTGCCTATGTGCTCTCGGTGGACGTATTTAGTCCGCCCAATGGCATGCGCCGGAGGCAGCACGCCCGGGGTAATGTTTTTCCCTTTGAATCCTTTCAGATACTGAACTATTTCCTTGTTGGTTTTCAGGGGGAAATCTTGCCCACAGGTGTTGATGGAGTACTTCCACGGGACCTCGGAGGCCACCAGGTCTCTCAGGCAGTTCAGGTCCGCCTGGAGCCTGGAGATCCCGCCATAGACAACCGGCTCCCTCTTGGAAGCCAGAAAGGCATTTGGGAAGCAGCTCAGCAATTGCTCCACTGCACCTTTAAAGGCAGCTGTGGCCTTCTCGTCCACATGAACGCAGTAGACGTTCTGGGGCATGTAGACGGCCCTGAAGAGCCTTTCGAAGGTACCGAAGTCTTTGTGGATGACCATGACATAGGCCAAAGGGAAGGCCACTTCTTCTTCCGACAGGGGGCTCGTGATGTAGTGGCTCTGGGCCAGGTAGTCCTCGCAAGGGACACCTCCCAGAGGGGACGGCGCCGTCTTCTCCCGCAGGACCGTGGGCGTATCGTCCAGGGCGGACTCACAGGCACCCCCTGCAGAGGACCGTTCGCTGGACCCGTTCAGCCTCCTCTGGGGCAGGCTTAGCCGGCTGTTGTAGCGTATCACAAAAATCACCACACTGAGCGCAGTGAGAGCAAAAAGGTAATACCTCCAAAAGTTCATTATTTTCCCTTCCTTGGAGCAGGAGTCTCTCTCCAGGGACTGAGAAATGATCGGTCCCCGAAAACACAAGTGTGGAGGGGCTGAATGGCCTTCCTTTGCCAGCCCTGAATCTCGACAGCTTCGCAGACAGGCTTCCTGGACTCCTCATTGACTCTCCGCTTCAGCGTCGCGCCGTCCCCCGGCGGCGGCGGGCGAGGGCATGCTCCGCCGGCCCGCCCTGGGCTCCGGGGCTCCGGTCCGGGGCGCTGGGAGCCGGCCGGCCGCTCGCAGGCAGAGCGCGGGGCAGAGTGGGCGCCCGGGGCCCCGGCCCGGCCAGCGGGAAGCCCTCCTCGTTTGCATACGAAACCCAAGTGGCGGATCTCGGCAAATTACGCCGTGGAAAGGAATGACGAGTCCTCTTCGCCGGGGCTGGGCTTCTCCGGCTTCACCCCACCCCCTTTCCCTCCACCGGGTTCCGATCGCATCTCCCTTCTCCGCTCACACTTTCCCCCGGCGCTGCAGAGTGAGCGGTTCTCCTCTTTCGGGTCAGCCTGCGCACCCTGCACACCCTGCCCACCCTGCGCACCCTGCACACTCTGCCCACCCTGCACACCCTGCCACCCTGCCCACCCTGCACACCGGCGAGCAGTCGGTGGAGACCGCAGCGCGGAGGACTAATGCTCCGGCTCCTCTCTCCCCCCCGTTTCTCGGCCTCCTTTTTTCATTTCAGTGTTATCTCTGCCTCTGAGCGCGCACAGACACAGATAAGGGAAAAAGGCACTTGCAACATGTCTGTTATCAGCAGCAAAGAAGTCTGGTGTTCGCGGGATTCAATCAGATGGTTTCTGACGGTGTGACACAGCATAGATGTATGCGCAGGCTATGGGAAGAGGGAAATTGGGATTACACTGTTGCGGGCATGGGGTGGGGGCAGAAGGAACCTGGGAGGGACTTGAAACATTAAAGGGTGGGTGTGGATGACATCAATGAAATAAGCACACCTTAGTTCGCCTGCCAGAGGGGAAGGTGATAGCCATTGTTCCCAGAGAGCAAAAGTTGGTTCCCATTTCACAAAGAGCTTCAGATAACCCGTGTTGTTGACGCAGTATTATCTACAATATGAGTGACTACCCACTGGGTCTCTTTATAAGCCTGACATCTTGAGATCTGAGGACATTTCAGAGAACTCAGAGGACTCTACTTCCCACCCAGTGCCCTCTCCCATTTCCTTACTCTTAAGAAAGAACAAAGGCTACTGGACTGCAGGAAAATTCCTGGAAGTATTGGTTAGTGAGATTCAGGGGAGCCAGGAAGAGAAGCCCAGCAGGTCTGGTCACATTACAGAGGGGTTCTCAAAGCTCACGTGCCGGGTCCCTGGAGCGCTCAGCAGGTGTGAGGGAGGGCTGCAGATTGGTGCAGAATGCTCCTGGGTCAGTAACCAGCCCAACTAAGGAAGCAGTGGGTGTGTTCCCAGCTCACTCCTGCAGTCACCCAGCTGGCCTACCGGCCTGGCCCCGGTGTGGCAATTGAAGCAGCTGCCCCAGTTAGGAAAAAATCCGGTGTACAATGCAATAATCTCCCTGCCCCTTCCTATCCCCCTCTAACTTCCTATAATTTACTGGATGAATGAATGGCCACAGTAGCATAGATGTGATGGATTTTGATTGGACATAGACCCAAAGATTTGGCAGGGATCTTAAAAAATCACCTAACACAACCCTTTATTTTACAGATGAGGAAACTAAGGCCAATACAAATACATACATACACACACACACACGCACACACACACACACACTTAGTGACCAGATTATTATGATCTCTGAACGCATAATAATCTGGCCACTCAGTGTACATCCTATATAATAAAAGGCTAATATGCAAATTGTCCCCTCGACCAGGAGTTTGACCAGCAGGCAGGCTGGCCAACCGCCCATGTCCCCTCCCCCTGGCCAGGCTGGCTGGACCCCACCCATGCATGAATTCATGTACCAGGCCTCTATATATATATATACACACACACACACACACACACACACACACACACACACTGAGTGGCCAGATTATTATGCGTTCAGAGATCATAATAATCTGGACACTCAGTGTATATACAAACACACACACACACACACACACACACACACACACACACACATATATATATATATATATTTTTTTTTTTTTTTTCTTCTAAGTCATTCAGCTGGATTGAAGCCAGCGCCTTCTATCTGCAGGTCCCTAGCCCAGATGCTGGAGCCAGTCTAATTGGCTTCAAATCCCAGCTGGTCACTGACCAGCTGATCACCAAGGGTGAAGTTACATAGCCTCTCTAAGCACCAGGTTCTTCAGATGGAACATAGCAGTGGTTGCTATTTCACATGGTTAAGAACATTAAATGAGATAACTCTTATTCAGGGTTTATGTGTATGTTCACATATATTCTATTCAATAAGCATTAACAATTTTTGCTGTTGTCGTTTTTCTTTTGAAAAATAGCCATTTCTGGCCCTGTTAATGAACAGATATTTTGATTTCTGTTCTTACTAATGGAACAGAAAAACACCTCCTTGAGGCTTTCAAATGGGCTGAAATGGGTGCTCCCACTCGAAAAGAATGAAGGTTAAATTTCACTCTTTTCCTCCCTCACCACTATCCCCACCACCACCCAGGGGAGTAGGGAAGGAATTAGTAGGAATGAGACTAGATAAAGGGCAGAACTGAATAATCCATTTTGATGATTTCATTTTCCTTCATTCTTATTAGAGCCACACCCTTTTCTGCAAAATACTTCCTTGGCAGGACTTGTGGAGAGCAAGGGTGGGGTTGCCGGTGGGGAGTGAGGCAAAGGGCTTTCAGTGGAGGCTGTTGTTTTCCCCCTCTCTGTGCCTTGAGCCTTGGTCCTACAGTAGGGAGCTCTGGAGAATGCCCATGCAAAGCAAACTCAGCCAGTCTTTAATCCTGACTGAATCAAAGCACATTGCAGGTGGGAGTGTAACATGATTTACATTCAAAACAGCAGTAATAAAAAAGTCTTATAGTGTGTCCTGCCTTATCTGCAGTGGTTTAGATAAACAGCCCGAGGTTAGAGTGAGGTTAGAGTTTTTAGCAGCTGGCCTGGTAGGAGGTTTGTTTTACCTGTTATCTATGGTAACTGAGCAGGCGTTGTCTTCCAGCAAATAATTGGTGGGCTCAAATATTAACTTCCAACCAGGACATTAGTTCTGCTCTTTTCACTTTAGTTGCTTAACATATTGAAAAGTGTTGTCAGGTGGACATTTTGTATCACTCCCTGCCTCTCTCAACCTCAGGATAACCTTATCGTCACAAACAAGGACAAGGACAAGGACAGCAACTAACAAGGCACAGTCAGCTCAGCTCAAACAAAGGCTGGGATATTTTTTCCCTTTAGTCACTTAGCTCTCATTAACCTTCCGAGCGGTGCCCCGACCTCAGCTGGGCTATCACAGGCAAATTGAATGCTGGTTGCTGGGGGGCAGGGTTGGAAGCCAGGCCTGACTTGTTCCCAAGTCCTTAGAGTTCTCTACCTCAGACTGCTTCTCTTGGCATAATAACTGGCCACGGAATCGAAGCAATGCTTCTGATGGGTCCTCTCATCTCCATCGCCTTCACGCCATTCTGTTCCCCATCTGAGGCTCTGTTGCATCTGTCTGGCAACCTCAAACACTGGCCACAAGCGAGACACAACAAGCAAAGAAGATCTCCCAGCAACCAAAACAAGGATCACATGCTGTAGGCTGGATGCACACACTCAGATGTGTACGGGCAGGCAAGATACAGAAGTAAGTGAAGCTGGTCGGAGGGAAGGAAAAACAGAGCTAGTGAGTTCACAAGTGGCAGCTAATGCTCGGCCATAGAGTCATGGACCGAGAGAGAGGGTGGGGACCCTGGTGAAGAGAGGGTGGGACCCTGGTGAAGAGAGGGGGGGACCGGGGTGAAGAGAGGGGGGGACCCTGGTGAAGAGAGGGTGGGACCCTGGTGAAGAGAGGGTGGGACCCTGGTGAAGAGAGGGTGGGACCCTGGTGAAGAGAGGGTGGGACCGGGGTGAAGAGCTGTGCCCAACTAAAGCACGCAGCTCCCTCTCAACGCTCGCGATTAATCCACGCTGCACCACGGGGCCAATGCCGCCAGCTCTTTCGGATATTTTAAGAGAAGTGAGAAATCTGAATTTTATCTTTAAAAATTCCCAAACTCTTTAAATGACATCAAGAGATTAACAAAATGTTAAAATATAAGTGCATGCACACACATGCGCCACTGGCCCCCAGGATGCCAGTTCATCATCTCTGGTGAAAGCATCAACGGCTTAACCCGTCTTGAGGCCCAGCCTATTAACTCTTCGTTTAGAGAAACCTTAAACTTTCTCAGACCTAAGCAGGTAAGAAGCCACCGATTGGAAGAGGGATGTAGAACTGGTAGACTCGGGCACCCTGCTGTCAGCAATGGGTGATGGACTGAGAATGAAGGAGGCCCAAGAAAAACTCCACAAGCAGATCAGTGCACGATCATTCAACGTCAGGACGGCCGGCATTTATCTGTACAGCTGACTGGCCATTTTATTACTGTTGACACTATCTCTAACATTCGTAAGTATCAAATAAGTTAATGTCTCTGTAAGGGCTGGCACCCTGACAAGCAGTCCAAAAACACTGGGCCAACCAGACCTTCTTTGCAAACAAGAGTCCTAACGTTTAGTGGAATAGAAACATAAATGCAGTAATAGAACTCTTCTACATATATTCTGCATATTCTACTTAAAAAGGCATTTCTGAAATATTTATTCAAAATAGTTTTTTAACCATTTTGTGCACAAAAGGGTGGGCTTTTGGTTGTCCAGAAAATTCACAATTTATGACCAAAATTTTTCCTAAAAAATGTTAGGCAAATACTAAGTGTGCACACCATGTGAATCTACCTGGAAGGGCCAGGTAGTGAATATTTCAGGCTTGAGGACCACTTGGTCTCTGAGGCCACCACTCAGGTCTGCCTCTGCAGCATGAAAGCAGCCATGACGCTAGGTGGCTGTGTCCCCGCAGAAACTGCTTGTGGACATCGGCATCTCAATGTCATACCATGTTCATGCCATGAAATAGTCTTCTTTTGATTTTTTCCCCAAACGTGTAAAAATGTAAAATCATTCTTGGCTTGAATAGGCCAAAGCCCAGCTGCTGTGGCTCAGCGGCTGAGCATCGACCTATGCACCAGGCGGTCACCATTTGGTTCCCAGTCAGGACACATGCCCGGGTTGCAGGCTCCATCCCCAGAGGGGAGCGTGCAGGAGGCAGTGGATCAATGATTCTCTCTCATCATTGATGTTTCTATCTCTCTCTCCCTCTCCCTTCCTCTCTGAAATCAGTTTTAAAAATTAGGTTTTTAAAAAGTACTCAGCAAATCTCGAGTCATCTCTCTCTGTGTTGCCATACTCACCTTATCTGAGACCTTAAACACCCGTCCACCTTCCTGAGTGCGTTTGGTGAGAACAGCTTGGGAACCAAAGTAGGGAACCGCCCTTCATTCCCAACGGCAGACTCCAGAGCCTGTTCTTTTAAACTGCGTCTGTCCGCGTGGTTCCCTCTTTGGAGAGCCAGCCTGCCGGTGCACCCCAGGAAAGACACCACTTGGCAGCATGGTGGGGAAGTCAAAGGCTTTGATGCAGGATGTAACACCTGGCTCTGCTGTTTATCGTGTGACCTTAAGAACGTTTCTTAGGATCACTCGTGTCTCAGTTTCCCACTTTTAAAAAAGGAGTAGTTTCATCAGTATTATTTATAAGTCTGAAAATACTCACTGAAAAAAAAAGGAAAGAGCAGTTTCTAGAATAGCCGGGTGGTGGAAAGTGAATCTGGTGAAGAAGCCTTCGGCGTCTTCTCCTCTCCTATTCCGCGTGCCACCTCCCCAGTTTATCTCATTCTTCTGGGGCCACACTGCTTTTCTCTGCTTCCCCAGCAGCCTCCTTGCGGTAGCACATTTCTTTCCCTTCTGGGGTTCGTTGCCCAGATTTAACTCTAATTATCCAAAGCAGACAAACAAAATCCCTACAAGCAAAAATTTAGCCTTTGCCTATGTTCTGTTACATTTCCTGGAAAAGAATAGGTGACTATCTTTCTATGCAACTTTTCTGTTTCCAAATGTCTCCTCTGAGAAAAAAAAAAAAAGACTGCAAATTCACGAGAACACCTTGTGTGCCCAAGGTCTGTCCATTTTCTTCTGGTGCTTCTCAGACCAGACACCTCCAAACTCCTCCACCCCATATATTTTTAAAAAATATATTTTTATTGATGTCAGAGAGGAAGGGAGAGGGAGAAAGAGATAGAAGCATCAGTGGTGAGAATCATTGATGGGTTGCCTCCTGCACACCCCCCACCAGGGATCGAGCCCACAACCAGGGCATGTGTCCTGACAGGGAATCAAACCGAGATCTCCTGGTTCATAGGTTGACGCTCAATCACTGAGCCACTCTGGCCTGGGTTCCACGCCATATTTTTGAATATGAATTGAAGTTACAAGGGAATGATATGGTATTTCTACTAAAAGATAGTATTTTACAATTCAGTTTCTGCCAGAGATGTGTGTCTTGAAGATACTCTTTATCTTCTGAACATTTTTTAAAATTTTATTTATTGATTCTGGGGGGTGGGGCATCAACTTGTTCCACTCACTCATGCACTCATTGGTTGATTTTATTTTATTTTTTTCCAGAGAGGAAGGGAGAGGGAGAGATAGAAACATCAATGATGAGAGAGAATCATTGGTTGGCTGCCTCCTGCATACCCCACACTGGGGATCAAGCCTGCAACCTGCGCATGTGCCCTGACCGGGAATCGAACCGTGACCTCCTGGTTCATAGGTCGATGCTCAAACACTGAGCCACACCGGCGGGGCTGAACATTTTTAAGTAAATGAAAAAACATTCTTCAAATAGAGATAGGCAGTGGTTTGCTCCAACTTCTAATATTAATAGCTCTATTAACTTCTTGACTCATTTTCAGTTTATTCTATCCACTGTCATACTAGCTTCTTCCCCACAGAACCTGTTGTTTACTTGAGTTTAGACCGTTTGTTAGGACAGAATGCTTGTATAAATCCCCAAAAGCAGATGTTTCTTCTGCTTTCCTAGAAATTAAAGCTGAAACAAGTGTGCCACTGAGGTATGTCCTGTGTTTGTACTTAGTTGAAGAAAATCTCCACACTTGATTTATCCCCTGGTTAAAGTGACTTTAGATTCAAATTTTATGTTTACCAATCCATCCTTTGAGATGACATCCTTAAACTCTATCCTTCCTTTGCAAAAACAATGGAAACTTTGTTATAAACAGAGCAGGCTCAGTCCTGGCCTCTGGTTAGGGCCCTCGTGGCTGACAGTGTCTTCAACGTGTTGTGACTTACATGACTGGGTGATTTTGATGATAATTTTTTTCCAGTTTATTGATCAGTGCTATTTGGAGGAACATAAATATCTAGGGCACTAATTCTAGATTCCAAGGGGCCCTGGGCATTGGAAGGGTGAGCAGCAATGTGTGGGGGCAGGACCCAGGGTGACCAGCTGTTCCGGTTTACCAAGGACTGAGGGACTCCCCAGGCCTTGGGATTTTCAATGCCAAACCTGAGAGAGTCCTGGGAAAACCAAGATGAATTGGTCACCCGAGACACCATTGGTCCTACCCACTCACTGCTGAAAGATATACCCTATAGAGGGGATTCCGTAACGAATCAGTGTGGAAGGAAAATAAATGTTTAAATCATTCATCTGTGTGGGAGAAACATGCAAATCATCAAAAGTCTGCAAACTGTAATGCATGAAAACTCTACATGACACTTCCCCAAACCACTGAGGCATGGGAACAAAGTGACTAACATTTGTGGGGTAGCTCTACAGGGAACGGAAAAGAATGCACTTAAACCATTCTATCTACATAGATGCTCCCCAGTGGATACAAGAATGCCTTAGTAACAACCTATCTCATGTTGGGAGAACCTAAAAGGAAAAAGAACTGTGTTGTTACCATGTTAACTGTATCTACAATCCCCTCCCTCTATAGTACATGTGACTTGAGAGATCTTCTTCCTGTAAAGTGGAGCTAATAGGAACATGTGGGGTCTTATGAATGGAAGTGTTTTGCATGTGTGTGTGTGTGTGTGTGTGTGTGTGTGTGTGTGTGTGTGTGTGTGTTTGAAGTGCTTGTTTAACATTCTTAATAAATGGGCAATGTAGCCAGAAAATATTAACTCATTTTATGGAACATCATAATCAGCCAGCTGTTTGATCTCTCTGACTCTCAATTTCCAAATGTATGCAACGTTAGGATTGGAACTAGTGCTCCCCACGGCTCCTTTCAGCTCTAAATGCTGTGATTATAATAGCTTCTGCTCAGAATAAAAAGGAAGCTGTTTTCTTACAGGAAACTGCCCTGGGGAATTACAGTTAGATTGAGTAAGTGCAGGGAAAGTCCAAAATGTGGTAGGCTAACTGACCAGAAATAAATCAAGAAGGCTTGGAGGTGAGGGCAGTTAGCTCAGACCAAAGTCCTAGGAGAGTAGAACCCAGATGGGAGGCGTCCCACCTGTCCAGGAGACCACGCAACACCTCGCAGGACTCCAGGTCTGGGTGGGCAGTTTTCCCATGGGACACGGGAGAGCCTTCAGCCTGTAGAACCATAAGAAGCTCAAAGAAGGAGCCCTGACTTGAACTGAGGAGAAAGTTACAGAATTTCAATGAAAGAGGAATTTTTGAGGATTGGGGCTAAGGAAGGGGTGGCTACAGAAGACATAACTAGAAAGCTAACTGCATTAGATGATCTGAGTGTCTTTAGCTTGCTGCAAAGATGACCATTTTGTCCTTGGATATGTTCACAGTTACGTTTCGATGTTTCAAATCTGGCTGAAGAGAAAGATTACGGGGAATGGCTATCATCTATCCATTCTCTGAAAATGCGGTGCTTAAAGTGGATGCAGGGTAAACGCATCTGAGGAAAACCTTTTGCCACTCATAGTTTTGTTCAAAAGCATCTCCAAAAAGAATGCCACACACTGTGTGGGTCAGAAGAGGAAAAGAGAGGCTTGTAAGTGGTCTGGCATTGAGAAACCACACTAAGAAATGGTTAGTTAGGGAAGTAATTAATACTTGCTGCTTTGGAGTTAGCTTTCTAAGATTGCATACTGTCCACTCTGAGACGCGGGGGGAAAAATCTCTCCAAATCTTAGCAGGGTCATTTGCTTCACCAAATGATAGGGTAATTCCAACAAAGAAGCAGCCTTATAAAAGCCCAGATTGGTCTGTATAGCAGAGGCCTCTGCGATTGGGCTGCTCTTTTTATTTCTTTGGTGCAGAGTAAGACACCCATCTGCTAAGTGCATGGGTGGTGGGCCTCAGAGTGAAGCGCAGTCTGGCTTGAGCCGGTGCTGCCCCCAAAATGAGCTTGGCGTTGAGAAGCATCCCCAAGATGAGCCAGATGCTTTGCAAAGACAGAGGGAGAGAGCACAGAACAGTCCCATTGCTGTTGACCAGAAACAGAAAGGACGTCGGGAAATGTCCCGGGAAACCTGAGCATGGCTAGAAGATGCTACCTGAGGCAGACCCTCAGGATTTGACAGGGTAATCTAGTCTCTCTCTCTCTCTCTCTCTCTCCTCTCTCTCTCTCTCTCTCTCTCTCTCTCTCTCTCTCTCTCTCTCTCTCTCTGTTGGGGAGGTGGATGTGATGATTCGCAGCTGGCTGGGCAGCAGCACAAAGGGCATATTAAAAATTATTTCCATCTGACTTAAGTCAATAAATATTTATTTTTTATCCCATTGGATGCTCACTAATTGGGCTGCCAAAAAAACAACAACAAAAAAAGGCCTCAAAGTGATTATAGCCCAGTGAAGGTAATATGGTATGTACATCCATAATTATAATACAAAAAAGACTATAGAATGACATAAGAGAGTTACAACAAAGGATACAAGGGTGTACAACTGAGAAAAAAGATCAGGAAGAGCTTCCTAAACGACAAGCCGCTGAATGCAGACCCAGCAAGGTCATTATTTAGATGGGAGAGAGGGAGGAGAGTGGCCCGAGGAAAGGTAACGACACGCAGAAAGGCCCGAAGGCCTGGTGGTGTTTCTGGAGTGACCCTTTCAGGGAAAGCAGCGGTCAGAACTGGTAGTGGGTCAGACTGGTGCTACTGAGGTGA
The DNA here is from genome assembly GCF_027574615.1 of Eptesicus fuscus. Classification (NCBI taxonomy): domain Eukaryota; kingdom Metazoa; phylum Chordata; class Mammalia; order Chiroptera; family Vespertilionidae; genus Eptesicus; species Eptesicus fuscus. The sequence goes on from NC_072481.1 coordinate 85,011,349, forward strand.
TATCCAATAGGGATATACTGATATCCAACATGCCTCACTGAGATGTTTATACTGAATAATTCAAGAAGCTGTCGAACTCACTGAAGCTTTTGGGATCGAGAAGTTTATTCTCAGAGCTATGCCTTAGGAAGCAAAATATGTCAAGAGTGTCAGAATGGTTTGAAGAGGGAGACCTGGGCCTGAGAGAACCCTTGACAGGGTCTGGGAATCTACTTGAGAAGCGTGAAGGGCCGAGTTAGAGCAGGAGTGATGGGAATAGGGAGGGTGCCGCTCCCCAGAAACCCGTCACAGACAGAATGTGCAGAATGTGCTGATTAGATATGGGAGCCTGCACCGGGCGAAGCTGGCTCACTTGCAGAATGGCCGTGCCAGTCACAGGGATGCTGGAGACGTGTGTTAGTGGGGTGTGGGGGGGGACATGTCGGCAGGTTCCCAAGGGAGCTGCAGGAAGGGAGATCCAAAGACAGGGAGAAGTGTGGGAGAGGGCCTGGGACCCCAGAAACGGGGCTAGTTGTGGGTGGAAATGAGCTCACCGAGGGAGAAAGAACAGTATGAGCAGAAAAGCAAACCGAGGAAAGACTTAAGGGGGATGTTTACTGAAAGCTTGCATTTCCCTAATTCTGAATTTTGCTGAGAAGAGTGGCTCTAAAATCAACTTTTATCCAAGACTCCATTTAATAGTTGGTAATCAAAAATCAGAAAAGAACAGAATTATCCATTTAAATACAAGTTTCTCAAAGAGGGTTTATAACAAGCTGTGCCCTTTGGCACAGTTGGCAACATACAACCTCTTCTTCACAACGCTGCGAGTGGTGGCTGAAAGTTCCAGACAGAGTCAAAGGGCGGACAAATGTCACTCAAGGGCTTCCATCCTTGATAATTAGTTTGTAGCACTTTGACCTCATCTGCCTTTCTAAGTAAAAACGACTTTAGAAAAGAGCAATTCTGTACTTTGCCTTGTGAATAGGGGACAGAACGCTGGATTAGAAGTAAAGTGATCAGGGAGGAGGTCGAAGAGCATTCCAGAGCGTTCTGGCAGAAGGACGTGCGTGAATCAGGCAGGGCAGGTGGGAGGGGCACATTTGGGACCCACAAGCCATCCGGTGGAGCTGGAGTGCAGGATGGGATGGGGTGCCTACTGAGAGAAGGCACTGGAAAGCAAGGGGCCAGGCTGTAATGAGCATGTCACGCTAGAAGTGACAGGGATCCAGAGAAGGTTTCTAAAAAGGAGAGAGATGTGATCGCATGGTCAAGGTGCCCTTTTTTTTTTTTTAAATATATTTTTATTGATATTTTACAGAGAGGAAGAGAGAGGGATAGAGAGTTAGAAACATCGATGAGAGAGAAACATCGATCAGCTGCCTCTTGCACACCCCCTCCTGGAGATGTGCCTGCAACCAAGGTACATGCCCTTGACAGGAATCGAACCTGGGACCCTTGAATCCACAGGCCGATGCTCTATCCACTGAACCAAACCGGTTTCGGCAAGGTGCCCTTTTTATAAAAAAAATTTATTTTAGAGAGAGAAAGAGAGAGGAAGGGAGTGAGAGAGAAACATCAATTAGTTGTTCCACTTATTTATGCACTTATTGGTTGACCCTTACATATGCCCTGACCGGGGATGGAACCTGCAAATTTGGTGTATCTCAATGACACGCTAATCAACTGAGCTGCCCTGCCAGGGCTCAAGGTGCATTTTTATGAAGGTCATCCTGTCCCTGTGGAGAATGGGTTTAGACAGACTGAGGATAGATTCAGGGAAAGTACTTAGGAAGAAATTAGACCCTTGCAGGAGAGAGATGGAGAGAGAGAGAGATGGCAACCAGACATAGAGAGGAGGCCAAGAGCAGATCAATGGAGAGGAGGTTAATAGCAGATCCAGTTTATTGACTGTTGACTCCGTACCTGGCACCATGCCAAACACTTGCACACATTGTCTTGCTGCTTCTGCCAATAACCCTATGAACAGGGTGTTGCCAGGCCACGTCATCTCTGTGGCTCTCACACATGGACCTTGCTCACGTCATGCCTGGTCCAGCCCTCCGCCTCGCTCACTCAGCCACAGCCACCAGGGCTGCTTTTCCGGCTCCTGAACAGGGCGCTCTTGTCTCTTCAAGGCCTTTGCCAGCCCTCGTCCCTCTGCATGGAGCCTCTTTCCCAAGTGTACAGCTGGCTCATTTTCATACAGGAAGTACCGTTCATGTGCTTCTTTCACCAAGAAGCATCCCCTGACCCGCTCCATTTAAAAGATAAGTTAGTCCTGGCCAGTGTTGCTTGATGGTTAGAGCCTCGGCCCGCACACCAAAGGTCAAGATTCCAGGTCAAGGGCATGTACCTGGGCTGTGGGCGTGTGGCAGGCAACCAGCCCATGTGGCTCTCTCTCTCACATCGATGTTTCTCTCTTTCTCCCCCTCCCTCCCTCCCTCCCTTCCACTCTCTCTGAAAAAGCAATAGAAAAAAATATCCTAATGTGAGGATTAACAACAATAACCAAAATAAATTAAATATATATATATTCCTTTCCTGTATCAGCCTGCATTTTCTTTATAGCACTTACCATAATTTCTAATTACCTTCTCTGTCTACTTTCTATTATCTGTGTCCCACTTCTAAAATATACTTCATGAGAGTAGGAATCTTATTTGTTTTATTCACTACCATATCCCCATACTATTGCAGTTCTAGTGCTCAATAATAACAGTAACAACAATTATAAAAATTAACACTTAAAACATGTGCTGGTCCAACTCATTTACGCCTCACATATTTCATATAAATATTATTATTTTCTCTATTTTACAGATGGGAAACTGAGCCCCCCAAATTGAGGCAACTTATCCAAGGTCACACAGCTTGTCAATGGCTGAGGAGGGATTCAAATTCAGGCAGTATGGCTCCAGGGCCCAAGCTTCCAACATCTATGCTACACTGATACTCTGAGGCTGCGCTTTAAAATGTCAGGCCACAGGCCGGTGATGGAGTAGCTAGGATTCCAACCTGGTTCTCTTCAAGCTCCATGGAAAGGCAAATCAACAGGGATCGGAGTGATGAGAATTAAGGAGAGAGAGAAGCCAGTTTGTAGGTCTGAGCTAACAGAGGATGGTGTTGAATTCAGGGGCACACAAGGTGAGTGTAGGAGCTGACGTCTGAGCGTGTAGAATTTGAGGTGCCTGTTGCACGTGCCCTCTCCTTTACTGTGCTTTCTGCTTCTTAGCAGGGCACATTACTCAACCCCTCTGATCCCACCTTCACATCTGTAAAATGTGGACTTAAGTTCCAACTGGACAAATTCTTGGGAAGATTAAACTGAGGTAATGCAGACCCACAGGCAGACGTTCAATAAACATTAGTTTCCTCATCTTTCCGTACCTCTGCTCACATGAAAAAGCCAAAAGTTCAACAACAGCAATAGTTTTAGCAACAGCTTGAGGGAGTGGGAAAATGGGCTAAATACCAAGATGACAGAAGAAACAAGAGAAAATTATTCTTGGGTGGGTCTAAGTATATAATCTATATATTTAAAAGGCTAATATGCAAAGTGTTCCCTCAGGAGGAGACTGGGAGTTTGATCGCTTGCTATGACATGTGCTGACCACCAGGGGGCGGCACGGAATGAAGGAAGGCCCCAGCAGGCAGCCCGAAAAGGAAGGCTCCGATCGCCCCAATAGCCGGCCAGGCCTAGGGACCCTACCTGTGCATGAATTTCATGCACCGGGCCTCTAGTCATTCCATAAGCTTAATGAAACTTAAAATTAGCTAAGTTTCATCTTCTGAACACTTTTACTGAAATAATTAAATGAAGACTTTGTAAAATTAGATTCAATTTTATGTAAATATATAACATTAGTCTTACCTCTCCTTCCCCTAGATGTTTCCTTTTATTCTTATTTCTTGCTAGGTATATGTAATATTTGTCTTTGAACAAGTCACATATTTTAAATTTTCTCATCTGCAAAATGGGAACAATAATTCTCTTACAGGGTTCTTATAAAAATTAAAGGAGCTAATGTACAAGAAATCCTTTTGCAAATTAAGTACTATCCAAATATAATAAAGTAACATTATTAAAAATGTGTTTATGGAGCTGAAACCAAGATGGCAGCATAGGTTAACACCTAACCTACAGCCTGGCACAACAATTTCAAAAATACAACTAAAAGTCAAAATGGACATCATCCAGAACCACAGGAAAGCTGGCTGACTGAAATGCCCACAACTAGAAGGAAAGAGAAAACCACAAGGAAAATCAGAGGAGCTGTAAAAGCCTGAGGTATGGAGACACGGGCGGAGACACGAGCACGCGCACGTGCGGGGAGGATGGAGCCGGAGAGGAAGGGGCGGCTGACGGCCTGGCTGGCGTTCTCTAGCAGGAAGGAGATAAAAGCTCCAGATTGTGCTGAACCCCAGCTCCGACTGCACTGAACCCCAGTTCCGGGCGAAACCCTGGGGAGCCAGGCTCATGCTGGGGGAATCTGGGCTGTGGGGCAGAAACACAGAGGAGTGGCGAAAGGCAGAGCTCTGGAGGCGCGCATGTGAATGCGCGCAGAGGACAAACTGTTGCCTGTGCCGCTGAATTGCCCTGGCGGGGAGGAGACAGGGGCTCCAGACCATGCTGAACCCCAGTTCTGACTGCACTGAACCCCAGTTCCGGGCGAGAATCTGGGAATCCAGATTCATTGGGGGAGAGACTAGACTGTTTGGCAGCGGGCGAAACTCCAGGGCGCTTTTCTCTCAGAGGTGTTTGCAGGGAGTACAGAGGGACACTGAGACACAGGAACCTCATAGGGTGGGGCTGACGGGAAGCCAAGGCTGTAGGCTCCACCCTGAAACTCCTCCCCATCCAAGCTGAGCACAGAGGCTTTTACAATTTTGCAAGTCTAGTTGAATAAGGCTGTCTCCCGGCATAGACACAGCTGATCCTCACAGCCAATTGGACTGGAGGTCAAATCCTCCCAGTGTACCAACAGCAATCAAGGCTTAACAACAGCAAGACTTTGCACTCAGCCCACAGAGGGGGGTATCAAGAGCGACCACCTAGGGAGATTGGGGAAGCTGAGCTATAGGGAGGCAGCCAAAAGGTGAAGACACCGAAGCAGGTCACGAATAGAAGGGATGAAGGAAAGTAAACTAATGGACGACACAGTGTTCAGAACCACATTTATAAGGTTACCTAAGAATCTTCTGGAGGACCAAGATGGCGGCATAGGGCAGACGCCTGATTGTTGCCTACCACAACAATTTTGAAACTACAACTGGAAAACAGAGCAGACACCATCCAGAACAATGGCCGGAGGAATTGCTGAGAAGGAATTGACCGATGGGAGTTGGGATCGGGAAGACGAGGCCCCGCTGGGTCCTGGATCCAGGTGCGCTCGCCCGGCGACTGGTCGCCGCTGCAGACCCGAGTGCCGCCACAGCGACCTCGGACCAGCCCGCCGCCGCGCACTGGGCGCACCGGAGCTTCACCGAGCCCGCTGCCCAGCAAGTTCCGTGGCAGCCGCCCCGGAGCTTTGAGAAAATGGCCGAAGGAATTTCTGAGAGGGAATTGACCGACAGGAATTGGGATCAAGAAGACGAAGCCCCGCTGGGTCCCGGGTCCGGGTGAGGCCGTGCGCCCCTGGGTCCGGGAGAGGCCACGCGTCCCGGGGTCTGGATGAAGCTGGATGCCGGGTCGGGGTGAGGCCGTGCGCCCCTGGATCTGGGTGAGGCTGGGTCCCGGGTCCGGGTGAGGCCGTGCGCCCCTGGGTACGGGAGAGGCCACGCACCCCTAGGTCCGGGTGAGGCCACGCGCCCCTAGGTCCGGGTGTAGCTGGATCCCGGGTCCGGGTGAGGCCGTGCGCCCCTGGATCCGGGTGAGGCTGGGTCCCGGGTCCGGGTGAGGCCGTGCGCCCCGGGGTCCGGGTGAGGCCATGCGCCCCTGGATCCGGGTGAGGCTGGGTCCCGGGTCCGGGTGAGGCCACGCCCCTGGGTTCGGGAGAGGCCACGCACCCCTGGGTCCGGGTGAGGCTGGATCCCGGGACCGGGTGAGGCCGTGCACACCTGGGTCTGGGTGAGGCCACGCGCCCCGGGGCCCGGGTGATGCTGGTTCCCAGGTCCGGGTGAGGCCACGCGCCCCTGAGTCCGGGTGAAGCCGCGCCCCTGGGTCCAGGCGAGACCAAACCAGAGAGAGTCGGACCTGCATTACCACCATTTGTCCACCATCCAGAGCTGAAAAGTCAGTGCCGACATGTACACAGAAGAAACTGGTGGACATTGAAATTGGGTCTCAAAAGAACTGTTGGTCCAGAAAGAAACTCACTACAGACTGATTCATTTGCCTGTCAGCATAACTATTATTGCTCGTCTCACATTCGGTTCTTATAAGTATATTTCTAGTAACACATGATCTCACTCATCTAGGGGAAATGATGAACAACATAGACTGATGAACAAGAACAGACCCAGAAACAAGGAGGCATCGATCGGACTGTCGGGCCTCAGAGGGAGGGTAAGGAAGGGTGGGGGTAGGGGAGAGATCAACCAAAGGACTTGTGTGCATGCATACGAGCCTAACCAATGGTTAAGGACAACAGGGGGGTGGGGGCATCCGTGGGGAGGGGTGGGGGATGGGATTGGGGGGATGAGGACAAATATGTGACACCTTAATCAATAAAGAAATTAAAAATAAATAAATAAATAAATAAATAAAAATGTGTTTATGAGGAAAAATGTGTTTATGCTCACTGAACTCATGCCACTTCCACAGAAGCAGTTCAGTTAGGATCCTCCAAGTTAAATAGCTCAAGCTCTTACAGCTATGTATCTCATTAAATCAGCAATTTTCGGGGGAAAGAGGAACCAAGATGGCGGCATAGGTAAGCAGCTAATCTGCTGCCCCACACAACAATTTCGAGGGTACAACTAAGGGACAGAGCATCTACCACCCACAACCACGGGAAAGCTGGCTGAGTGGAAGATTTACAACTAGGAAAAGAAAGGAGCACAAACGCTGGGGAGCTGAGGTACGGAGGCACGCGAATCGGGCTGGCAGCGGGCGACTAGGCGCGCGGTTTTTCTTCAACCCGCAGGGAGACAAGCTCCCGATCGCTCTGAAATCCAGTTTCTGGGGACACTCGGGGGACCCAGACACCTACGGGGAGAGGCTGGACTCTCGGCCATCGGGTCGGAAAGTGAGAGTGACTTTTTTGCAGTGGTGTGCCCAGCAATCATTGTTTACTGCGCTGGAGCACGGGGCGCAGGGACTTGGAAACGTGGAAAGGCAGAGACGCCAGCCATCGCCGTTGGCCACGCCCCAACCTAGTGACACCCTGAGACCCCGCCCAGCCCTGAGGCCCCGCCCCGCACATTCTACAAACCCGCCCAGGCTCCACACAGCGGCTTTTGCATATAAATGGCCTGTTCTGTGGCAGCTCATCCAAATTAGCTGCAGCTCCAGTCAGACTGCTCCAAAACCGCCCAAGCAAAGGAGGAGAAAACTAGTTCTTGCTGTAGCTCCTGCTGGGACACACAGTACACAAGGGTACACCAAGAGTGTCCATCTCAAGTAACTGGGAGGCTGACCCGTTGAACCAATAGGACATCTAGTACACAAAGCTACCCTACCAACTCAGGGAAGCAGAGAATATGAGAAGGCAAGGAAACAGATCACAAACCAAAGAAATGGAGGAGAACAAGCGACTGGACATAGAGTTCAAAACCACAGTTATAAGGTTTTTCAAGAATTTCATGGAAAAGGCCGATAAATTCAATGAGACCCTCGAGGATATGAAAAAGGACCAACTAGAAATTAAACATACACTGACTGAGATAAAAAATATTATACAGAGACCCAAAAGCAGACTAGAGGATTGCAAGAATCAACTCAAAGATTTGGAATACAAAGAGGCCAAGGATACTCCTCCAGAGAAGTATGAAGAGAAGAGAATTCAGAAAGTTGAAGATAGTGTAAGAAGCCTCTGGGACAACTTCAAGCGAACCAACATCAGAATTATGGGGGTACCAGAAGAAGAGAGAGAGCAAGATGCTGAAAACCTATTTGAAGAAATAATGAACGAAAACTTCCCCCACCTGATGAAAGAAATAGACTTACAAGTCCAGGAAGCGCACAGAACCCCAAACAAAAGGAATCCAAAGAGGACCACACCAAGACACATCATAATTAAAATGCCAAGAGCAAAAGACAAAGAGAGAATCTTACAAGCAGCAAGAGAAAAACAGTTAGTTACCTACAAGGGAGCTCCCATACGATTATCAGCTAATTTCTCAACAGAAACCATGCAGGCCAGATGGGAGTGGCAAGAAATATTCAAAGTGATGAATAGCAGGAACCTACAACCAAGAATACTCTACCCAGCAAAGTTATCATTCAGAATTGAAGGGCAGATAAAGAGCTTCACAGATAAGAAAAAGCTAAAGGAGTTCATCACCACCAAACCAGTATTATATGAAATGCTGAAAGGTATTCTTTAAAAAGAGGAAAAAGAAGAAGAAAGATAAAGATTATGAACAACAAATACATACCTATCAACAAGTGAATTTAAAAGTCAAGTGAATTAAAAATCTGATGAACAGAATAAACTGGTGAACTTAATAGAATCAAAGGCATAGAATGGGAGTGGATTGATAATTCTCAGGGGGAAAGGGGTGTCTGTGTGGAGAGTATGGGAAGAGACTGGACAAAAATCATACACCTATGGATAAGGACAGCGGGGGGGAGGTAGGGGCAGAGGGGGGTGGGAACTGGGTGGTGGGGAGATATGTGGGGAAAAAGGAGAAACAATTGTAATCTGAACAATAAAGATTCATTTAAAAAAAAAAAATCAGCAATTTTCCACCGGTGTGCTGCCAGATTTTTTTTTTTTAATACTTCTTTATTGTTGAAAGTATTACATATGTCCCCTTTTTACCCCCATTAACCCTCTCCAGCCTGCCCCCGCCCCCGCCCCTAGCCTTCAGCACCCTATTGTCTGTGTCCATGGGTTATGCATATACGCATTCAAGGTCTTTGGTGGATTACCTCTCCCCCACCCACTCTCCCCCACCTTCCCTCTGAGATTCCGCACTCTGTTCCATGCTTCCATGTCTGTCTGCCAGAATTTTTAAAGCATGCAATACCTGACTATTTAGTCAGGGGCACTGCCCTCTTTTCCCTTAAAATCGTCAAATAAAAAAATGACAACAGCCAATACAACAATAGGCGTCTGTTGTGAAGAAATCAAAATTATACCTATTTTTTGGTCAGATTGGCAAAATATATAATATTTTTTGGTGTGCCGCCGAGTTTTAGTAATTAGTGTATGTGCCGTGAGGTGAAAAGGTTGAAAATCGCTGCATTAAATCTTGCCCCTCTGATGTGTGCAGATGATCAGGACAACTCTGCCTGCAGGACAGGGAACCATGGTGCAGTGCTCTGTGTTGCTGTCTGCCCAGCATCACCCTGAGTAGCTAGCCGTCCTCCACCGGAGCCTGCCCCTGACCTCTAGCTCTAGTGTGAGAAAGCGGCCCAAGAAAGGCTGGCCGGCATGCTTCATCCCCCTGAATTGTTTAGGGGTAGGGATCTGGACCCAGCCTAACAAGCCCGAGGACTCCCCCAAGCTGTCGCTAAAACGATCAGGGAAAAGACTTTCCTTTCCCCTAGAAGTGCCAGCTGTCAGAACCAAACAGCTGGAGCTACCTCTGGCCATTTCTGACCCCCTGTGGGAGAACCTGCTTCAATGAGACCTCCAGGGACAGAGGCAGAGAGACAAGGTGGCCAACTCGCCCAGTCTGACATTCCTGAAAGACCCATTCCCAGGACCCACCCTCAGACCTGGGCAAACAGGGATGGCTGGTCTCCCCACAGAGAGATGACCTGCCAAGAAAAAGTCCCGAAAATACTGTTCCAACTTTGGATCCAGCTTTATTTGGAGCCCATCCTTGCACATCTTAATTCTGTGACTCAGTACGTTCTGGTGCCTGCTGAAGCAACTTCGAGTTGCATTTCTGTCACTTGCAACTCAGAGAGTGACAACACATTCCCGAAGAATGTGCACAAAGAAATAAAACTCAAAGTTCAAAAAGCAATATAAATCCAAGTAGGAAGCATGCTATTTTTAGAATTGAAGCAAAAATGAGGAAATGTGACCATGCGGTCACTTCTGAGGTTGAGATAATTTATTTGACAAAGGAGCTCTGAAAAAATGTATACAGAGTGGAAAAAGGAAGAGAAGCAAATGAAAACATTGTGGAAGAAACACATCGTGGCATGAGAAAGGTCAGAGTCATGCATGAGTGAAAATTCACAAGAACAAACTTAGAGAGAAAAGGAGCTGAAGCCAAATCCTGTAGCAGCTTTGCCTTCTCAGTGGAGATGGCCCCGCCCTGAGTGGGACCAGTGGACGATGCAGCCCTGGGAAGGGAGAAAACCAGGACACCACCAGCTTCTGCAGACGCTAAACAACCCCACAAGACTTGAGGCAAAAATCTAAATGGCCACTGACACCCTGCCCTGGAGCAGGTAGGGAAAAGGAAATGCTAGAGGAAAAACCAGAAAAGCTAGGGAAAATGGGCTTTTCTCAAGGTGACATAGTAGCAACAATTACAAGGATCTGAGAAGTTAGAAAATATGCGTGCACCAGCATTGGGGGGTTGCGGGGCGGGGGGGGGGGGGGGGTACTGCTGGCAGGGCAGGATGTTTTGTACTGAGTCCAAGAAGGCTGTGCTCCTGGGTTTCCTTTGAGAATATGGCCAGAGGGAGGGGTCTAGACAATATGTCTGTCCACCAGCCACAGAGGACAGACTGACAGCCACCCTGTCTGGCCTCCCTGAAGAAGGAAGTGAGACTGGGGCTCCTAAGGGACTGGTTCTGGCCCCACCGTTTCTATTTCCAATGCAATATGGGGAAGGCCTAAGGGTTGAAAACCAAGAGGCAAGTCATTTTCTCAATAGAAAGGCAAGGTAAGAGCAGCGTGAAGATACTCGATGTAGTGCCACCTCTCTTAAATGTCTTTTTTGAGTTCCACCAATTTCAAACGACTTTCACTTTGTTTTCTGATATCTCATTAGAGGGTCCTAATCATTACTCTTGTGGGTGCTGGAGGGAACCCCGTAGGCCTGTGCAGGGTCTTTCTAATGCAAACACTTTCAGTTAGGACGTTGAGGAGAAAGAGAGAAGCAAGCAGACTGGATGCTTCTGCTGCTTCTCCTACAGAACTTACCCTGAACACGTGACACTGAAAAGAGGAGAACCGATGTGGTTCAAGCTTGTCTGGCAATAAAGCAGCAGATTCACACAGCAAATCTTAAATCACAAAGAATGCTCACGGGTGAACCCTCGGGAGTTCCTGGAGCGAGTGATGGAATTTACTTCGCCTTCGATGAGATCGCCAACACCGGTGCTGGAGTGTTTGCCTGTTTTCCTTTAATCACTAGTAATTCGGGAAGGCCCCCTACCAGCAGTATCTGCTTTTGCCGTGTCCCTGACCCAGGATGCCATCTAGAGTCTAAGAAAGGAAGGAGGCAAAGCCCCAGGAAATGTCATATCATCCTGAAAAGCTTGCCTTGCAGAATCAGACCTGGCAGCCCACTGAACAGGGCTGCGCTCACCTGCCTCCCTGGGGAGATACTCTCACCCCCAATTTCCTGCAAGGGAAATGGAATACATTCACCACAGGAAATGGGCACCTCGGAGTCCAGACGCCCCAGCACTTTCAGCTTCCTAAGAATTCCCGATAGCCGAGGGCTGGGTGTGTATGTGGTCTGGGCATTGCATCTTCTGTAAGGAAAAGCATGTGTAGGAACAAAAGGGGTCTTCCTACCGGGGCCCCCAGTTTGTAGCTAGGAGATGTGAGGTTCCAAGAGGTTACGTGATTTACATGGGGTCCTATTGATGCTGTGACAGAGCCAGCGTGCTATGCTGAAGACCTATAGCAAACAAGGTTTTCTCTCCTGTGCCTTTCTAAGTATCGTCCTTGGTCTCCCACTTGGTCTATTTGATTAGGGCTGGGGAAGGAGAAAGGGGCTAAGGAAAAAAGGGGGCTGGTGGAAGTTTATTTTTTCCTTCATTTTCTTACACTGCTTTGACACTGATAAGACTGGCCGTCCCTTCTGTCAAAGCAATCACAGACACTTAATGCTAATCAAAACCCATGCTTTTCTTTTCTTAAAAAGTGACAATTCAGGCTCTGCTACATTATGAAATGCCTTCATCTCAGTGTGATAGCTAAGGAAACACATAGCTAGGACAAAACTTTTGTAAATCTGAAGGGAATCGTGAAAATAGAAAGGGGATAAATATTTAACTATGAAAATCAGCCTCTAAGTACCTAATAGCCTCAAATTCAATGTCAATAATGGAAAAAAAAAAAAAAAAAAACGGGAGAGGGAGGTCAGGCAGAAGACAATGCGCAGGACAAAAGCCAGCCCTGGTCCCCAGGCCAGTCACCCGGACTCAGAGCCCAAACACGGTATTTTCCAGAGGTCACTGGCGTGCCTGTCGCCCAGCAGGCCCTGCCCTGCAGCTGAGAGCACCGACCAGTGCTTCCAACTTGGCAGCCGCCCAATAACCAGAACAATGATTGCCTTTCTCTTGCCATAATAATGCTGTCGAGTTCATCAGAGATCCATTTTGTATTTTTCATGGAGTTCAAAGCATGCTGTTTCCTTCAGGAGAAATCCTATTGTGTTTTAAATGGTTTTAAAAATAGTTGATCTACTCCCTTAGGGAAAATAGAAATGTTTTTGGTGAAAAAGAAAAGAGCTTCTCCGAGAACCTCATTATTTATCTGAAGTAAAAAATAAAAATCAAAAATATATATACATATGTGTGTGTGTGTGTGTGTGTGTAAGTCTACACCTATGAAACGGTACAGGCATGAGTCCATATATTTCTCAGTTTACTGGGAAGCAGCTGTGGTACCATAGTAAAGCCTTATACTTTGCCATTCATTCATTCATTCATTCACTCACTCACCTAATATATATTTACTGAGCATTTACTATGTGTTCTAAACATTGAGGACACAGCAGATAATAAGCTAGAAAATGGAGCTAGTGCAGAGGAGGCCAAGAACAAACCCATGCAAATAAGTAAATATGACAGTTCCAGAGGGGGATAAACTCTTTGAAGGAAAGACAGGGTGGGGTGGTCAGCTCAGAGGCCATCTGGCTGACAAGAAGGAGCCTGTGGCTGTGTAGGCGTAGGCAGGAGATTGGGCGAGAAAAAGGCCCTGGGGTTAGAGCAAGCTTGACAAATTTGGGAGAAAGAACTCTAGTGAGGATTGAGAACAATAATATCTATTGTGGTAAAGACTTCGTAGGATGATAATTGCAAGAGAACATGATGAACTGCAAAGCAACACCATTGAAAAGTATTATTTGGCTGTGCTACAACATTGCATTATCACATAAAAAAACACCGTTCTGCTTTTAGAAATGATTAGGGTGAGAGCTGTGTGCTTCAGTTTTCATCTTCTACTCAAATGAAAAGAACCAGGCTCTCGAGAAGCCCTTTTCAGGGGTGGCGTCACCATCACGCCAAATACGGATCTCACATACCTGGAATCCTATTGAGCGTCACCCAGAAATGCTCATCAGGACTGAAAGTGTCCTTGGACCACTGGAGCAGATCAACAGCCCGTGGGTCACGGAGAACAAAGTTGGAAAATTCTCTTGACAGAGCCACATAGGCAGAGCCAAAGTAAATGGTGAGGTTATGGGGGGGAGGCGGCTTCAGAGCTGGGGTTCTGATCACATAGGAAAGCTCTTTGCCCAGATGCTCTCGGTGGACGTATTTAGTCCGCCCAATGGCATGCGCCGGAGGCAGCACGCCCGGGGTAATGTTTTTCCCTTTGAATCCTTTCAGATACTGAACTATTTCCTTGTTGGTTTTCAGGGGGAAATCTTGCCCACAGGTGTTGATGGAGTACTTCCATGGGACCTCGGAGGCCACCAGGTCTCTGATGCAGTTCAGGTCCGCCTGGAGCCTGGAGATCCCGCCATAGACAACCGGCTCCATCTTGGAAGCCAGAAAGGCATTTGGGAAGCAGCTCAGCAATTGCTCCACTGCACCTTTAAAGGCAGCTGTGGCCTTCTCGTCCACATGAACGCAGTAGACATTTTGGGGCATGTAGATAGCTCTGAAGAGCCTTTCAAAGGTATCAAAATTGTGATGGATGACCATTATATATGCCAAAGGGAACCCAGCCTCTTCTTCGGATAACGGGGCCGTGATGTAGTGGCTCTGGGTCAGGTATTCTCTGCAAGAAGACTTCTGATACAGCATTAGTTTGTCTCGCCACAGGAAAGGTGTTTTGCCTTTGATAAAGGATGCGCAAACTTGAGTCAGCATCAGAGTGTCCGAATTATTCAGCCTCGGGAAGCTTTGCTCTCCCCCAAATATGAACACATAGAACACGATAAAAATTATGACGCAAGAGACAGAAACTATAAAAAGGTAACGCATCGATGAAGACATGCCTCACAGAAGAGCAAGATTTCAAAGACGGTGGAAATCTGTAAGTCTTTTCCCAAACTTACTTTTTCCTCTGAGTTCTTATTTTGGTACATGCTCCAGCCATTTGTACCCTGAAGGAGACGCTGGGAATTTATTCCGTTTCATGCCGGGAGGCCAGCTGCAGGCTCTGTCCCCATGCTGATATTAGCAACTGATCCCGCCTGGTTCTCTGCCTCTCTCAAAACGCCTTTGTCTAAATCCCAGTAGCAGGTTCTTAAGCCCAGCCTTGCTCCCTCCCTCGGCTTCCGGGCTTGCATCTGCGAGCTGTTTCACTAAAACTCTGCTAACTGCTCTCCCCTGCAGATTTAGTTTCTCAGATCTCTTCTCTTTCATTTCCCATTCCCCCGCCTCTCCTTCTCTCCCCGCCCCTTGTTATTGCCATTCAGGGAATTAGCACAGTGAAAGCCAAAGTTGAAATGATGTGTTCTGGCAGGCATGCGTTTCCTGCTAGTCATCCGACTGGCTGCGGCACTCACCCCTCTCGCTGCTCAGGGCAGTGATCCATACATACCCTGGTCCCTCGGCTCTCCCAGTGTGACCGACGGGGTATAATGTAGCCTCCACTCTCAAATATGCTGCTTCAATGAAAAAAATGACTGAGGTGATAAGGAAAATAAAGCTCATCCATCCTGGTTCCTCCGCAAAGCTTTCCTGCCCCGCCCTACCGTGCTCAGCTCCAGTCCTGGGGGATCTGAATGGCAGGGATCCTGGCCCTGTGACTTGGGGATCAGGTGACAGCGCCTCTTCTCCCCCTTCCAGCATCCACCGTGGGGCCTGTCATAGAATGTTGGGGTCACAGGAACAAGTTCGAGCTTCATACCCTGATACAGATGAGACCTTAATGCTTTACTTGAATCCTGGCCACGAGTAACAGTTCAGATTAGGGGACCTTGGGGCTATTCCGGTTTTAACCACCCAAAGAGCATCATCAGACACTGTTCCTGCCAAGTTAAGTTTCTCAACCACCTAGGAGATGAATGTTGGTTTCCCTATTTGCAAATAATAGTGTTTGGCTAAGGAGTACCAAGCTCTTCCACTTAAACGGTTCTTTTCTCCCACCATTCCCTTTGCCACCCGTGCTTTTAAATGTAGGTTCATTCTATATTTTACTTAAAATGACTCTGAAGCACCAGTTCAACTACTAGATGCCTTCCCATTGCTCCTCACTGTTTATCTGAACTAAATGCCTCAGCGCCTCCACCCTAGCCTCACAATGGAGACTGAGCCCCACCCCATCCCATGAAGAAATCCTGTCCTTTAATGCACACTCTCTCTTTCCTTTTGACAAGTCTCTACCCTGCTGTTAAAGGACTAGAACAATACAGGTGTGGGGGTTGCCTGCTTTCAGTCAGCACCCACGCCCACGGAACAGCACGTGGCTGCCTGAGCACACTGTTTCCTTCTTCTCATCGCCATTGCTCCCATTGCTCATTCTTCCAGCCTGGACTTTACTTTCCTCTCTGCCTTTCCTCTCCTCCTTTAAGACCCATCATAAATTAACTCTCTGTAGTCTCCACCAGGATTTGTAGGCAAAGTGGAAAAAGAAAATGCAGCCATTATGTGGGTAAAGCAGATCAATCTCATCCTTAGTGTGTCTAAGGAGTAAAGCAAAGAAAACAACTGAAAGTTCATGATAACAGAAAATTCAATCCCAAGCTTCTCTCTTTCTAAATAATTCCTTTAAATATTAGGTTATTGTATGTTCTATTTCAAAACAACAGAGAGTAATTTCAGTATCTAGTTTGGTAAAGCCTGTTGACTTAGAATGAGTGCTAAAATATTTACAGTTTGCCCTAGCTGCTTTGGCTCAATGGTTAGAGTGTTGGCCTGCGGACTGAAGGGTCCCGGGTTCTATTCCAGTCAAGGGCACACCTCGGTTGCCGGCTGGATCCCCCAGCCCCTGTCTGGGTGTGTGCAGGAGGCAACCAATTGATGTGTCTCTCTCTGTCTCTTTCTCTTTCTCTCCCTCCTTCCCTCCCTTCCACTCTCTCTAAAAGTCAATGGCAAAATAATCGCCGGTGAGGATTAACAAAAGAGAAAAAATATATATTTGCAATTTGACCAAGTGCTCAGTATACAGATATATAAGTTAATTAGGCCAATGGGGCTGTTTACATGATTATTTCCAACTGGCCAATAATACAGGTGTTCACTATACACAGGCATTAACAATGTTTCTATAGTAAGAAATGTAGACAAATTAAGAACTTTCATGATACTTCTGTATTCAATCCATTACTTCAAGTGCATTGTTTGTGTGCTGAAAATATACCTGGTTTTCCCCTCTGCCCTTTCGGCTGTCCTTGGGCCAACTTTCCCCACCCTCAGGTTCTGTTCTTAAGAAATCCCTATGGGAGAACTTTTTTAAAAAACCTGTTGCTGCAAAGAGCAAGGCTGAGAGAAAGGTTACCTGTTACCTTTCCTTCCTCATAGGCATCTGGTCTGCGTATCTGAAATAGACCCTATGCGATTTTTTTTTGCTACTGAGGCTGAACAACTCGGCCTCCCAGCCTGCCTTTGGCTGCAGACAGGGACAGGGTTGACTCTCACAGCCCTGACAACCGCGCCTGCCCCTCACTTTGTAAGCAGCTGTTCCTGAACTAGCTAATTATTCTGGCTAGACATGTTTATATATCTGGCTAGACATGCCCTCTTCCCAGGGCTGCTCTTCATTCCATTTAGAAGTCTTTACTTTTTGTGCACTTTAAAGACATGTTTCCCGTTACGATACCATCTACACGGTTCCAAAATGAAGAGGGTGTCCTTTCTTTGAAATGATGGGCGACTCGTATCCCAGTGAAATAAAGAGACAACCAAAGGGGAGAAAGAGAGTCCTCCGACACTGGGCCCCGCCAGGCTTGTGTGTGAAGGGGCAGGGGAGCACGAGCCCTAGAGGAGGAGGCGGGGGGGGGGGGGGGGCCTGCAGGGCTAGGGTGCTGCCCGCCAGGCTGCCAGGCCTGTGAGGGAAGCGGCAGGTGGTGGTGGAAGACCGTGTGTTGTGCTGAGAACTTGGATTTCATCCCGCTGCCAAAGGAGCACCAGCAAAGACTTTGGGTGGAGGCCTGCTCCCCGGGAACACGTGCCAAGTGGAGGGGGAACAGGAGCAACAGAAACCATGGTGGGAAAGTGCACGGCAGCCCATACATATGCATAACGCACACATGAATAATAATGAAAATATTAGATGTAAGTAAAGCCTCTTAAACTGTGAAGTAAAGGTGCTACCTACTCCTTAATTAGTAATGTGTCCTAGAAACAACTCCAAGGCTCTAACAAGGCTTTTAGGCCTGTCGATATTCACAGAACATCAGACACTGCATATTGGTTGAGTTTTTTCTTAAATAAACGAAGATAAGGAAAAGATTTAAAGTCCCAGGGACATTATGAAATTCATGATTGGGAATTATAGGAAAGTCTAGTCTTATTTTTCCAACCCCTCAACTTTGTAATGTAGAAGTATGTACATTACCATAGTTATACTATTTATTTACCTATTTATATGTGTTGAATGAATAAATGAATGAATGGAGTCCACAACCCCCATGGTTCCAGGTGCCCATGGGTAAAAGAGCTCTCAATTAGAATTGGGAACAGAGCAACTGGTATCTCTTATTTTGACAAACAATAACTCTGAACAGACTAACCAGATAGATTAAATGACAAAAAACACACAACTTTTAATCAAATTTCCGGGGGGAAACCATGAAAAATGTGTTTCTTCTTGTGTGTCAAGAAAGGGTTGTCCACTAACTCCCACAGTATTACTCACAGGGCCTGGTGCAAGTCACTCTCTACTGTTCACTGGTTATGTGATCTTAGATCCTGCTTGCTTCACCTTACTAAACAGGATGTTCTCTGCGGTGCCTTCCAGCTTCCGTGAGCTGTGTAATTCGGTATGTGTGAGGTGAGTTCGCTAAGCACAGTGATGGAAATCAAGTGTGAGTACGGCCCCTGTCCTGGAGGACTCAAAATACATACAACAGAAAATATAACCAAATACACAAAACAGGCAAGACTATGGGTAAGTTCCAAACCAGAGTTATCGCCTAAATGTCATGGGAGCTCAGAGGACAAAGATGGTTAGAAAAGGAGCTTGGCTGGTTAGAAAGGGCTTCGCTGGTTAGATTCAGACACGTAGAGCATGCAGGAGGTGGTCCAGTTGGAGAAATGATAAGAGAGCAAGAACACAAAAACAGGAAAGCAAAGTAGAGAACCTTCCTGGGAAGAATTGTGAATCAGAGCTTCTCGATTCACATGGCAACAGAGAAAACCGTTCAAATCAGTAAGCCATTATCTCAAAGTGCCAGCCAGGGTGAGGGGGAAGGCCAGGAGTGCCGGACTTGGGCCTCCTGTTCCTGTCATAGCCCCGCAACTCGACGGGGCCTGTGTTCCATGTGTGTTGAATGGGTCCAGCATCATCTGGGCATTTGAAAGTGCAATTTTCAACTACAAAGAAAAGGAGTGTTGAAACCCATGTTTACAAAAGCTTTCAATTTATATATTAGAATGGCATGGGCTAAGGCCTCCATGATTTTTTTCCTTTAAGCCAATTTCTGGTTATCCGGAAGTATAGTTTTACTGTACCTGTAAGCGTTTTCATCTCTTCCCCTGCAGTGTCCGCCTACAGAGACCTAACTATAAACACACATGAGCATTGACCTCTATTCGCACCTTCTTGTGCATCTTACCTTTGTTTAATTGCATGTACTAATTCAAACTTCATTATTCGTTCATAATTGTTCTGGGACTTGTTTTTCCATTCTCAATTAACTGCTATTCTTTAGTTGGGAAAGAAATTGAGGGGACACAGGCTTGAGCAGAAACACTAGATTTATAATGTTAAATAACAGCAAAAAAGGTCGCTTAAAGGACTGGCTCTGATAAACTTTGTTGAAGTAGCATCCAGAGGTTAAGTAATATTTGCAGAAAGATTAGGTAAGTGAGGTGAGATTGTATCAATTCTTGGGCTCACTGATGGCTGTTCCTTGAAAGACCATTTCTGTGTGATTTGCTTTGTGATTATAGCATGTCAAGTGAGTCATGCTTAATTATAAAATATCAGGATTAATTTTCCCCCTTGAACTAAGAATAATTCACCAGAAAGGACAGCCACGTGAGTAATTCTGTTCAGTGTAGCCCGATGGTTTGTAGATGGAGCCTTTTTTTCTTCTCTTTTTAAATAATGATGACCATTAAAGAGGAGAAGGAAGGAGACATTTCCAAGCACACCTTTACCTGAAATGATAATTCTCCCATCACTGAGTGTCCTCCAGTGGGGGTCACTGGGGAAAATCCTCCTTCTCCTGAGACCCAATCATTTTTACTTTCTATACCATTCATCTAATTAGCAACAGGAGGAGTTGTTGTCTAGATCACAAAACCCAAAACATTATTTCAAATTCTCACCTTAGAGAAGGGGAAGGCCTTTAATATACAGAATTGTAAAGGCCTAGGTGGCAGGTCCAGAAGGTGGTCATGCTGGATCATAGCATGGTACTGTGAGCTGCAGTGATCTGCATCTGATTTTGATGTAACAAAGGTATCATGGAAACACTTCCTGGATGCTAAGAGAGCTAAGCAAATACTTGCAAAAAACAGTGTACACAGATTCAAATAGGCACATTCAAAGCACGCACAGATAGACATCAATCTTCTGGTAGCATAAATGTAGCAATTAGAAATATGAAGAACCTGAAATTTAGGGCATTAGAAAATGAAAAATAAATTACCCAAAATAAGTCACAGCCGATTATCATTTTAAGATGTGGACGTTAATAGCTTAACCTTAGCAGAATAACTGACTCTATTGTTTTACCGAAACATTTGCTTTCAAAATTATTCAGCCAAACTAGGGGTGTCTACGGCTTGGGGATGAGAATAGTTTAGATTGCCCTGGCCAAATTGCTCAGTGGTTAGAGTGTCGGCCCAAGGACTGAAGGCTCATGGGTTCAATTCCTGTTAAGAGTAGGCTTGATACCTGGCCCCAGTGGGGATGTGTGCAGGAGGTAACCTATCAATGTGTCTCTCTCACATCCATGTTTCTCTCTCTTTGTCTCTCCCCATCCCTTCCACTCGCTCTAAAAATCAATGGAAAAAAATATCCTTGGATGAGGATTTCCCCCCCAAAAAAAGTTTAGATCAAAAGTTTGCAAACTTCTGTTTAACATTTCATCACCAGAAAGGTTTGTTAAAAATACAGGTTACAGCCCTAGCCAGTTTGGCTGAGTGGATAGAGTGCTGGCCTGTGGACTGAACGGTCCTGGTTTGATTCCGGTCAAGGGCACATGCCTGGTTTGTGGGCTCGATCCCCAGTAGGGGGTGTGCAGGAAGCAGACAATCAATGATTCTCTCTCATCTTTGGTGTTTCTATCTCTCTCCCTTTCCCTTCCTCTTTGGGGAAAAATACAATAAAATACAAGTTACAGGACTCTGACCCAAGCGGTTAATAGGTTTCAGATAGAATTTAATAATTTGCTTTTCTAACAAGGAATTGGGACCAAAGTTTGAGAACCAATGGATCAGAGACCAAAATTCTTTGATTTCTTTTGCTCAATGACCACACTTGATCTATTTTCCTATGACTAGGCAATTTACCGTATAATAAAACAACCAATGTTTGGCATGAACCAGCCTTATACAATTTGGAAATGCTTAATAAACATGAACTCAAATGGTGGATGATTGCCTTGGTCAGTTTTATAAGTAAATGTATAAAATTTACTATGAAAAGCAATCAGTACTCCTAGGAAGAATGAAAGAAATGAATATACAGAAAAGGCTCTTATTTAAATGAGAAAAATCCTAGGAGCAAGCTGTCCTGCCCCGAATGCAGTCTCTAATTTACCATACACAGCAAGCACACCTGGGCCTAATCCCAGCCTTTCACAAAATGTGGAATAGGACTACTTACTGACAAACTGCTTACTGATGTTTTGAGGATCTAGTGTGCCATAAGCTGAATGAGAGGAAGAGTCAAATAAATAAATAAATAAATAAATAAATAAATAAATAAGAAAAAGGCTGAAAATACCAAATATTGGTGCGGATGTGGAACACCCCGAATGCTCATGTACTGCTTGTGGAAGTGTGAATTGGTTCAACTCTGAAAAACCGGCAATCTCTACTGAGCATCGGCACACCCTGTGACCCAGAAATTCCATTCCCAGGTATTTATCCAACAGAAATGTGTACATGTTTATGAAAGGACTTATAGCTCAATATTCACTCCAGCCATACTCATAACAGACCCAAACTCCCACCAACAGTTATTACAGATCAGGGTTTCTCAACCTTGGCACTATTGGCATTTGAGGCAGAACAAGCTTGTGGGTGCTTTCTGTGTATTTTAGGAGGTTTGGCGACATCCCTGGCCTCTACCACTAAATGCCAGTAGCACCCCTTGCCCCCCACCCAAGTAGTGACGATCATAAATGTCTTCAGATGTTGCCAAATGTTCCCTGGGGGTTGGGGGGCAAAATCACCCCTCCCCACCCCTACACCTCCTTCTCTCTACACAGCAATGAAAATGAATAAATATTAATGCCTGCAACAACATCAAAAGTAAATCTCACAAACATAATATGAAGCAAAAAACACTAGACCAAAAAAAAAAAAAAAAAAGAGTACAGGTTGTCTATTTCCATTTATATAAAGGACAAGAAGTCAAAGTAAGACATGAGGGTAGTGCCTGGGATGCTAGTCATGTTCTATGATTTGATGTGGGTTATATGGGTGTGTTCATTTATGGAACTGCATCAAGATGAATACTAATATTATGTGCACTTTTCTATGTTATACACTATTTCACCAAAAATGATTGAATGAATGAATGAATGAGTGAATGAAGGAGTTATGGTCCTCCCAAGAAAACTCTTCCACGGGAGTCTTCAAGGTGAGTGGGGATCAGGAGTCTTCCTTAAATAACTGATATTTATGGTATTACTTATGACCAGATACTCTGCAGTACCATATACATCACTTCTTCTTTAAGCAGTCTGACTGCCAAGGGTGTTTCTACTTTGGTTCCTGACACCAGCCACCCTCGGCCACTACTCAACAACCACTCCTTTCTACCAGTGAGCAATGTCCAGAAGAAACGGAGCCAATAGAAAACAGAACAGGACGTCAAAACTTAATTCAAAAACTCTCTGTGCTCATCAACACAGAACTGAGCGCCAGCTGTTAAGGGACTTGTCAGCTAGATCAGATAAGGATGGAAGAAGCCCTGCTCTGACAAACAGAATGTATGTTACAACAGGGTACCAAGAAGTATGAATGACAAAGCTGACAGCTGGCATTAGGGGTTACCACCCCCACTTGCCCAATGAGGAAACTGAGACTCAGAAGGTCACTGATCTCCCAGGGAACCTTCCTGCCCAGGGTCACTGAGAAGGGCTGGCCCAGGACTTGAATGTGAGCAGCTCTGCTCCAGAGCTCTTGCTCTCAGTCACTGTGCCATCCTGTGCCCAGAAATGTCTAGGCCGCAGCACCCAGATCCGATTCCTGGAGAAAACATGAGAAATAATGAGAGCTGTTCACGTTCAGTAAGACACATGCATTCCTTTTTCCAGCACTTCTTTTCTTTCTCTCACATTCAATCAATAGACATGTGTTGAAAAGACACCTAAGCCTGAAGCACTGTGACATTTCTTTTCCATTCCTGCCAACATCTTTTCTGTATTGTTCAGAAAACCATCTGGACAAATCTTTTCCTTCCAGCTATCATTAGGATTGACTTCCAAATTCCATCTCCCTAGCTCCCGCTTCAGGTGATCACATTTCTGCATGGTCTGACCAGTCACAAGCAGAGGGCCTGATCCAGGGGACACCTTGGCCCACACAAAACTGGGTTCCAGAAGGCCTGGCTCTGTCCACAGTACTTTTTCTAAGTCTCTCTTGATTAGCCTAATTTGAGTATGCTGCCTGTTTTCTTGCTGGGGTCCTGACTGATACAATAATAAAAGATAACATTGAGATGATACTTATCAGGTGCTGGGTATTTGGTCAACATTTCATGTTGATTACTATTTAATGCTCACAACAACCCTATCTATATATATAAAGAGCCAGGGTCCATAATGTTCAAAACGACTGAAGGGACGAATGAACGCCCGGCTGCACACGCAGCAGGCTCAAGTGGGCGGGGACTGGTGAGTGGGCTGAACTTCTCTCGGAGAGAGAGGCGGGGCTGATCAGCAGCTTCCGTGGCTGCTGGCGAGACCCAGAGAGAGAAGCAGGGTCTGATCCGCAGCTTCCGTGGCAGCTGCGGATCAGCCCTTGCCTCTCTCTCTCTCCCAGCCTCGTCAGCAGCCACGCCTCTCTCTCTTTCTCTGAGAGGTCAGCAGTTCAGCCCGCTCCCAGCAGCCTGGGGCGGCTGCTGATCAGCCTCGCCTCTCAGATCAGGCCCGGAGATAGGCCCAGAGATGCTGACTGGCTGTTATAGTAATAGTGATAAGAATAATATAGAATAAGTATCAAAATGTGGAATTACTGTGTGATATTAAAGTATGATGTTAAAAAGTATTGAATGTAATGAAAAGAGGTTGATAAACACCCCTGAGTGGCCTGTATGTAGAAAATAGATAAAGTGATCTGTTCCCCATATGTAAAACCAGATATGCAAGGCTCCTGGGACCTGCTGATAAGACACACTGAAGACATCCATCTAGGCACATAAAAAGAGGAAGTACCAGAGGAAGATCAGAGAGGCTGCTCTGCTCCTCCACAGACGGTCACTCTCCACCCCCCTTCCTGCAATCTGCCCAAGCTCTGCCGTGGACTGTGAGACCAAACAGTGAGCCGGAAACTGAGGCCTCAAGCAAGACGGCGAGCTGCAGCTGCAACGTCCAACGTCCAGTGTGTGTGTCTGTCAGCGCGGATCCCCGGGTGGCCTGCGGAGGTCTGGAAACCACCAGGACTCTGTAAATAAACCGTGAGTGATTCGTGCACTGCATGTCTGTCTCCTGTGTAATTTATGCTCGGCCAATATTAAGTAAGTACCTTGGGTAGTACGTGTCAGTATCTGTTTAGAGACTGGCTGAGGCACCCTTGGTCACCTGTGCTTACGTCCCTAAAGGAGAAATTGGGACACTGGCATAGAAACCAACCAATCAGAACCAAATCTGGGTGAACTGAGAGGAGCCAATGGCTGCCTAGGAGGTGGAGCTTTTGACGCTGACTGTCATAGAAACTGACCAATCAGAACCTAATCTGGGTGAACTGCAAAGGCAGAACCTGAGGTGGGGACTGAGGAAGGGTTTTAAGGGCAACAGCTGTTTGGTGTAAGGCATAAGAAAGTGGTTCAATTTTTTAATGACCGGTTGGCAGTATAGTGCATATAGCTGGCTATCAGTCCAAATATAGGGATTATGTATTTTTGTCTACCAAGAGCATCTCCTCCTGCTGAAAAAGGCTTTCCCCCTCATTTAAGCAATCCTATACTATATAATCTATCTATACTAATAAAAGGGTAATATGCTAATTAGACCAGGTCAACCAGCCATCTTCTGGACATCCAACTTCCTTCCGGACAAAGCCATGGTGGTGGGGGCTAAGGCAGAGGCAGTTAGGGGCAATCAGGCCAGCAGGGGAGGGCAGTTGGGGGCAAGATCAGGCCTGCAGGGGAGGGCCATTGGGGGTGAGATAGGCCAGCAGGGGAGGGCCATTGGGGGCAAGATCAGGCCTGCAGGGGAGGGCAGTTAGGGGCAATCAGGCAGGCAGAGGCAGTTAGGGGTGATCAGACTGATAGGGGAGGGCAGTTAGGGGCTAGATCAGGCTGGCAGGGGAGGGTAGTTGGGGGCAAGATCAGGCCGGCAGGGGAAGACAGTTGGGGACGAGATCAGGCCGGCAGGGGAGGGCAGTTATGGGCGATCAGGCAGGCAGGCAGGTGAGTGGTTAGGAGCCAGCGGTCCCAGATCCCACAGGGATCGGGCCTAAACCGGCAGTTGGACATCCCCCAAGGGGTCCCTGATTGGAGAGGGTGCAGGCTGGGCTTAGGGGAACCTCCCCCCCGCCTGTGCACGAATTTCATGCACCGGGCCACTAGTAAAGTAAAAACACAATTATTACCCCCATTTTACAGATAAGCAAGCAAGACTTTATTACCTATGAATGAGTGAATAAGGTCATGAACTCAGGTAGCATTAAAGCAGAACTTTGAATTTATACACTTTTATAATTAACTGCCTTCTAATACAAATAGATTTATAAAGGTATTTGAATTCATTCAGATCACCTTCTTTCTTCCCAGGGACCAAGGCTATAGCTGGTGAGAGGTAGATCTGCATGTCTTGGGGATAAGAATAGTTTAAATTGCCAAGCAACATTGGGAGGACTGAGACAATACGTGAATGTACTGAGGTTACTGGGAGCCAGGTTCCTCACTGCTGGAGAAGGAAGTGGAGAACATAGACCCCGTGTTGTTGGATTAGAATTAGAGATAGTGTGAAATTGTGGTTTTTAATATATATTTTAAAATTAAAATATAGATGGGTATGCATGAGTGAATATGTGAGATGAGACAATGTGTGAGCTGGAGTACATGTTTGAGAATGCACATGTCTGAGTGTATGTCATCGTGTATACAAATGTGTACACATACATGTATTTTTTTCTAGCTTTGACCCCTGATGGTCATAGAATTAATAATGCTCTTGAATGCCCAGATCTCCATTTTGATAGGAAGGAGTATGCCATAAGAATAGAATCACAGTTGATTAACACCTATTCCCTGCACTAACTATAGATTTTTCTTATAGAACCTGGTTAACTGTGGAGCACATGTTGTAAGAAGAAACACACAGTCCTAAAGATAAGTGGCCTTGAAAGAAGATACATTTGAAAGTAGATCAAGAGCAAAACATGCCCGAAGGGAAAGAAATGTCTGAGGGCTAATCTTTCCAAGGACAATTATAGAAAGCACACCCTGGGAACTCATGTAGTTTTAGGTCCTCTCCCACCCTCTGACCCTATATGAAGGCTGGCTTGAGTGGAGACGCCAGAGCGGTTTCTCTCAGGGTATTATGCCTGTAGTTCTCTTGGATCACCAGCCATCCGAATATAAACACACCACAAAGATTCAACCTTGTCTCTACTTGTTGACTCTGGTAGTGATAGGCAGTGGACTCTTTGTCTGGCTTCAGTTTCTAAATATTATTCTCTACTAAATGGAATGAGGATTCCTTAAAGGAAATGGCTGACTCCAAGACAGGGGCAAGTTAAGTACAAGATTAACAAAATATCTCCTGGTGCTAGAAAGTAAGGAAGTACTCAAAAAATAATGGGGATATATTGAAAAGACACAGAAAACAGCTTGAAGGGGACCCACAGGCCAGGTCTGGGACAGTTGAGCAGCAAAATAAGTATAAATAGTAATAAAATATAATTCATTGAGTAAAATGGGAATTCCTATCCATAGGGATAAGTATAAATAAATAAACAAACAAGGCAAGTAAGCACATGGGGAGAAGAGAAGGCTCTACCTTATTGGTGAATGTCAACTAATAATCATAGAAGGATGGAGTTAGAAAAAAAAATCAACTTGGCAATCACATGGTAATAATTGGGTCAGCAAGAACCATCAGTGGATGGAAGAACTGGAGAGTGGACATTTGATGAAGGACAGGATATTTAAATAGTCTCAAAGTGTCTGCCTACAAAATACTTAGTAATTACTTAGTAGTAAATACAAAATACAAATTTGTCAGGTACCATCTTAATGAAATGGCCAAAGTTAATATTGCCACTATCAGCACGGTATGCTTCTACAGCATTATTTCTCTGGTATCTTTGCCCAAAAGGCATAACTTGAATCTCGTCCTGAGGAAACATCAGACCTGCACCCTCAAACATGATGAAACCTTGAAAGACACAGACTGAGAAATTGTTCCAAATTAGAGGAGACTAAAGAGATATGACAAGTAAGTGTAGTTTGAGATCCTTAATGAGACCCTAATTTTATGAAAGGCATTATCAGTACAACCAGTGATACTGGAATACAGTGTGTGGATTAAAGAGAAATGCTGTATCACTTGGTGATTGTACTATGGTTATGCAAGAAAGTATCTCTGTTGCTGGTGTTAGGAAATATACTGGTAAAATGTTATAGGTTGGGAAATGTGGTAAAGGGTATAGGAGAGCTCTTTACCTCTACTTATAAGTATAGTAATTTTGAAATTAGTTTAAAATACAAGGTTGAAAACTCATTAAGATCTTTAAACATTTTCTATATATTCAAAGAGTAGTATTTTTATTAAATACATTGCTTCAGCCATGAGGACTTCTGAAAGGCAGCATAGTAGATTAGGCTGATCATAAATTAGGGGTCAGGCAAACCTAGATTAAGTCGTTCTACTGTGTGGAATCCTGGTTTCCTCATTTGTGAATTGGAGATGATAACATCTACCTCCCTCAGAGGATTTCTGTGAGGCTTTAGTAACTTAATCAAATGTAGTATCATGTTGGGACTTTCTGCTCTCTCCTTGAGAAAACACTTGTGCTATAGGGCTTCTTCAACAGTGCCAGTATTGGAGCCATCTAGGATGTGGAAATTGCCCCTTCTGTACAATTAACATAGGCCACTCATTACAGCATGATTCTACCGAAAGATAGATGCTGGGTCACTGGATTCAGCTCTTCTCTACCTTTTCAAAAGAACTTTTAAAATTGATTTCAGAGAGGATAGGAGGGGGAGAGAGAGAGAGAAATATTAATGATGAGAGAGAATTATTGATTGGCTGCCTCCTACACACACCCACACACACCCCAACTGGGGATTGAGCCCACAACCTGGGCATGTGCCCGGATTGGAATCAAACCATGACCGCCTGGTTCATAGGTCAATGCTCAACCACTGAGCCACACTGGCTGGGCTCTTCTCTACCTTTTATGACCAAATGAAAACTTGCCCCTCTGAGATTTTGAAATCCAGTTTTAATTTGGGATGGTATATTAAGGAAGTACTTTTCAACAGTTTTCTCACCATGATATATTGAAAACCATCATTTGTCTGGCACCTATAAAAAATAACGGACAAAATTCTTTCAGCCAGAAGTGTCTGTCCAAAGGTTTCCAATTGCTCTGGGCCCCAACTGCCCTCCCCTGCCAGTGTGCAACCACTGTCATGTGCCAGCGTGCACAGCCACAACTGGGAAGGTAAGCAATGAGCACAAAGCATAACAAGGAAAGAGCTACCATTACAGGAAACAGATGGGAATGAACTAAAAGCACTCCACACATTTTGGAAAAAGAAGTTCTTTCTAGTTGCACCATGTATGAATGAGGATCTATGACAAGCATGTCAAACTCATGGATCGCGGCCCACAGCAAATATTTTTGCAGCCCAGCCAATATAATGGTATGGAAGAAAAATTTAATAAAAATTTTGTAACTTAATTTTTACAATATACTGTTATACATAATTATTAATAACTAGAGGCCTGGTGCACGAAATTCATGCACTGGGGGGGGGGGGGGATTTGTCCCTCAGCCCAGCCTTCACCTTCTCCAATCTGGGATCCCTCTCACAATCTGGGACTGCTGGCTCCCAACCGCTCGTCTGCCTGCCTGCCAGCTTGATCACCCCTAACCACTCCCTGCCAGCCTGATCAATGCCTAACTACTCCCCTGCCGGCCCGATTGCCCCCAACTGCCCTCCCCTGCTGGCCCAGTCACCCCTAACTGCCCTCCCCTGCCAGCCTGGTCACCCCCAACTGCCCTCCCCTGCTGGCCATCTTGTGGCGGCCATCTTGGACCACTTGGGGGTGGCCATCTTGTGTGAGGGCATGAGGGTCAATTTGCATATTACCTCTATTATATAAGATGAACTACAACGTTCGCTAATGACTGATACTATAATCATATTGCATTAATTTCCCTTACACGCCTTATGTGCAGGCATTCCATTCCTCACCACTAATACTAGCAGCGAATGTTTTAGCAGCCAATTGCCATGTCATTAGTCTGGGACTGACTTGTTTGGTGTGCACAACAGGAAATATTTTGCTTTCAGAGAACAAGAAAAGTAGGTTTATTTGCGTTCCACTTATTAATTTGAGCAGTTATTCAGTGTCTGGTGAGTTAATGTTCAAGAAAAAATATGAATTTTTATTAAAATATTCTATTATTTTATGTAAATGATTATTCATTTCTTTTAGCCCTTTGTATTCAGCATGTCTCTATTGAAATATACCTACGTTTCTATGAAAAATGAAGTGTTTATTTTTTTTTTTTTTGCGGCCCACATACACTTAAACCTTGTTTATTTGGCCCGTGTTAGCCTTCGAGTTTGACAGGATCTATGTATGACCTTCAGAACAAGCTCAGGTTTCTATTTTCTTATCAATAGTGGCTTATCATAGCAATTAACTTCATTCTCAATTCTGCCTTGTCATTGATTTCATTTCCCCTCCTATCTTAACCTTCCCTTTTATGGCTTCGAATCTGGAAAGCAAGAAAAGCCTTAAACCCTGTCCCTCGCAGAGATTGTGCCTGAGAAGATGCTGGAGTCTCGCAGAGCAGAACTGCGTCCTGTAAAATCCCAAAGGCGGGGAAAAGAGCTGCACACGCCTCAGCATTCGGATGGACAGTTCTACAAAGGTGGCTGGTTTACCTTTCATAAAAAATGTTCGGCTTTTTCCCCAAAGCTACTCGGAGATTAGTTAAGATTGCAAAGGTGATAGGAATTTGGAGTTCGCTTCATTCCTAATAAGGAGAAAGCTCAACACATTTATGAATCATCTGAGGTAAAAACAAATGATTGTGAAACGCTGTCAGACACTGTCTAAATCTGTCAAGCTCAGTAACACAGGAATTCGTATTTGAAGCAACAAACTGATGTGGATTAAACAAGCCCCTCCGAAGTTTCTAGGTGGCCAAATGTAGCTAGCACAGGCCAATCAATGCACACACGCAAATGGAGAACACAGCCAAGGAGCAAATCTTGTAAAATGGAAGAAACAAAAGTAAAAGCCACAAAAATACTAAGTAGGACTCTGGCACAGCCCTTCATCTCACTGCTTAAAAAGCTGGGAGGATGAGGGCTGAGGACATAAAAGGGGCTCGGTAATAAATCTCACCAAAAGTAACCTCTCAGGGTGACCTGACCACGAATTCCTAACTGGGCAAGTCATGGTGAGCTGTCATGCCCCAGGCTTACAACTTCTTTAGTAAAAGGTTTATCTTTGCCTTAAGCAAGCCCTGTCCATTGTTTTTGTGCTTCTCTAGGTTAACACACTGCCTGGTTAGAACATTGTCCTGATACACCGAGGCTGTGAGTTCGATCTCCTGTCAGGGCACATACAAGAAGCAACCAATGGATGTATAAATAAGTCGAGCAACAAATGGATGCCTCTCTCTCTCTCTCTCTCTTCTCTCTCTCTCTCTCTCTCTCCCCCCCTTCCTCTTCCTTTCTCTAAAAAAATCATTTTAAAATGTGTTTTTAAAAATATATATTTTATTGATTTTTTACAGAGAGGAAGGGAGAGGGATAGTTAGAAACATCGATCAGCTGCCTCCTGCACACCCCCCACTGGGGATGTGCCCGCAACCAAGGTACATGCCCTTGACCAGAATCGAACCTGGGACCCTTCAGTCTGCAGGCTGACGCTTTATCCACTGAGCCAAACCGGTTTCGGCTAAAAATGTGTTTTAAAAAAGAAAAGAAAATGCCTCCTTATCAGACCCCACAGAAATGTGACCACCCAGAGAGAACATATAGTCTTATGGACTCTCCTGTAATCCAGTCCCTGTCTTGCTTTCTCCCACCTTCATGTAATCCTCTTTCCATTCTTAAAAGAAACTGCAAAACTGTTATTTTGTGGAGCACTTGATATTTTGCTTCCCAGCAAATGTGGTCAGTTTGCTCAAATAAACTGTGATAAAAATTTTCTGTAGGTTTAGATGTTTTTTATGTTGACAGGATAGACTAAAGATAGTTGATTGGTTTTATTAGAAAGGAGGGAATTGCAATCATTTGATACTTAAAAGGAGAAGGACTTATAGTTTGCATAAAACCTCAGAAAAGGGGTCAAATTACAGTAACTACATATTAGGGCAGTATCTCAATTAAGTGGGTTGCTTTATTTTTTGAATGAGGCTTAGCTAATTGCTTAGAGGAGGTAGAAACCTAAATTAACATTTTGGCCACGCAGTGTGTCCCGAATTTAAAGTTGGATAATTTCATCTCTTGATCCTCTAAAGGCACTTAGTCTTCTAAGAAGATATATCAGTGACCACCAAGCACATGAAAAGATGTTCAACATCATTGTTCATTATGGTGCTATTTTCATTTAACCCAGTTATTAATAACTGGAAAGGAGCAAAGGGAAGCTGCAGTTTGGACGCATGCCCGGTAAGGTCTGAATGATGTAGGAAAGGTGACTACTTGTTTGTCACACCTGGGAGCAGGTCACTGGCCAGAACAGGCGTGGCCACTGCAAGAGCACGAAATCTGAGATACATCAGCTCCTGAACAAAGGTAGTTCCCTCTCTTGGCCCTCTTCTCTCTTGCTGCTCGAGCCTGACTCCTGGCTTATAGGGCTCTCAAACCCTGCACTCGCCCACAGGGCCCTGAGCCATGTGGCCTCCACACAATGGACTGATGGGCTGGAATTAGTCTGATGCTGCACTGGACCCAGCTCCACCATGGAAGGGAAACTCTGGACACTGGCTTTGCTTCTAGCTCTACTAAAGGCCCAGCTGCACCTGTTCCAGGACTGGTTTAAAGGAAACCAAGGGGTATAAGTTCACGCAAATAGAGCTTTCTACCACATCTATCCTCTCGTATGGCCTCTGGAAGTTCTTATTCCATCATCACCCCAAGAACCCCACTTCCACTAGCAACGGAGAAATTCCATCCACTCAACTCTCCAATAATAACAATTAGAGAAATGAACATCAAAATCACAGTGACATATTCTTGTACACCCATTAGAATGGCTTCAGTAAAAAGACAGGCAATAACAAGCGTTGGTGAGGATGAGGAGTAATTGCAACACTCGTACACTGCTGGTGGAAATGTAAAATAGTGCCTTCGCTTTGGAAACCAGGTTGGCAGTTCCTTAAAATGTTAAACATAGAGTTACCACATGAGCCAGCAATTTCACTCTTGGGATCTACCCAGGAAAAATGAAAATGTGTCTATGCAAAGATTTGTTCAGGGATGTTCATAGCAGCATTATTCATAATGGCAAAATAGTGGAAACAACCCAAGTACCTGTCAGTGGATTAATGGATAAACAAAGTGTTTATCCATATAATAGAATAGTAGTCATCCACATAGAGGAGGGATGCACTGATTCATGCTACATTGATGAACCTCAAAAATATTCCACCATTTGGAAGGAGCCAGACATAAAAAAACATGATTCAATTTACTAGTATACAAAAGTGTCCAGAAAAGGCAAATCCATACAGAGAAGTAAGGGTTGGGAGTGGAAATGGAAAGTAGCTATAAATGGACATGAGGTTTCTTTAGGAAGTGATAAAAATATTCTAAAATAGGTGCAGAGGCACGGAGGCATGGAACAGACCGACACATCTCAGAGGGGAGGGGAGGGAGACGGAAAGAGATTAACCAAAGGACCTATATGCATTTATGCATAACCAATGGACATAAACAATAGTGTGGTGACAGCCTGGGTGGGACAAGGGCTGGGAGGAGGGGAGCAAAAGGGGGACATAATTAGGGGACATCAGTAACACTGTCAACAATTTAAAAAATTAGATTGGAATCTTAGTTGCATGACTCTGTAAATATAATAAATATCATTGAATTGTACACTTGAAATGGTAAAGCTGATGAAATTTACAGTGTGTGAATGATATACCTGAATTACATACCTCGGTTTGGGGGTATGTAAATAATATCTCAATAAAGCTATTAACTTGGGGGAAAAAAGTAAAACATCCAGTGCTGGACATTGCTAAGGACTCATGATGATGGTCTACATACCTTCTAGAAAGGCTCTGTAAAGCAGCTGGGAATTCTGTCGGTCTGTTGTAAGCTGTCAGTGACTTGGAGAGAAGAAAACTTCTGGATTTGTACGAAAGCAATACCATACTTATTTTATACTAGCAACATAAGTGAATCAGATTCAAGCTGAAGCCAAGCATCGTGCTGGTTGAGACTCGAGAAGATATGAAGCTCAGGGGACCATCAGGCCTCTGCATTCTGTCATTCCACGATGCCCAAGCATCAAACCCTAAGAAGGGAAGGACTATCTGTGAGGTGAACAGAGCACCTGGGGCATGGAGGACAAAGGTCAACTCTGTGGTGGGGGGGGATGTTGGGGGGGAGGTGGCTGACCCAACAATGGAGGGGGGTGTTGCTCAAAGATAATCAGGATGCCTCCAGGCAAAGAAGGGCCTAGGCCCTAGGGCAGTGATGGGCAACCTTTTGAGCTTGGTGTGTCAAACTTCGCCAAAAAACTGAGCATAACTCGGGGAGTGTGTCCCTTTGAGGAAAAAACATTATTTCGCGATATTTATAGTTTAAATAACATAAATGTTTCATCCTCGTCATGTGGCCGCCTCAGCGGCCGCGTGTCATCAGAAATGGCACTGACACGCGTGTCAGAGGTTCGCCATCACTGCCCTAGGGCAAACTGGCATAAAAGCCTAGAGGTGTGTTTGGAACTTAGCAATATACAGGGAATTCGAGTTGTAGCCAAATAAACTACATTTTCTGGATCCCGTCATCAAAGCCTCTCCTGGCTAAAATGACTCTGGCAAATGTCCTTAGCTGCTAACTTTACTTTTCTAGACCTGAACTAAAACGTACAACTTCAATCTTCAAAAGGCGTAAAGAGGTTATGCTGACCTTATACAGTCAGATGACTAACAACTCCTACCGCCACCACCACTCCCTAAGTGTTTTCTAGTGCATTCAGCAAGGGTGGCCACAAATGTCTGCCCTCTAGAAAAATAGGTGTGGGGGAAGAGAGGGACGGGAATCGGGGGCAGGATTCCTGCTCTGTAGACAGTAAAAACTGAACCAGAATTGAGAGAGAAGGAAATACACTTTGTGCAAAGCTGCAGGATACATTTCTTTATTTGCTAAAGAAATACTTGTAGAAAGTATTAGGCCAGCAGAGTAATACTCTTTTCTCTCCCACTCATTTGCTCTCCCATTCCTTTGCTCCTTATTCAGCATTATATTGGCATCCCACAGAATGAGGAGGCTAGGCAAATGTCTCGTTCACAGTCTCACCTCGGAATGTTCTGGGCTGCAAACAGTGTACAGCTCCTCCGTTGCCTGGAGGCAGGATGTCTTGGGACAGAGGGAGGTAGAGCAGGTCACTGAACAATGGGTCGGTTGGAGTTTGGAGGGAGTTAGAGGTTCAAGCTCCGGCCAAGCGTGCCCAGGCGTTGCACCTGTGCCCTGAGTGTCTTGGAAACGGCTGAAATAACTTTTGGAACCTTTGGGTTGTCATTGTAACTGTCCTAACTCCCTCTCGTGGTTTCTGAGTATAAATTTGCTGTAACACCTGTGATCTGCACTGCAGTTCGGCCTTTCCCGCGGTGAAGTGCTGCAGCTGTAGTCGCTGGCCAGCTGAATAAAGGCTCATCAGTTTTGATCTCTGTCTCTGGTGGTCGTCTCTTGCGGGTCGCCCCCCAACAGGAGTGCGTGTAGTGGGGGAGGGACAGAGATGCGAGCAAAGGGAGAGAGCCGCACAAAGAGTGAGGACGCCGTGGAGATGTCCTTACCCAAGCAAGGGAGAGGAAGAGAGAGTCAGAAACATCAATGATGAGAGAGAATCATTGATGGGCTGCTTCCACCCCGGCCTGTGTCCTGACCTGGAATGGAACCGTGACCACCTGGTTTATAGGTCAATGCTCAACCACTGAGCCACACCGGCTGGGCTCATTGGTCAGTTTTTAAATCTTTAAATCCAAGAAACACAGAAAAATGAAACAAAGCCAATGAAAGTCACCAGCCACATGTATAAATGTTACTTTATATTGCATTAAACACAATACATTATTTAAACTAATTTCGCTCATTTATTTTTGTTTCTTTTAATGTGGCTACTAGAAAATCTCAAAGTTACATTTGTGGCTCACATTTTATTTCCATTGGGTGGTGTTGTTCTAGGTCTCCATGAGGCCATTTCACTTGTGAGGTGTGGTGTGTGTTTTCCTGGCCTATTACTTCTTTGAGAATCCTAGTTAGCCCCCTATTACTGCAGGCTACTAGAACAATCTTAAAAATGACCAAAACAAATAACTCATACCTCAAATAGAAGGGCCCTTAAAACAGAAATGACCCAAATTTCCACAGAGCAGGAGTAACAATTAAACAAATGGCCACCTAAACTTCCCGTTTTCTCCCCTTCTCATGACCAAGTCCTGCACTCTGGCCACTCCAGGTCCCACAGGAGTCAGCTGTGCCAGTGATGGGCCACAGCCTCCAGCTAGTATCCTTCATACATGTAACACGCAGAGTATTTCAAGGGCTCACTCTTTAAAATTTTTGAAATACATGGAGAAGTACGTGTGGTTTTTTTTTTTCCGATTGCGTTGCTAATCTGTAACTGCCAAGCAGAGGTGTAAAAATCCAGTTCAAATAGATAAATAATGCTGAGAATTGAGGGTGTTACCTTTTCTTTTCAATAAACTGATGAGATTTAGGATCATGGACTCTCATTTGGTCCAATACCGGAAAAATGAGTTTCTTCCACAGCCGTTCTCCAGATTCTGCTTCCACATATTCCTTGGCCTTATTCACACTGAGAAGCTATCTATTCTAACCTCAGGTCTATGGGTTCTTTTGTTCCTACCACTGATCCTGGATTCTTCTTTCAAAACTAGAGTTGGTTCAATTTCTCTCTCACAAGCAAATCTTTATGTAAAGACAGTGATACCTCTTCAAGCCTTTTCCAGATTAAACATCTTTTTTATTTGTCATTGATAATTTCTTAAAAACAAAAAAGTAGGGTTTGGCTTTTATCCTTCTTGGCTACTCTTTTTGTATTGTCAATGACGCCCCTTAAGATATGGTGCCCAGACCCAAATACTATTCATCATATTTGGTCCAAGAAATACATAAGAGAGAAGTGGGGCTTTTACTGGCCCTATTCTGGACATTATAATCCCATATGAACAGCTATATGGTCAAACCTCCCCCACCTCACTTTCTTGAGCCCTGATTCCTTCTATCACTATTTAAAAGGTAATAAAAACACCGACTCAAAAAGATACATGCACCCCTATGCTCACTGCAGCATTATTTACAATAGCCAAGGTACGGTAACCACCTACATGTCCATTGACGGATGAATAGATAAAGAAATGTGGTGTAGCCCTGGCCAAGTAGCTCAGTTGATTGGAGCATCATCCCGATATGCCAAGGTTTCAGATTCCATCTCTGGTCAGGGCACATGCAAGAAGCAACCAATGAATGCATGAATAAGTAGAACAACAAATCGATGTTTCTCTCTCTCCCTCCCTCCCCTTCCTCACTCTCTCTCTCTCTAAAATCAATAAATAAACACTTTAAAAAAGAAAGAAAATGTGGAATATTATTCAGCCATAAAAAAGAAATCTTGAGAAAGAAGACCATGTGAGGATACAGCAAGAAGGCAGCATCTACAAACCAAGGAAAGAGGCCTCAGAAGAAACTAACCGGCCAGCACCTTTGTCTCTGACTTCCAGACTCCAGAACTGTGAGAAAATAAATTTCTGATATTTAAGTCACCCCACCTGTAGTACTTTTTAATAGCAGCCCAACCTAATACCAAATATTGATTTTTTTTAAAAAGAAGAAATCTTGCCATTTATAATAACATGGATGGACCTTAAGGGCATTATGCTATATGACATAAATCAGAGAAAGACAAATACCATATGATCTTACTGATATGTGGAATCTAGAAAAAAGAAGCCAATTGAACTCACAGACACAGAGAAGGTACTGGTGGTTGCCAGAATCAGGTTGAGGGGGCATTAGACAATGAGGGTAGGGTGGGAGAAATGAGTGAAGATGGCAAAAAGAAACAATATAATATTATGCCCTGGCTGGTTTGGCTCAGTGGATCGAGTGTCGGCCTGTGGACTGAAGGGTCCCGGGTTTGATTCTGGTCAAGGGCACATGCCTGGGTTTCAGGCTCAATCCCCAGTAGGGGGGTGTGCAGGAGGCAGCCAATCAATGATTCTCCCTCATCATTGATGTTTCTATCTCTCTCCCCTTCTTCCTTCCTCTCTGAAATCAATCAATCTCTCTCTCTCTCTCTCTCTCTCTCTCTATATATATATATATATATATATATATAAATAAATATATGAAATAAATAAAAAAGACATTAGAAAAAGAAAGAAACAATATACTATTATTACTTAGAATCACCATACTGTACCTTACATCCCCAGGACTTATTTATTTTCAAACTGGAAATAAATAAATTTTGGGGATGTAAGGTATAGCACGATGACTCTAGAGAATAATGCTATATTGAATATTTAAAACCTGCTAAAATAATAATTCTTAAAAGTTCTTATCACAAGGCCCAATTGGTATGGCTCAGTGGTTGAGTGTCAACCTATGAACCAGGAGGTCATGGCTCGATTCCAGGTCAGGGTATATGCCTGGGTTGCAGGCCTGATCCCCAATTGGGGGTATAGAGGATGAAGTTGATAAATGATTCTCTCTCATCATTAATGTTTCTATCTCTCCCTCTCCATTCCTTTCTGAAATCAGTAAGTTCTTATCACAAGAAAAAAAAATTCTATCCTGTGTGGTGATGGATGTTAACTAGCTTATTGTGGTGATCATTTTGTAATATGTACAAATATTGAATCATTATGTTGTACACCTGAAACTTATATAATGTTATGTCAATTATGTCTCAATTAAGGAGGAAGGAGAGAGAGAGAGAGAGAGAGAGAGAGAGAGAGAGAGAGAGAGAGAGAGAGAGAGAGAAAGGGAAGAGAGAGGAAAGGAAAGGAAAGGAAAGGAAAGGAAAGGAAAGGAAAGGAAAGGAAAGGAAAGGAAAGGAAAGGAAAGGAAAGGAAGGAAGAAAGAAAGAAAGAAAGAAAATTAGTTGTTTTCAGTGGTTGGGAGGAAAAATAAAAAGCTTTGTAAGTCTATGAAGCTTTGCATACTAATATCTAAAAATAATGACTATAATGAACAGTTAATGGCCTAGCTGGCTATTGCTGAGAATCTCCTGGAGACTGAACACATAAAGAGGCTAATCCACTCAGGAAGTCAGGCCCTCTGGGAAATGGGCCTGGCCTCACATAGCTTTAAAAGCTCCAGGTGATTCTAGCATGCATCCAGGGTGGAACCACTCTTCTCAAGAAACCACGAGCCTGATCCTCATATTGATTCAAGTGACTTTTCCCTTGACCCGTGACTCCGAATTTTTTATTTTGAATCGAATTAGCAGAATTGAATCGGTTCACTGTAAACAACTTGAGATCATTCAAATCATTTGGAACTTGGGTCACAGAGAAAGAGGAGTTAATTTAGTAACAGCTGGGACCTAATTGAAAATCAAGTTAAAAAGAACATCAGGCTTAGGAGACCTGGTGTATAATTGGCACGGTCACTTACTAGCTGGGTAATGAGCACATCACGTAACCACACTGAAGTTTCTTTGTCTATAAAATGAAGGCACTGGTCTAGAAATCTTTAAGGTGCTCTAAATTCTGGCACAATTTCAGGACAGAACTTGCAAATGAAAAATTTAAAGTTGTACCCTGCTCCATTTTGAAAGGATGTGGATTTAGCCATAGGAGCTTCAACAGGGCCAAAAATATGATTAAAATGTTCAAATTGTCATTCAAAGTTAATTTATAATATCTATTTCTGATTATAAGTGTATCACACTTAAAGGAGAACTAGGTTTAATCTCATTTGCCTAGCCAGTGTTCCCTCAGTCCCCGGCCCTGTGTCCAGGCTGCAGCACATGTTCGAAGTGGGTCTCTGGGCCCAGAAAGGACCCTGGGATATCAGCACAATCAAGCCAGACGGTAGAGCTCTGCCACTGCCCTGCTAACCACTATGCCTTGTTTCCCCATCTGTAGAATGGAGGTGAGTTATATCAACCTGCTCTGTGAGCAGAGCTGCTATAAGACATTTGAAGTTAACATTTGAAACTGAAAAACCTTTGAAACATTATTATTTTTTTCACTATATTTTAAGCACTTTATTCAATATCGACCATGCAATGTGTACTCATAAAAACAAAAGTTAAGAGACATGCTTACCAGGAATCCTGTTGAGGGTCACCCAGAAGTGTTCGTCAGGACTGTAGGTGTCCTTGGACCAGGATAGCAGGTCAAGGGACTGCTGGTCTTGGAGGATGAAGTTAGCGAATTCCCTTGTGAGGGCCACATAGGCAGTGCCAAAGTAAATGGTCATGTTGTGAGGAGGGGACGTTTTCAGTTTCTCTGTTTTAAGCACGTAGGAATTTTTTGTGTGTAATATTTCTTGGTGGACGTATTTAGTCCGTCCAATAGCATGATCGGGAGGCAGCACGCCCGGGGTAATGTTTTTCCCTTTGAATCCTTTCAGATACTGAACTATTTCCTTGTTGGTTTTCAGGGGGAAATCTTGTCCACAGGTGTTGATGGCGTACTTCCACGGGACCTCGGAGGCCACCAGGTCTCTCAGGCAGTTCAGGTCCGCCTGGAGCCTGGAGATCCCGCCATAGACAACCGGCTCCCTCTTGGAAGCCAGAAAGGCATTTGGGAAGCAGCTCAGCAATTGCTCCACTGCACCTTTAAAGGCAGCTGTGGCCTTCTCGTCCACATGAACGCAGTAGACATTTTGGGGCATGTAGATAGCTCTGAAGAGTCTCTCGAAAGTACCGAAGTCTTTGTGGATGGTCACTGAGTAAGCCAAAGGGAACCCGGCCTCTTCTTCAGAGAGCGTTTCTGTTATATAGTGACTCTGAGCCATGTATTCATAACAGGAAGATCCACTCAGGGTAGTTTTCAACGCATTCTCTGTTAAGTAAAAAACCTTCCCCTTAAGAATCTGTTGACAGGTTTCTGCTAAGAGTGAAGCATTGATAAGAGACGCCCTCAGAAGACTTTTCTTCTCCCATAACTTGTTATTGTAAACAAATACGAAAATCAGGGCCGTGATGAGAGACACACTAAAAAGACAGTGCTTCCAAGAGCCCATTCTTCAAAACCAGGAAATGAGAAAAATGTCTCTTGAGACCTGATGAGAGTGGAGATACAGTTAACTTACATTTTCTCCAGAATCCATCGGCATCCTTTCGGTGCGTGCCGTTCTGATGGGCTGTTTCATGCCCTTCCAGTGGACCGTTCTCCTACTTTCCCTTTCTTCCATTTACAGCTGTGTTG
Source organism: Eptesicus fuscus (assembly GCF_027574615.1). Classification (NCBI taxonomy): domain Eukaryota; kingdom Metazoa; phylum Chordata; class Mammalia; order Chiroptera; family Vespertilionidae; genus Eptesicus; species Eptesicus fuscus. Next base: position 85,052,153 of record NC_072481.1, read on the forward strand.
CAGTCCCACCTTTCTTGGACGCATTTCTGAAGTAATTCCTCTGGATTTGCTTTGCTCAGTCTCCCACTAATCAGCAGCCCGTTCCTACACACAAATAAGCTGCCTCAGGAAGGCTGTGATGCCAACGTGCCCACCGGGCCCCGTAATAAAATCACTAAAGGGCGAGGTGGCCACCCTGCTAGTCATTGCCACAGGACCTCAAACCCAGCCTCTTCTCGTGGCCAAAGGTTGTCAAATGTGTCAGCTCCCCAGCTTCCTGTTAATCATTGCGCTCAACTGACTGAGTTTGTTTGCTTAAACGGCACTGCCAAGTTAAAAGCGTCTGTTCTAAGCATGTGAACACCGCCTGGAGAGATATTCTGTCAATAAATATTTAGTGCTTAAAAATAAAATGTTTAACTCTGTCTTTTTCCACACACCCGCCCCCCGTCTCCATATTGGCTGGGCATGCTATAAAGCAAGGCATATGACTGGCTAATGAGTCAAATCCTTTCCAGGACTTAATTTTCTCTGCTGTTAGACAAGGTCTTTTATAACACACATTAGCAAGCTTGCCTCACCACCTAATTTACTCCACAAAGTGACTGGGGTACTCTGATGCATGAAGGCTTTTTTTTTTTTTTTAAGCCAAAAAAATCAACAGCTCGTCATCATGCAAAAATTATGTAGAGGATAAAGCTGGACGCCAAGTTTATTTCACCCAAGCCCAGATAGGACACAGGAGAAGCCGCCTGATGCCTGCAGAGGGAGGAGACAAGAGCCATCTCAGTTTGGGACCACCCAAAATTTAAGAAGAGAAGGTCCTTAGATTCAGATTTATAAACCCGTTCAAAGGAGTTTCCTTAGCTGAAAAAACACACACGAGACTATGTAACTTTACCACCTTCATAGGTCAGTTGTGAGAATAAAAATGAGATTGCGTATATAAAGAGCTCAAAGCCATGCCCAGCAGTAAATAGGACAACCAGAGAAGAGGAAACAAGAGCCTCTCCTCACACCGCCAGTCGAGAAAATGACACAATTAGCACCTCTCTGAATCCTTCTTGCTCCTCCCTTCTTCCTCTGTGAGCCCGTGCCAATGAGATCATACATCTAGAATAGCACTGACTAGTTCTGTTTTGCTTGGTAGTTAGCTGCAAAGGGGTGTGAATGCACGCTGTGCATGCCTAAAGAAGGGGCGCATTAGCTCTGAGCTCACTATTCCTCATCTGTGTCTTGCTCCCACAATTGACTTCACATACTAGACAATCAAATATTTTTCTAAATATATTTTTTTATTGATTTCAGAGAGGAAGGGAGAGGAAGAGAGAGACAGAAACATCAATGATGAGAGAGAATCATTGACTAGCTGCCTCCTGCACATCCCCCACTGGGGATCGAGCCCACAACCCCAGGCATGTGCCCTTGATCGGAATCAAACCCGGGACCCTTCAGTCAGCAGGCCGATGCTCTACCCACTGAGCCAAACCAGCCAGGGCGACAATCAAATATTTATTGATCAAGTGCTCAAGTTTTCATTTCTGTTTCCCTGAGCACATTAGTGTGAGATTCCAAGTATTAACAATTTACAACCTACATTTATATCTGTGAGTATGTGTGCATTTAACTACCTATTTTTCCCAATACATCTTAATTATAAAGACAACATAATATTATAGAGAGTTTATAAACACAATGTTTTCATGGCCTGTACTCTCATTTACATATATTTATTTTACCAAGAAGTCAGGAGAGATGCAAATTAGCATCACACATTTTGCAATTCATATCATAGCACAACTTTTCCATAATGTTACTCAGTCTTCTTTGGGCATTGTTTTCACAATCACTACTTTAGAACATAAGGCGGAAGTTATTATTTGTTGTTTTTCCCCACCCCATTGAAAAGATGGTTGCCAACTCTGTTTCGTAAGCATCAGTGTTAGATAAGACAAGGGTCTCAAGGTCTGGGCATCTCGAAATGTTCTTCCTTGCTACGTGTTAAAACATAGCACAGTATTTTGCTGAAGCACCTGACAGGAACTCAACAAATAAAAGTAGCCAACTGCAAAGAAGAAATCAACATGTAATGGACCCAACAGTGTGTATAGGCAATGGCTAAGTCTTCCTTTGAGGAGGCAGAGCTTTGGATATGAATCCCATCTCCTTTGCTTGCTGTAAGTAAATAAAACTACCTTGTGATAACCACCTTTTGTTTTTTAATAGAACACCCTAAACCTTAAAATCCTTGAGTTCAGTAACATCAGGAGCAGAGGAAATGATAAGAAAGGACCCAGGGAAGTCCTCCCAAACTAGGTGAGTTGTCTTCACTTGTTTTAGGAAATATAATCCACATCCTGATTCAAGAACATAGTCTTGTTTATATGACCCAAAGTGTAATTCAATCAACCCAAACTCTTTTTTTACATTGCTATCTTTTATGTATCAATGTAGAATTCTTTTGAACAAATTATTTCTTCAATACTGCAGTCATATAAGGACAATCTTTTCAGAAATGATGACTATTAAAATACTCATTTGAAAAGATATATGCAACTTAAGTGTCCATTAATAGACAACTGGATAAAGAAGAAGTGGTACATATTTACAATGGAATATTACTTGACCATAAAAAAGAATGAAATCTTACCATTTTCAACAACGTGGATGGACCTAGTCCTAGAGGATATTCTGCTAAGTGAAATAAGTCAGACAGAGAGAGACAAATACCATGTGATTTCAATTATATGTGGAATCTAAAAAATAAACAAATAAACAAACAAACAAAACAGATAACTTAATAGATACAGAGAAAAAAACTGATGGTTGCCAGATTGGGGGTGGGGAAGGGTTTGGGGAAATTGGCTGAAAAAGGTGAAAGGATTAACAAATTGGCAATTACAAAATAGTCATGGGGATGTAAAGTATAGTATAGGGAATATAGTCAATAATATTATAATAACTACATATGGTGCCTCGTGGGGACTGGACTTTTCAGGGGGATTCCTCATAAGTTATATAAATGTTGAACTACTGTGCTGTACACCTAAAACTAATATAGTATGGAATGTCAATGGTAATTGAAAAGTTTTTTAGTTTTTAAAAAAGAAATGATTACTAAAATTTCTCTAACTTTTATTTTATTTTTAATATCCCTTTAGGTAGTCACTGTCCATGTCAAATGAAATTTACTGGGGATGATTAAATAAAGGTGCCAATATCTAATTATATTGCCTACACTAGTTAAATGATTTTTATAGCTCTTTTCTCTTAATATATCCACAATTTTCATCAGCTCTTTCTTTCTTTTGGCTATTGCCTCATTCTTGACACAATTTTTATTAGAATAAGTGGATAGAAAGATCTGAGCTGGAAGAGGCTGGGAGAGGCAGCTGGGCTTGGAGGAAATGGAGTGAGATGTGACAAACTGAAAATAGACCATGGAGGTGGTAGGCCCCTATGTGAACAGGAAAGATTCAGAGCTCTCCAGGATGTGGTCTAACTGGTGGCCTAGCACCTAGATGAAGGAGCGTTATAGCTTATATACATTTTTTTGAGACATGAGGGAGGGGGTGACTAGCTCCTTAACTAGGGATGTTCCAGCCTAGAGTTACCATATAAATTCTCTAAACTCCCAAATATCAGGGTACTGGGTTCAGTATCAGCCAGCTTAGCTGCCTGCTCAGGTCCTATCTGAATGTATTACCCTCCTACAAATAAATCCTTGCCTGCTTTTGCTGCCATTTCTAGTCTCTTATTTGTTTTTTTTTTTTTTTTAATTACTTTATTGATTAAGGTATCACATATTTGTCATCAATCCCCCCCCCAATTCCCTTCCCAAACCCCCCCACACGCATGGCCCCCTCCCCCTGTTGTCCGTGATCACTGGTTAGGCTCATATGCAAGCACACAAGTCCTTTGGTTGATCTATCTCCCTTGTCCCCACCCTCCCCTACCTTCCCTCTGAGGTCTGACAGTCTGATCAATGCTGTTCTTGTTCTTCAGTCTATGTTGTTCATCTTTTCCCCTAGATGAGTGAGCTCATGTGATACTAGGAATACACTTATAGGAACCGAAAATGAGACAAGCAATAATGGTTATGCTGAGAGGCAAATGAATCAGTCTATAGTGAGTTTCTTTCTGGGCCAACAGTTCTTTTGAGTCCCGATTTCTATGTCCAACAGTTGTTTATGTGTTCATAACAGCAATGATATTTCAGTTCTGGATGGTGGACAAATGGTGGTAATGCAGGTCCGACCCTCTCTGGTTTGGTCCTGGGCAATCTGCAGTGACACACATCTGCTGACTGCTAGTATGGCAAGGCATGGTCAGCGTCTTCCATCTCTGGACTGTTTCTCTTCTGACTTCATGGCTGTAGCACTCCTGTCAATCCCTCTCTGTTGCAGGAATCCACATGGTCTCGGAGTTGTTTTCTGAAAATATACAAACATATTCTCGACCTAAAGTTAATAAAGGAATATTTTCTATAAATTTGACTTGTGATCCTTTTTCATTTTTTTGCCCAAACGATTTTCCTTTGGCTTGTTTTGACACCATGTATGTTTTACCTGGGTGTCTTGCTGTTAGCATTAGAAATGAAAGTTAATTTTCTAAAGTAAAAATTTTCGCCGAAACCGGTTTGGCTCAGTGGATAGAGCATCGGCCTGCGGACTCAAGGGTCCCAGGTTCGATTCCGGTCAAGGGCATGTACCTTGGTTGCGGGCACATCCCCAGTCGGGGGTGTGCAAGAGGCAGCTGATCGATGTTTCTCTCTCAATGTTTCTAACTCTCTATCCCTCTCTCTTCTTCTCTGTAAAATATCAATAAAATATATTTAAAAAAATTTTTTTCTAGATGTAATTTATTTACAGGATATTTTTCCTTACATGATATTCTTCTACTATCCCCCCTTTTTTGGTTTAAATATTGGGAGGCTTTTGAAAATTTTATGCTGTAATCTTGATAGCTTTTAAATTTTACTTTTTTGCACTAAAATGTGACTGCTTTAGGTTCATTATATGTTACACAATTTTACCATGAGATGAACTACCAATAAAAATTTTAGTTAACACTTTAGGAACAGTTTTTTTGTCCAGTACAATTGATTTTTCTAGAGTATTTGCTTATTTTGATTGGCCAATTTAAATTAGTCTAAAAACTTGACTACTATTTTACTGTCAAATTTAATACTCTAACAACCATCTTGTTTTACCCTGTAATTATTAGTGGAGAAGATTATTTGCCTTCTTGATCAGGCCCTGAGCATTCCTTGTGCTAGGCTGGATTTAGATATCATAGACCCCAGTTCCCCGGATCATGGGTGCAAGACATCTCCATCAAGTCTTGTTGCAGTGAGAGGGCATCTGCTGTCAGCCAAGTCTCTGTTACCTGGGTCCCGATTTGAGCTGGGCATGTGAAGCTGAGCAGCCATGGGGGCAGGATATCTCCTTCAGCAGGGGTGAGGGTTCAGGCCCCTGCAAACTTGGGAGGTGAAGGTCTGTGCCCCACCTCTGTTGACCCCCAAGTTCTCTCCTGATGGCCCCTATGCGATTGTGCCTGTCTTAGGTTGTCCCTTCCCTGAGGAATCTTACCCGTCTCTGGCTAACCAGCCATCCTCTGGGGCCAAGCAGGGTGATGTGAGGTTCAGTTCTGTCTCCTTGGTCGCCTATGCCCCCATGGCCTCCACGCCCAGCACCTGCCTTGGGATCCCCTCGCCTGCTGGCAGGGTCCCAGCACTGATCACATATCTTGTGGAACCCAGGTTTCTTCTCCAAGGAGGCCCAGCTCACCCCACTGGGCGAGAGACAGATCCATGGTACCAGCCATCACGAGGTTTCAACCTTGGCATGAACAGAAGCTCAGGCAACAGCTGTGGACAATTGGATTGTGAGAAGTGGGTCCATCTTGGCCAAAAGGGCAAGAGGGGCCAATTTAGAATGCTCAGGTGCCTTCCCAGGGGGCCCTCTACACAGTGGAAGGGATTAAACCCTTTCATGTCCTTTTTAAATTGCTGCCAGACATTCAAAGAATTATTTTGTAAGTTTGTTTGGGGTAATTGTATAATATGCTGTTGTAGTTCTAAAATATCTAGAGATGTGTTACGTTTGTCTCCAAGCACCAAACATGATTTTTTTTTTTTATCCCCACGGGTGTGAGGAACTATTATAAGTAATGGGGGTGATCCAAATCTGGGAAAAATTTTAATGACAGTGTGGAATAATATCATGTAAGGATATTCTTTGTTCTAGTCCATGGCAATACCCTTTCAAACTGGCTGTCTATTTCTTTTTGTATAGACAAGGTCTTAGTTACATTTTCTGCACCTCTACTGTGGGCAAGTAGTGATAGTAGTGACACCCTTTCTTTGGTGTCCACACAAGCCAGAAACCTCTCTTTAATTTTACACACAAAGGGGCGTTGTTTTGATTTTGTGTCATACAAAAGGGAAGCTGGGTGGAGACCCCTGCTCTTATTTGAATTCATTCTTACAAGCAAGATAAGAACTTTGTATGCAGAGTACTGTCTCTGGCCAGAGGTTATCTCCAGCCAGAGACCCCCTTGTCCACCACTTCCAGTTTCATCCCTTTACACATTTCATGCATAAAAACATCTATATACTAGTATATATAAAAGGCTAATATGCTACTAGTAAGTGTCTGACCATGCAGGTAATGACATCACGCAGCAACGCCCAGCTTCCTCTCCCTAGCGACTAGCCTCCTTGCAGTTTCTTCAGCCCAGGAACATGACTTGCTTTATAGCCAGGTGGAAACATTTACACTGTAACCAAATGTCTGTGAAGTGTTTTCCCATGCTTCATCTCATTTGATCCTCACAGAAGTCCTGGAATACGTAGATAGGAGACTTGGTGGAATCCCATTTTCTTTTCATTAGCCAGAAAATGGAGATTTAGAAAGCTTAGAAACTTGACCCGACTAAAAAGAAGTAAGAAATGGTGGACCTTGAAAATGACTACAGGTTTTCTCACTGTGCAGAATATAGTCAAACACTGTTGCAATTAAACATTTTACCCTTTGATCTCCCTGCATGATCTACAATAATAATCTGCTTTGTGTTGATATTTACTGCTGTGTTGCTGACAATTACCTGAAAGAGAAGTTGGGGTGCTTCAGTGGGTTGGAAAAAGTTTAGCTAAATCAGAAAGCAGGTCTAATTAAGCAAGTTTATTCTATATCTATAAAAGGATAATTTGACTTGTGCATGCGCGATACATATAAACCTCTTGCTGGCGCCAATTGCACGTGTGTGTTTTGATCTGTCGTCAATCGTAAATTTGGTTGACTCTTCTATAATAAAGAAAGGGTGAATAGCAATATTAAAATATTTCTTCTAATTAATTTCCTTTCAATGTGCACAAATTTGTGCACCAGACCACTAGTCTCTAATAATTTGCCTGCTCTTCTCTGGATTTACAGGTCTCTGAATTTAGTTACAGGGTGAAGAACGTTTGCAATACAACGTTTCAGTACTCTGCTGTAGCATTAACTGTACCTCATCTGAAATGCCATGAGGGTCCTTTGATTTAAGTTCTAGAAACATTCACAATTATTCAAAATTATATCTTTGATAATGTTAGACATTTACAAAAAAATTATTTTCCTCCATCAATCATTTTTCCTCCATCAACCCACGCTATCTGATGCTTACTCTCATGGTGGTCATGTAGGAAATGTGGGAAACTGGTTTTCCTGACCCTCCTGGCTTTCTCCAGGCCCTTCTGCAATATACCACTTATCATTCTTGTAAGTTCTGGGTTCTATACTCTTGCATTTTTTCAAAATAATAGAAGGGTATGGTAATGAGTGACCAAAACAAACAAACAAACAAACAAACAAAAACAGCATGATTCTCTAGCCCAACTTGAACATCTAATCAAAATAAAACCTTAAATACTAAGTTGGAGGAAGTGACCAGGTAGGCTAAAGTTCTGAAGAAATTGGGAATCAATATAGACTTGTGGCTTGGTCACTCAATAAATTTATGTCCCAAAGTTCAATCTATACTTGCTTATTTCTATATAATATATTCTAAATAATATATAATAAAGAGAATTCTTGTAAATTCTCACTTCAGGATATATATTAATTTTTATTTTGTGGCAGCATAGAAAGAAGCTAGGGAAATTCCTGGGCAAGTAGAATGGGAAAACTGAGACAAAAAATTAAACAAGGCCAAACACTTTGGACAGCTTGCGGTCAGCTTGTGAATTGCAAAACCTTATCTTCTCCAACCAAGGACACTTGAGAGCAAATGGGTTCATACCTCTCCTCCCTAACCAGAGAATACATAGCTTAAATCACTGGGCCTGGCAAAATAGAGAACAAGGACATAATTAATACTATTTTTGCCAGCTAAACCCAAGGACAGATGCAGTCTGGGAGACAAATAACCAAAACCCCAAAAGCATTGGGATGGTATCACTTGAGGGAGAAATGTGGCAGGATAAATAGCTGCAGGGCAGGAGAAAGGGAAAGGGAGAAAAAAGGGGAGTTTTCTCATCCACTGAACAAAGAAGTCAGCGGTCTTGGGACTTGCCCAGATAAAATTGCCAGATGTTCTCATAAACTCGGGGAAAAGCCTCAACAATGTAAAAGGGGGACATTGAAATCTAATCTCTCTGGTAGAGGAACCTTGAAACCTCTGGGGGTGGGCTTGGGAAGGGGGGAATATAAAACACTTGAACCTCCACCAGGTGGTATGCTTAGACTAGGTGCGTTGCCAGCTTGTGCTTTATGCAAAGTGTATTATATTTTTTAAAATACGTTTTTATTGATTTCAGAGAGGAAGAGAAAGATAGAAACATCAATGAGAGAGAATCACTGATTGCCTGCCTCCTGTATGCTTCCCACTGTGGATTGAGCCCACAACCTGGGCACATGCCCTTGATTGGAATCGAACCCAGGATCCTTCAGTCCACAGGCTGACCCTCTATCCACTGAGCCAATCTAGCTAGGACTATTTTTCTTTTTTAATATATATTTTTTATTGATATCAGAGAGGAAGGGAGATGGAGAGAGAGAGACAGAAGCATCAATGATGAGATAGAATCATTAATCGGCTGCCCCCTGCATGCCTCCTACTAGGGATTGAGCCTGTAACCTGGGCATGTGCCCTGAATGGGAATTGAACACTGACCTCCTGGTTCATAGGTCGATGCTCTGCCACTGAGCTACACCAGCTGGACTCCAAGTGTATTCTTAATAAATTTGCTTGCTTTGCTTTCTTTCTTTCTTTGTAACATATTTTTATTGATTTCAGAGAAGAAGGGAGAGGAAGAGAGAGATATAAACATCAATGATGAGAGAGAATCATTGATTGGCTGCCTCCTGCACATCCCCTCCTGAGGATGGGCCTGCAACCTGGGCATGTGCCCTGACCAAGAACCAAACCATGACCTCCTGGTTCATAGGTCGATGCTCAACCACTGAGCCACACCAGCCAGGCTTGATTTGCTTCAACATTGTTGTCTGCCACTCATCTAAATTCTTTCTCTCAAGCTGACAAGAGCTGAGGAGGAGAGAGCCACCTTTGACACAGGCAGCTCTCTGGTAACAATTTCACTAAAATAGCTACACTTAGAGTTTCATCTCAACAACTGGCTATAGAAAGGGGAGCAGAAGAAAAGAGCTACATTTTTATGGATGTGGATAGATCCTTGTCTTACTGTTGGATCCATATGATGCCCAAAACACTTTTCCCCACACTCATTTCATCATGACATCACCCCTGGGCCCAAGTTAGGAATCAGGGAAGCCAACGAAACTTTCTCAGAGTCTATGAAAGTCTGGTGAGTTTGTAGAGAAAGAGCAGTTTGTGTTAAATTGATTTTAAGTGCACTTGAGGTTCCTTTTTCACTATTCAAGCTACTTCCCTACCTTGGCTCATTCTTTTCTTTCTTTCTTTCTTTCTTTCTTTCTTTCTTTCTTTCTTTCTTTCTTTCTTTCTTTCTTTCTTTCTTTCTTTCTCTCTCTCTCTCTCTCTCTCTCTCTCTCTCTCTCTCTCTCTCCTCTCCCTCCTTCCTTTCCTTCCTTCCTTCCTTCCTTCCTTCCTTCCTTCCTTCCTTCCTTCCTTCCTTCCATGTATTTACTATTGTTGAATGCAGTACCCTGTTTTACACTCATCAATGTCTTTATAACCACAGGAAATAACCTGAAGCAACAGGGCTTATAATAGCCAAGGAGTGGGGCAAAAAGAGCCCTGAACTGTGGGTGTCAGAAAGTCTCCATTGGACCACAGCCACTCCTGACATCTTGGAGCCCTTGAACAAGTCATTTACTCTCATACATCACAGCTTCCTCTTTCATAAATGTGAGGAAACAACGCCTGCAGTTACTCAGGGACCTCCAACCCCCAGGAGTGGCTTCCTTCCTAGCCAGGACACCCACACCTTGGGGTCTTGGTTTTTCAATTCTAAAACCAAGACAACATCAATCTCCTGGTAGAGCTGGGAGGATTGCAGAAGCAATATACATAATTTCAGACCTTGCAGGAAAGCCATGGGGGAGAAAAGAATGCCAGGAATAAATGGGGAAGAGTTGCCATAGTTTAACATAAAATAACCAGAAATAGGATAGCAGAAAAATGCACAAAAAAGCTTGTTCTTTCCAAGCAGTCAATTAAATACCATTGGGGCAATGCAAAACAGAGCAAAGAGCTGAAAGATGAATAGCTCCTCAAGATTAGGTGAAGTCTGTGCCCAGAAGACACATTCTGGTTTCATTTGCACAAAAAACGTTACCTGACAGCCAAGGCTGTAAATGCTAATGGCTAAAGGAATCTGAGCCCAAAGACCTCAGATGTTTTAAGGCTAACCTGTCCCTGCTTAGAAAGTCTTCCAGTTAGAGTTTTGGCTGGATTTTAGAGTCCCTACTTCTTCCTGAAGCCCACAGTCTACCAGGAACCCACTGATGTCTCCTCTCTGCTTGGCCAATCCACCTCTGGATGGAGAATAGTCTTTACCAGGGACATAATCTAAGGCCCAAATTGAAAAAAATAGGGACAATAAAAAAGTAGCGTTGCATTTGGCAAAACCTGAATTTACTTAGTAAATCTGTCTTTAATTGTGGAAGATGGATTTTACTAGAATTGAAAAAATACCTCATTTCTTTTTTAGGTAGTCCAGGACTTTATTTTCAGCTTTACCTATTATCAAAGGAAGTTCATACCTCACAGGAATGTTGTGGGGAGTGACTAATTAAATAAAGTATATTTTAAACACCAGACAGGGTCAAGTACTTTATTAAACTCTGGAAACATTTTCCTCTTGCCTGAAGGGAACAGAGGAACATAATGCAAACCAGTAAGTTAGAAATGAACATGGTCCTTTAATAAAGAATTAAAAGTTGGAGCTAAGATCTATATGGATACTAATGATATAACAAGACAAATAAAAAGTCATCGTCCCCAGTGAGTACATCACAAACTGAACACTATACTAAATGCACTATTAAAAAAACAACTTTTGGAAATAAAATCTTATGTACCACATATACCATAGAATACTATGCAGCAGTAAAAAAACAAGAATCTCTTTTTTTTAAAAAAGAAGAATCTCTTACCTTTTGAGATAACATGGAGGGAACTGGAGAGTATCATGCTAAGTGAAATAAGTTAGTCAGAGAAAGACAAGTATCACATGATCTCGCTCATATGTGAAATCTAAGTAACAAAATAAGCTGATGAACTGAGTGGATCCAGAGACATAGAAGCATGGAACAGATGCAGTATCTCAGAGGGAAGGTAGGGGAGGGTTGGGGGGGGGGGGAGGTAATCAACCAAGGAATGAATATGTGTGTGTGTGTGTGTGTGTGTGTGTGTGTATTGCCCATGGACACAGATGAGGCCATGCATACATGGGGCAGTGAGGGCCTGGGGTGGGACAGGCTAGAGGGAGTCAATGGGGGGGGGGGGGGGGAAGGGGGCGTATGTAATACTTTCAACAATAAGGAATTATTTAAAAAATAAAAATCTCATGTACCACAATCAAATGACTCATTCAACAAACATTTTTTGTGTACTTACAATATACCAGGCTAGGTTCTGGAAATATAAAATGTAATGTAGCCCAAATGAATACAAGCCTACAGGATCTTAAACTGCTATGGGGAATTACATAGAGGTAATGCTGCAGGAACACCAACTCCCTCCAATCTCCCTCCTGTAATTTTCCAGTAGGTTGACTCCTACCTCCTCTCTCAAGCAGTTCCCAGGAGGATAAAATTGCCAGGAAGCATGTCCTACAGTGAGCACTTTCCTTCTCTTTAAGGTAAAGGCAGGTTAACCAAGTTAACTGCAGTGTTTAGAAATAGAATAACAAAAGCTGGAATGTGGAAATACAAACTTCTGTGGCCTTTAGTTCCACCTCCAAAGGCCTGGCCTTTAGAGTCTTTGAGAACCTTATCTTAATGTCTCAAGTGACTAAGGTCTAGGTGCCACCAATACCAGCTTATCCTGAAATGTTATAAAAAAAAATTGCATAAGGAAATAACTGCCATTGAAGTGGCTGGATTACTCGCTAGGACACTCTAATACAGGGCTCCTGGTGATTATTCTCTGGTAGTTTCCTGACATTATCCTCCAGTTTACCCATCCGGAGGCCGCTCTTCCCAGAGAAGGAACTTTTGGATTCCTTTCACAGACCTGTTGTGCTTCAGGTTCACCCTTAAATTTAGTGCCAGCTGGGAAATCCTATAGCCCCAGGTCCAGAGGGACCTCTAACAGATTTAGCTCTGCCTATGAGGGAAGAGAAATCCCAGGTGGAAATGCCCTGGGCTGGGAGTTAGAAGACTAGATTCTGGTCTCCATAGTGCAGGTTCTGTATCTTCAGCAAGAAACTTCTCCCTGAACCTCAGGCCCTTCCTAGGGCAGGCAAACAGGAGGCCTATGTGTTTTTCATATGTTCTTCTAGGAATGAATTATGATTCATATTTCAGGGAAGAAGCTAAATGCTATTATGCATTTGGGGGAGTTCAGAGCTAGTCATCCTGTTGCCAGTAGAAGTGGGGTTCTACCATGGAATCACAAGAAAAGCATTTTGGGGACCCTCACATAGGAGAATGAGCTGTGGTGGGAAGATTTATTGGAGTGAAAATAAATAACTGCTCCAGGGTACCCAATGTCTCATCCACGGCCAGGTGGCTTAGCCCTGTCTCCCTGCAGAAGTCCTGGGCTTGGACTGCCCACAGGAGGGTCAGGATCCAGAACTGTAATGCCATCGCCCTAAGCTCTGGTAGTCCAGCATAGTCTCTGCTCCAGGCTGCTCGCCAGTGGGCGCTGCATTGCTGCACCCAGGCCTGCGCTAAGAGCTATGTTTGGAGCTGTGCTTGGAGACCTGGTGCTGCTATGGAGAGAAAACTAATGCGAAGGAACAGGTGAATGCACTAACAAACTCCCTACCAAGACTGGCCTTTGTTAAACTTTGATTATATTACCTCGGGCTTGGGAGAGAGCAGGCTTTCTTTCAAACTAACCAATCTCTTTGAGGCTTGAGTTGGGTCATCCCTCTATCCAAACCAGTCTTTTCCCCAGGTTTTTCAGGCTAGACTCCCCCATTTTATGTCACCATTTTGGCTCCTACTGCTCATGCCCCAAAGTGTTGCTTCGCCGTCTGGTTCCTACTGCACAAGCACTTACCTTCCTCTGTGCCATTCCGGCTTTTACTGGGCATGCACCCAGCAGAGGAATTTCCCCTTCTTTGTTCATTCCTCACCCCCATAGTCTGAGCCAGAGAACTGCTTTTCCCTGTGGAGATTGGAAAGCCGGTCTTTTCTCCCTACATGGAGGTATGTTAATCCCCTTAGTGGAGATTCAGCTATCCCCTGGGGTGTCTGAAGCTGTAACTTCCAGACTTAATCAGGTTTAGGCTTAGCCAGTTTTGTGTCCTTCTCTTTCCTTATCTAACTAGCTGCCTAACTATCTAATCAGTGATAATCTCTTTCTGACCCACCTATATGGCAGGGCAAACCTCTGTTTACTAAACATCTGCTTTCCTTATCATTCTTCAATGGCCTTTTGAAGCCCCCAGGGTACCTCACCTCATCCCTACCTCAGGATCTGTTATGCACCCATGTTCCCTTTCATCCCTGAACCTTTCATGCATGTCAGTCTCTGACTCTCTCATATATGTGGGGTTCCCATTCATATATATGTATGAAATTTTGTTATTTTCTCTTGCTAATCTGTCTCATGTCGATTTGATTATTAAGTCAAAAGGACCTTGAGTGCAGAGGAAAGTGTCTTTCTCTTCCACACACAAACTCAGGTTCCTCTTTCCCATAAATGGTTTGAAGCAACTTATAAAATTCAATGGAGTTTACGTTTTTTGTGGGAGTAGAGCTAAGAGAAGCCGAAAGAACAGCAAATCAACAATTCTTAAAATTACTTACTGCTGGAAAGACTAAAAGAAGCCCAACTCTTTTAAGAGTGTCGAGGTAAGACCGTCCAAATCTGTAGAAAAAATTTGTGAGTTTGTTAGAGTTTGAGCCAAAGGACAGCTCCAATTCAGGGTACTCTTCCCATGTGAAGTGAGGGTACAGTGTGTGTCTGTCTTGCAGCCCCCTTTCCCCAGAAATAGTCACTGATGTCATCTTTGAATACAAAGGATAATATACACTGAGTAGCCAGATTATTATGATCACTGAACACATAATAATCTGGCCACTCAGTGTGTGTGTGTGTGTGTGTGTGTGTGTGTGTGTGTGTGTGTGTGTATGAGGCCCGGTGCATGAATTTGTGCATGGGTGGGGTCCGGCCAGCCTGGCCAGGGAGAGGGAACATGGGCAGTTGGCTGGCCTGCCTGCTGGTCGAACTCCTGGTCAAGGGGACAATTTGCTTATTAGCCTTTTATTATATAGGATATACACTGAGTGGCCAGATTATTATGTGTTCAGAGATCATAATAATTTGGCCACTCAGTGTATTTCTTCCACTTTGGGCAGTCTCAGTTGTCACGAGGCAGGTCACCATTGACAAGTACAGCACCCAGAGTTGTTCAATAGTAGTGTTTCTCTTTACCTAAAAAATAAAAATTCATAGACCGTCATAGCTGGAAGGAATCTTGCAGATTCTTTAGACCAACTCATTCAATTTACTAATGGGGAACACTGACAATGAACTATAACTAATATGTTATCTCACTCTTTTCTCTGTTATGTCACTGATAGCCTGTGAGGTAAGAATTGACATTATATACATTTTGTACGTGAAATTGAAGTCCTTATGTAGGCTGACTTGCTTGAGAGCCAATAATGAGTTAATGGCAGCATCAGGACTGGAACCTAACTCTTCTGATTTCACATGCCTTCTACCTGGCATATTCTGCCCCCACACCTTTTCTTTATGAGTTCCTCCCATCCAGATCTACCAGGTCCCCACGTGGCACTGCTTTCCTAGAGTCCCTTCCCTTCCCTCCCAAGTCGGGGTTAGGAGTCCTCCCCTTGTCCTAATAGGACCTCGTACCCTTGTAATGGCTTGTTTGCTTGCTTCATTCATCATTAGCTCATTCTGTCTGCTGACCACTGTATTTTTATCACCTAGCTAAGGCTAAGCACTCATCATTGGGTAAGTCCAGTTACTCGTCCTCCCTCTATACCAGGGGTCAGCAATACTATGGTGGGGAGTGGGGAAGGGGGTGTGGAGTAACCAATCCAGCCGCCACATGTTTTTGTACAACCTGTAGCTAAGAATGGTTTTGCATTTTCAAATGGCTGGGAGGGAGGAGGGGAATCCAAAGAAGAAAAATACTTTGTGACATGTAAAAATTAGGTGAAATTCAAATTCAGTGTTCATAAATATAGTGTTATTGGAATGCAGTCACACTCATCTGTTTACGAATTATCTGTGGCTGCTCTCACATTACAAGGACAGAGTTGCTAGTTGCAACAGAAACCATCTGGCCACCAAACCCTAAAATATTTACCATCTGACCCTTGACAGAAGAGCTTTGCTCTAATTACTGATGCCTCAGCTAACCATATGTTTTTGCTATATCAAGATGCTGTTTTGGCCTTGGCATAATTTTACAACTTTCCCTTTATTTTCTAGATTTTTCTCATAAATGACATCATATTTAGTAGCATGGCATGGGCTTTAAAGAGATACTTGCACGGGTTTGGTTCCTGGTTCTGCTGGTTCCTAGCTGTGTGACCTTGGCCAAGTTGCTCTATCCTTCTGTTTCAGTTTCATTGTCTGTAAAATAAAGATAATATCAATATAAATGCTAGCTATTATTTAAAAATTTATTTATTGATTTATTTTTAGAGAAAGAGGGAAAGAGAGAAAGAGGGAGAGAAATTTGTTGTTCCACCCATTTCTTTTTTTAAAATATATTTTATTGATTTTTTACAGAGAGGAAGAGAGAGGGATAGAGAGCTAGAAACATTGATGAGAGAGAAACATCAATCAGCTGCCTCCTGCACATCCCCCACTGGGGACATGCCCGCAACCAAGGTACATGCCCTTGACCGGAATCGAACCTGGAACCTTTCAGTCCACAGGCTGACGCTCTATCCACTGAGCCAAACCAGTTTTAGCTGTTCCACCCATTTCGGTATGCATTCATTGGTTGCTTGTTGTATGCCTCCTGACTAGAGATCGAACCCACAACCTTGATGCATCGGGATGACCAACTGAGCCCCTTGGCCAGAGCCAATGCCAGCTATTATTGTTTCCTGCACACGCTCACTTTTGAATTGCCCTGCATGCTAAAGAATTGGAAATTCAGCACTGCGTTTTGCCTGACTTCACTGTGGCAAGATGTGGTGCTGCCACATAGTGGCCGTATACGGTGTAGCTTGACATATCTTTCCCGGTTGAAATCTTGTGGATGAGAAGTCGGGAGAATTTTTTGGAATTACAGCACTTTATTTCCCACTAGACTGGGAACAACTTGAAAGGAAAAACATGTCTTCGAAGACATAAGGAGTGCTCAACAGGGCATTTGAGGGGCTCTGGAAAAGTCACGTCTCTCAAGGTCTCAACCCCGCCACCAGCCAAGGTTTCCACAATGACATTAAACAGGTCTCAGAAGGAGGCAATTGTTTGAGTTATTCAAGAAAGATAACAGTGTCTTACTAGGCCATTAGCAGTCAATAACACTCAGTAGAGTTTCTGGGGGGAGGGGGGGGAATAGGGCAAGCACAAGTTAGATTAGATAGAAGGAAAGCAAGCAAGGGCTGGCGTGTGGGTGCTATTGCGGACCCTTTGGAAGGTGCTGCGTGGAGGGCAGCCAGAGAGAACGTGAAGGCTGTAAGACGCACCTGGGGTCGGGAACCATCACTTACATTATTCATTTCAGAATTAGCGATGTCTTAAAAATAAAAAAAATTCCCAATGTCCAAGGCAAACTCACATGAAAATTACATAGTTTCATTTTAATGCATTTCATGTACTTTGAGTATCAAATTTTAAATTCTCACTATTTTTCTCTGGAAAAGCAAATGGCTATATAAGAGAATAGTCCACAAATAGAACTGGAAAGAAAGCTGAAAGGTCATCTTGTCCCAGCCAGGCTGTCATTTTACAGAAGAAAGCACAATGGAAAGTGCCTTGCCTAAAGCCACGCAGCTCTCGGGCACCGGACCTGGTCCCTGCTGGCCCCGTGCGATAAGCTGATTCCAGAAAGCTCTCCTGCCTTCGTCTGACAGAGAGACCTCCAGAAAACAAAAACCTACAAGCCCTTCTCTAGGCCCACCTCACTAGTCAACTGAAGGACAAATCAAACAAAGGCTGAGATTATCCTAACTTCATGAGATTCGTTCCTATAATCTGTTTCTACCCTCAGAAACCTAAGCTAAAGACAATATTTGTGCTTTTAAAAGAGGCTAGTAAAATATTTGCATTTTGAAGCACAGCATGATAACACTAATTTGGGTTAGCCTTATCAAAATTAGGTAAATAGATCCAAAGTAAAACAAACATGATTTTAGAACCTTTGTGGCCAAAGTCAACAGGTATATTCAGACCCCCGTTAAAGGCACCCAATTCTAATAACATTGATATTTACGAATGTTCTCTAAATTCTTAGTTATTTTCTAGAGTAGATTATTTCTCATGAAAACAAGAGTTAATTCAACACATCGGCTTATTTCCAAGCACTTACTCAGTGTCTCTAGCATGAGGTCCTATTGCAGACTCTTCACCCCTTTTCCCTGCCATCACCCCCGCCCCTGGCCTTACATATTCTTGCATTTCTGTAAAATTAGCTAGAATGGAAGAATAGCTTTTACTCAGGTGCACACACTGCCACAGGAAAATTTGACACAGAATCCTTTTCTAGTCCCTACCACTGAAATCTGAAACCTGGTAGAGTTCAAATTCTACTCCTAATCACTGGCATTAAGGACTTGCTAAAGCATTTATTTTATTGTGGTAAAAAGCACATAACATAAAATTTGCCATTCTAACCACTTTTAAATGTACAAGTGTATAGTACTAACTAAACATATATTGTTGAACAGAGCTCTACGACTTTTCCCCTTGCATAACTAAAACTGTGTACTCACTGAACAACACCCACATCCCCCCCTCCACCCCACTCTATTCCTGGTAACCACAGTCTACTTTTCTATGAGTTTGACTACTGTGGATACCTCAAATAAGTGACGCTTTTTTTTTTTTTAATACTACCCAAGGACATTTTTTTCCATTGCTCTTTAGAGAGAGTGGAAGGGAGGGAGGGAAGGAGAGAGAGAGAAACATCAATGTGAGAGAGACACATCAACTGGTTGCCTCCCACATGGGCCCCAACCAGGGTAGGAGATCATAGGGGATTATGCCTGCAACCCAGGTACCTGCTCTTGACCAGGAATTGAACCCAAGGCCTTTTGGTGCACCGGCCGATGCTCTAACCACTGTGCACCCCTGCCAGGGCTAAGTGAAGTCTTTTGTGACTGACATTTCACTTCAGCATAACGTTTGCTGAAGCATTTTTGACATGCACTGGTCTATCTAATAAATGTGAGCTGAGAGCCTCCTATTGGCTAACATTCCAGGAAATCTATATGTAAAACAATAGAAATAGCAGTTTGGATTTGTAGAGTGGTTTCACATCTATTATTTCATTATCATTTAAAGCAAGGTTTATCAATCTCTGCACTATTGACATTTTGGACTGGGTAATGCTGGGTTGTGGGGCTGTCCTGTGCACTGTAGGATGGCTAGCCGCATTCCTGGTCTCTACCCACTAGATACCAGGGTCGAGGATTCGATTCCTGGGCAAGGACATGTACCTGGGTTGCAGGTTTGCTCCCCGCGCCCAGTGGGGCGTGTGTAGGAGGCAACCAGTTGATGTGTCTCTCTCATATCAGTGTTTCTCTCGCTCTCTCTCTTTCTCTTTTTCTCTCTCTCTACCTCCCTCCCATCCTCCTTCCCTTCCACTCTCTCTGAAAAGTAATAGAAAAGATATCCTCAGGTGAGGATTAACAAAAAAGAAGAAAAAGAAAAAGGGTGAAGTTTGTCCTGGCTAAACAGGTGGTTGGAGTGTCATTCTGATACTCCAACGTTTCAGGTTGGATCCCCCCAGTCAGGGTACATACAAGGAGCAACCAATGAATGCATAAGTAAGTGGAACAACAAATTGATGTTTCTCTCTCTGTCTCTCTTTTTCCCCGCCCCCTACTCTCTCTCTCTCTCAAAAAAAAAAAAAAAGAAAGAAAGAAAGAAAGCGGGGGGGGGGGGGGGGTGCGGGAGGGTAAGTTTAACACAGACTGTGGAATGAGAGCTTCTCTTCCTGATAGGGGAGCAGGTGACAAGTCTGTATGTGACTCTTCGTGTTGGAGGATGGGAAAGAATGGAGCTTACCCTCCCCTGAAAATGATTTATTAACATAAATAAATAAAAAATTTTCAAGGGGAAAGTTCCACATCGGCAAATAGAGCTGGCTACCGGAGAGGGTGTTGCAGGAATTACACCTGAGGAAGTATTGAAGCCCAGCTCCTGGTGCATCCAAGACTCAATAAATACCCCTGACCCTTATTCCCTCCACTTCTGGAAGACGACGAGAGAAAAAGCACAAAGGAGTTTTCTCTTTTGTAAGAAAGTTCAAGGTATTTCCCCTTATAAAAATATCCCCACAAAATACAAATGTCAGAAACAATGAAAAGGACCAAAACCAGAAAGATTAATTTATAAATAATAAGGACTCTAAAAAAACAAAAAAAACAACAACACCCGAGCCAAATTAAGAAAGCATTTTGACACTGAGGGGGAAGTTTGGGCCATCAGATAAACAAGGGACACACTGCAGTGAGGGTTTCAGAATGCCAGGGCTTTCAGCAGCAAACACAAGATGGACAAACTACCAACGACGAATTCTGCAGACCTGAGGGAATGTGGGGGGGTGCCTGCTATGGCTGGCCTGGCATGTGCTATTCCCCATGCTTAAAGGAAGGAAGAAAGGGGCTTCCATGGTGGAAAAGCTGACAGCCCCTGGGGTAAGATCCGGGAATGAAGGGTGTAGGGTGAGTTCCCTTTTTTGATACGTAGGCCCCTTTAAGAATCAGGTGAAAGCTGTGATCCTCTCTTAAAAAACAGGTAAACTGAAACAAGTTCAGAGTTGCAAGAACCTGTCACAGTCTACCCTGAAGGGCCAGGTTAAGGACCCCTCATTTCCACCACAAAGCGAATGATAATGTGACTGGACAGAGGTGCTAGCCAATGCTACATGGCAATCATATTGCAGTATAGTCTCAAGTCAACATGTTGTAAACTTAAACTTAGACAATGCAAGATGTTAAATATATTTCAACTTAAAAGAGAGAGAGAGAGTTCAGAGAGGAAGCAAGAGGGAGAGAGAGAGAAAAACATCAATGATGAGAGAGAATCATTGATCGGCTGCCTCCTGCATGCCCCACACCGGGGATCGAATCTGCAACCTGGGCATGTGCACCAGACTTGTCTAGTGCTCTCAGCCATAGCATCTTCCACCAGTTGTCAAGCCTTAGTTCTTAGTCATCCGTAATCCCACCCACTCCCCCTTCTAGTTAGTCACAAGTTCTAGGTACACTTCTTTGACAGCTACCTCACATTATCTCCTGTGGTCCCTTACCACTGCCATTTCCCAAACACGGGTCCCCCTCACCTTCTCTTGTTTTTATATCATGTGTCTCCTGATTCATGCAGCAAATATGTATTAAACACTTACTATGTGTCAGACACAGTAGGTCCTTGTCCTCATGGGGTTTACTTGTGGGGAGAAGGGAGACAAAACAAGCAGTACATACAATAAGTATTATTATATTAGAAGATGCTAAACACTATTGAGAAGGGGGGTGGAGAGGGGGAGCAGGGGAAGGCTTACTGCGAGAGGCCCTGGCAGAAGAAGCAGGCTAGTTTTAAAAGGGTGGACAAGGCGGTCCTCACTAAGATGGTGGCATTTCAACAGTAATATGGCACCATCTGCAGGTTAATCTCTGAATTACAATAATTTGTTTTAAATTTAGTGAAGTTACTCTCTACTTTTGTTTTCTGTTGAAGTCATTTCAGATCACAGCAAAAGCTAACAAATTGGAGATATTAGAGGAAAACCCTAAATCCTTGTTTCTGTCTCAATATGCTTGAAACACTTCGTAACCATAGAGGCCGAAGTGCATTCCACGTGTTTGAAGGGCAGTGTCTAGCCCTGTGGGTGTCACCCTAAGCTGGAGTCCCAGCTGTGCCCCAGGAATCTATCTCAGCCTCTGCCAGGGCAGGAGATTTGGGGTGGGCATATGGACCAGCAGATCCTGGGGCTGTGCTCACCTCGTTCATTATTGAGTAATCCCTTTGGCCCAGGGCACTGTTACTCTAGATCCCCAAACAGTAACTCAGACAGTGATCCCTAGGAAAGGTTACTGATGTAGTGGGCCAGTGGGATACTTTGCATGATGTCCATCAGGGTTTAAGTGTCTTCAGGTATAGTTAACACAGCCCTGGGGCAAAATGAGAACGTGTGCTGTGAACTGCAAAGAACTGTATAATGCAAATGCAGGCTGTTTCTGATCTCCCCTGACAGGGGTAGCGAAGGGCATGGTTGCTAGACCAATGGCTGCATCCCAAGTATCTGAGGCTATGCGATCCTGCTCTGTGTCTCTTACAAAGACATTTGTTATTAAATTTATGGCCCACCCAGATAATCCAGGATGATCTCATTTTGAGGTCTTTAACTAAATTACTTCTACAAAGACTGTCCCTCCGCCCTTTTTTTCAAATAAGGTCACATTCACAGGTCCTGGGGATTCAGATGTAGAGGTCTGTTTTAGGAGGGCGGGGGAGAACCATTTAACCCACTGCACCATTCTAGTCATGAGTTTACACCAAGCAAACTCAAAGGCTAACACGGGCCAAATAAACAAGGTTTAAGTGTATGTGGGCCGCAAAAAAACAAAAGCTTCATTTTTCATAGAAACGTAGGTTTATTTCGATAGAGACATGCTGAATACAAAGGGCTGAAATAAATGAGTCATCGTTAACATAAAATAATAGAACATTTTAATAAAAATTAATATTTTTTCTTGAACATTAACTCATGAGACACTGAATAACTGTACAAATTAATAAGTGGAACGCAAATAAACCTATTTTTCTTGTCCTCCAAAAGCGAAATATTTCTTGTTGCACACACCAAACAAGTCAGTCCAAGACTAATGATGTGGCAATCGGCTGCTAAAATATTCGCTGCTAGTATTAGTGGGGAGAAATGGTGCGCCTGTGCGTAAGGCGAGTAAGGGAAATGAATGCAACATGGGAGATGAATGCATCTCCAGGTGGCTTTACCAAGTGGTTAAATCCTGTATCTCTGAGCACGGTTTTCAAGTCAATAAAGTCTCCCTTTTCCACATTTATGTTTTGGCCCCGGGATCAAGCACCCTCAGGATCCAGCCCGGCACCGACTCCCGGGCACTGCTGATACCTGCTGGCCAGTGTACAGCTTCGGGGCGTGAAGCCCTTTCTTTTCTTCTAAGGCCCAGCACAGCTTTGGCTAGGTTACCACGCAGCTTACATCCAGTCCTATACCTGGGGGCAAGAAGGGGAATGGGGCACATCCTAGGATGCGGAACACAAGAGATCTCAAAGGAAAGAGGCTCTGCATTATCTTCAAGCAAGGAGGGCGAGTGTTAGCTCTCAATATGGAGGAATAGTCCATATTTGTGGGCTTGGATGGTTCAGAGGAAGCTAGAAATTCAAGATGAGGGAGGGGTATCAACACACAGATATCCCATCCTATTTGTCCCATGCCGTCCCAGCCAAGGCTTTGACCTTGGCACAGTCATTCTGCCTTGGTTGAGAGTTTAGTCTTCATGGGATCAGCTGCTTAATTGCTGGGCCTGGCCCTCAGCTTTCTCCAGCTTCCCAATGCAGACGAGATGGTCTCCGTAAGGCTTGCTGGCTACCACACTTAGATTGCAATTGCCTGGCAATTGCTTTCAGTCTTTTGTTACCATTTTATCATTTTCCAGAGAAAAGGGAACTTAATTATAGCCATTCCATCCAATTTCCCCCAGGCTTTTTTTTTTTTAATTGTGGTAAAACACACATTACATAAAATTTATTATCTTAACCACTTTAAAAAAAATAATTTTTATTGTTGAAAGTATTGCATATGTCCCCTTTTTTTCCCACCATTGCCCCCCCCCCCCAGCCTGCCCCAGGCCTTCACCACCCTATTGTCTGTGTCCATGGGTTATGAACATATGCATACAAGTTCCTTGGTTGATTACCTCCCACCCACCCACCCTCTCCCCCCTTCCCTCCAAGATTCTGCACTCTGTTCCATGCTTCCATGTCTCTGGATCCACTCCATTCATCAGCTTATTTTGTTACTTAGATTCCACATATGAGTGAGGTCATGTGATACTTGTCTTTCTCTAACTGACTTATTTCACTTAGCATGATACTCTCCGGGTCCCTCCATGCCATCTCAAAGGGTGAGATTCTTCTTTTTTTTTTTTTTTTTCCCAATTTTTTTTATTAAGGTATTATATGTGTACATATTTTACCATTGCCACCCCCGAGATTCTTCTTTTTGTACTGCTGCACAGTATTCCATGGTATGAATGTACCACAGCTTTTTTATCCGCTCATCTACTGTGATGGGCACTGGGCTATTGTAAATTGTGCTGCTATGAGCAGAGGGGTGCATTAATTCTTTCTCATTGGTGTTTCAGGTTTCTTAGGATATATATCTAGAAGTGGGATCACTGGGTCAAATGCAGTTCCATATTTAATTTGTTGAGGAAACTCCATACTGTTTTCCATATTGGTTGCACCAGTCTGCATTCCCACCAGCAGTGTATGAGGGTTCCCTTTTCTCCACATCCTCCCCAGCACTTGTCATTTGTTGATTTGTTGATGGTAGCCACATTTGACTATATACTCAGGATTGATTTCTGGGTCCTCTATGCTATTCCAACTGCTTTGATGTTCATCTTTATGTGAGTACGATCCTGTTTTGACTATAGTAGCTTTGTAAAAAAGTTTTGGAATCAGGAAGTGTGAGACCTCTAACTTTGTTTTTTGTTTTTTTTTTCAAGCTTGTTTTGGCTACTTTGGGGTTCCTTGAGAGTGTCCATATAAATTTTAGGATAAATTTTTTCTATTTCTGCAAAAAATATACTATTGGGATTTTAATAAAAACTGCACCAAATCTGTAGATGGCTTTAGGTAGTATCAACATCTTAACTATATTAAGTCTTCCAATCCATGAACATGAGAAGTTTTCTAATTATTTGTTCTTCTTCTTCTTCTTCTTCTTCTTCTTCTTCTTCTTCTTCTTCTTCCTCACCCGAGGATATTTTTTCTATTGGTTTTTAGAGTGGAATGGAGAGGGAGAAACACTGATGTAAAAGAGACACATTGATTGGTTGCCTCCCGCATGCCCCTAGACCAGGGCCGGGAGCCTGCAACCGAGGTATGTGCTCTTGACCAGAATAGAATCTGAAACCCTTCAGTCTGCAGGCCAATGCTCTATCCACTGAGCCAAACCGGCTAGGGCATTTGTGTCTTCTTTCATTTCTTTCAGTGACATTTTATAGTTTTCTGTGTATGAGTCTTTTGCCTCCTTAGTTAAGTTTATTCCTAGGTATTTTATTCTTTCTGATGATACTGTAAATTGAATTATTTTCTTAATTTTCTGAAACACCCCCCTCTATGCTCCAACTGGCCCTGCATGACACACAATGAATTATTCATATTTTGCAATAAAGTAAAATATACTAATTTCACAGCATGAAAAAAAATGTTTTGTTTGTTTTGATGTTTTGTTTGTATTAATAATAGACAAATATGCAAATTGACCACACCTCCGACACACCCACAAGCCACGCCCACCATCCAATCAGAGCAGCATGCAAATTAACCCAAACCAAGATGCTACAGCCACAGAGAGCAAGGTTTCCTAGGTAACAGGAAGCAAAGCTTTCTGCCTGCCCTTGCCCTAAGCCTCCACTCAAGCTACAAAGTTTCAATTATAGAAGGTAAACAAACTCAAACAAATGGCGGCAGAATAGAGCTTGAGAGAGCAGGCCAGGGTTGCCGCCAGCAACAGGGGAAGCAAAGCTTTCCACACACCCTTGCCGGGCCCACCAGCTTAAGGCAACAAAGTTTCAATTATAACCCCAACACAAATGGCTTCGGGCCTCGGAGGGAGCCCCAGGCTTGGCTCCACTCCAGGCTACAAAGTTTCAATTGTAGAAGGAAAATAAATTCCAAATACCAGGGCCTCCGCTTGCGTTGCCAGGGGGTGTGGCCGGCCTGCAAACCACCACAGGCCCCTCGCTCAGGCCGCCCCACACCCCAAGGGAACCCCCACCTGATCCGGGACGCCCTTCAGGGCAAACCAGCTGGCCCCCAACCCTGTACCAGGCCTCTATCTTATCTAATAAAAGAGTACTATGCAGATTGATGATCACTGCAACACACAATATAGCTGCCCCATGTGGTCAAAGATCCTGCCCCCATGTGGACACAAGATGGCCACCACAAGATGGCCAGCAGGAGAGGGCAGTTGGGAGGCACCCGGCCTGCAAGGGAGGGCAGTTGAGAAGGACCAGGCCTGCAAGGGAGGGCAGTTGGAGGTGATCAACCCTGCAGGAGAGGGCAGTTAGGGGTAACCAGGCCGGTAGAGGAGGGAAGTTGGGGGCAAACAGGCTGGCAACAGAGTGGTTAGAGGGTGATCAGGCTGGTAGGCAGAAGCGGTTAGAGGCAATCAGGAAGGCAGGCAGGCAAGCAGTTGGGAGCCAGCAGTCCTGGATTGTGAGAGGAATGTCCGACTGCCCGTTTAGGCCCGATCCCTGTACCCTCTCCAATCTGAGGGGTCCCAGATTAGAGAGGGTACAGTCTGGGCTGAGGGACAACCCCCCTCCGTGCACAAATTTCGTGCACCGGGCCTCTAGTGAATAAATAAAGAGAAAGAGAGAATGTCTGAGTGTGTATTATATTGAGTATATAATAATTCAATATACTTTACTTGTTTGTGCTAGCTCAGTGTCTCATACTTGGAGGAAAAGCTCATTCCCATTCGTGTGACTTACTTTGGCTAGCAGGCACTAGAAGCATGCAATCAGTGGCTTGATTAGAGCTTGCACATTGTGCTTGTGCTTTCCAAACCCACCTGCCATGCTATAAAGCTGTCCTCCTGCCGAGGGAGGCCATGTAGAGGCACTGGAGGATGAGGCACCCTGTGAAGAGAGAATCCAGTGTTGTGACCCCGATCCTCATCCTATCAGTTGTGATGATGAATGGACACGTGCAGCAATCCTTTTGAAAAGGGCATGGTGACCAGAGTTCAGACTCCACAAGAATGAAGATCAGGGCCACACCACAGTGCTCCAACTGAGCTCCCAACTGAAAGCAGCCGCAGAGTGAGCAGGAAAACCACTTCAAGGCTCACTTTGCAACTGCTTCTGCGGAATGTCAAAACTTCCAGCAATGAGACCAGTGCTGATTTGTTGATATGCCATCATTCCTCAAGGAGACTAATTGGTGACTTGGTGGAAAGTTAACTACATTTGTTTCCATTCGGGAAGGGCAAAGATTTGTTCTCACAGGAATAGACACATGTTCCAGGTATGACTTTGCCTCTCCTGCTCACAGAACTATTATCTGAAGCTAAAGGAATGTTTGATTCACTGACATGGGATTCCATACAGTATTGTGTCAAATCAGTGGGCCCCATGATAATGGTATGGATTGTATTATATACTAGAGGCCCAGTGCATGAAATTCGTGCACGGAGGGGGGTTGTCTCTCAGCCCAGACTGTACCCTCTCCAATCTTGGACCCCTCAAGGGATGTCTGACTGCCCGTTTAGGCCCGATCCCAATCCAGGACTGCTGGCTCCCAACTGCTTGCCTGCCTGCCTTCCTGAATGCCCCTAACCGCTTCTGCCTGCCAGCCTGATCACCCCCTAACCACTCTGCTGCCAGCCTGTTTGCCCCCAACTTCCCTCCTCTGCCGGCCTGGTTACCCCTAACTTCCCTCTCCTGCAGGGTTGATCACCTCCAACTGCCCTCCCTTGCAGGCCGGGTACCTCCCAACTGCCCTCCCTTGCAGGCCTGGTCCTTCCCAACTGCCCTCCCTTGCAGGCTGGGTGCCTCCCAACTGCCCTCTCCTGCTGGCCATCTTGTGGTGGCCATCTTGTGTCCACATGGGGGCAGGATCTTTGACCACATGGGGACAGACATATTGTGTGTTGCAGTGATGATCAATCTGCATAGTACTCTTTTATTAGATAAGATAGAGGCCTGGTACAGGGGTGGGGGCCAGCTGGTTTGCTCTGAAGGGTGTCCCTGATCAGGGTGGGGTTCCCTTGGGGTGTGGGGCGGCCTGAGCGAGGGGCCTGTGGTGGTTTGCAGGCTGGCCACACCCCCTGGCAACGCAAGCGGAGGCCCTGGTATTTGGAATTTATTTTCCTTCTACAATTGAAACTTTGTAGCCTGGAGTGGAGCCAAGCCTGGGGCTCCCTCCGAGGCCCGAAGCCATTTGTGTTGGGGTTATAATTGAAACTTTGTTGCCTTAAGCGGGTGGGCCCAGCCAGGGTGTGTGGAAAGCTTTGCTTCCCCTGTTGCCGGCGGCAACCCTGGCCTGCTCTCTCAAGCTCTATTCTGCCGCCATTTGTTTGAATTTGTTTACCTTCTATAATTGAAACTTTGTAGCTTGAGTGGAGGCTTTGGCCTGCAACGGCTATTGGAAAGCTTGGCTTCCTCTGTTACCTAGGAAACCTTGCTCTCTGTGGCTGTAGCCATCTTGGTTTGGGTTAATTTGCATACTAGCTCTGATTGGATGGTGGGCGTGGCTTGTGTGCGTGGCTTGTGGGTGTGTCGGAGGTATGGTCAATTTGCATATTTGTCTATTATTAGATAGGATGGCACCACCCAGAAGCTCACACCACTAGGTAAGCCATGTAGACCAGCCTTGTAGGGCATTGGGATAGCTTGCAGAAGGCACATTTAAAACACCAACTTAGAGGCAATACTCTATGGGGATGGGGCACTATCCTCCAGGATGCAGTATTTACATTGAATCAAAGACCTTTTTATATGGAGCTGTCTTCCCAGTAAGAAGAATATACTGATCTGTGAACCAAGGAATGAAGCAAGTGTGTTTCACTTACCATCATTCCCAATGACCCACTGGAGGACTCTGTATTCCTGCCCCTAAAACTCTAGTTTCAGAGATCCTGTAACTAAAAGGGGACACACTTTTGTCAGGGGACACAGCAAGAGTCCCACTGAATTACAGGCTATGCCAGCTGCCTGGGTGCTTTGGGTTTCTTGTAACCAGGGACCAGCAATAAAAGAGGAGTTATCGTCTTGCGGGGGTAATTGTGACCCTGATCATCAGGAGGAAGAAAGATTGCAGTTACACTGTGGACAGGAAAGGAGATAGGTGGCACCTGTGATCCACTTGGGCAACTCGTGTGACTTTCTTGCTCAGTTGTGATGGTAAATGGACAAGTGCAGCAATCCTTTTGAAAAGGGCATAGTGACCAGAGTTCAGACTCCACAAGGATGAGGATCAGGGTCACACCACTAGGTAAGCCGTGTAGACCAGCAGAGGTGAGGGAGAACCACGAGCAAATGGTGGAGGGGGTAATGATTAATATCAGTTGTGATCCTGAGACCAACTGCAGCAACAAAAGTTGCAGTCCATGCTTCTGAACCGCCTTCTTTTATGTTTCCCCCAAAGAAGAGAGGCCCACTGATGCCAGGAGCCAATTCCAGCATGTCAGCAGGGCTAAATCATCTGGAAATGGCTGAGGGCATTTCCCCAAACCTGAAAAGGATGCATAAAATGATTGCTTGCTGCCAGACAGCGAAGGGCATCTTAATCTACATGTTATTGCCTCCTACTGGCCAAACACCTGA
The DNA here is from genome assembly GCF_027574615.1 of Eptesicus fuscus. Taxonomy (NCBI): domain Eukaryota; kingdom Metazoa; phylum Chordata; class Mammalia; order Chiroptera; family Vespertilionidae; genus Eptesicus; species Eptesicus fuscus. Next base: position 85,081,492 of record NC_072481.1, read on the forward strand.
ACAGCTGAAGGCAATTCCCCCCATCTAACAATGCCTACTGTATACCAAATTTACCCTTTGAAGTGTATATCTACCTTACCTTAGGACAAATTGTGTGAATAAAAAGCAAGGGGTCCTGAGACAAGGGAGAACTTAGTTCCTTTAGCTAAGTCTTCTCTGGTCCCCCCATAATGCCTTCCAAAATTATGTTTCATCTCTGGACTCTGTTAATTTACACACAGCGCCTTCTCCAGATTCCTGAACCCTTCTAGATGCTGGATTAAGACCATTGGCATACTGGAATGCTGAAGGAGCTGCTTCCCAAATGTAGATGAAGGAGATTTGAGCAGCACAGTAATGGAGACACTAGAGGTGAACATAAAAATTCCCTTCAATAAAAGGAAGGGAATTTTGTGGCTGCTAGGAATGCTGTAAGCACACAGCCTACAACCCTCAGGTCCTTCAGGGTTTGCCTGCAGAAAGCTGAGTTGACCAAGGTCATACCCTTCATGATGCAGCTCACTTCCAGTGGCTGATGGCTACACGGGCATAAAAGCCCAACCATTTTGGCCAAATGTTGGACAATTCTGAAAGGTTGTATAAGAACTAGATTTTCCCATAAGATTGGCCAAGGCTTTTTTGGGTATGCAATGTACTTTGACTTCTGCCCAATCCTACTTGCTTCCCAACCCTTCCAGAGGTGTTAAATAAATATCCTAATGAATATCCTGCTTGACAAGCTCTCTCAGTGTCTACTTTGAAAGACATAGCTGCAGAATGGAGAACCAAGATGGCGGCATAGGTAAACGCCTGTACTCGCTGCCTCCCACAACCATATCAAAATTACAACTAAAATACAGAACAATCATCATTCAGAACCACCTGAAATCTGGCTGAATGAAAGTCCTACAACTAGAGAAGTAACGATACACTGAGACTGGGAGGGGTGGAGGCATGGAATGGGCTGGTCCAACACCCATATGTGGTGTGTTTTTTAATCAGGAGCGATATCGTGGCTGAAGCGGTCTCCCATGAGGAGCAAGGGGTCCCAGCCCCACACCAGACCCCCATCCCAGGGTTCCAGAGCTGGGAAGAGAATTCTGTAACTTTGGCCTGTAAAAACCAGTGGGATTGTGGCTAAGTGATACAGAGGCTGCTGGGATCACAGGTGTTCCTCTTAAAGAGCCGGCACATGAACTTCCACAGTACTGCTTCCTCTGAGCTCCAGCACCAGGTGGCAGCTTTGGTGGATCCAGGAACAAACTGGGAGGAACTGGATTGTCTGGCATCGGGACAAGAACTTGGGGGTGGCTTTCTCACAAATGGGGGTGCTCGTGGGGGTCATTGTTCCTGTGCTTGGATCTCCTCAGTCACAGAGCTAACTGGAAGCCATATCTGGGTTTCCATCATAGTGACCCACACTGTTCGCTCCACCCTGGTGATTCCCTGAGACTTTGCTCCATTCAATTTGCAGCCCAACCAAGCTGTTTGCAGCAGCTTTTTCTTTTCTTCTTCTTCTTCTTCTTCTTCTTTTTTTTTTTTTTTTTTGAATATATTTTATTGATTTTTTTACAGAGAGGAAGGGAGAGGGATAAAGAGTTAGAAACATCAATGAGAGAGAAACATCTATCAGCTGCCTCCTGCACACCCCCTACTGGGGATGTGCTCGCAACCAAGGTACATGCCCTTGACCAGAATCGAACCTGGGACTCTTGAGTCCGCAGGCCGATGCTCTATCCACTGAGCCAAACCGGTTAGGGCTGCAGCGGCTTTTTCATATGAATGACCTATCCTGGCTCAAGCTTCAGACTCTTAAAATCTCTCAAACAAGCATCAGCTGGCATCAGCATGCCCCAAATCTATCAATAAGAGGCCCAAGACCTGGCACTAGCACCAGCCTGCTCTCCTTCACAGCTGGGCCTCACCTGGGCACTTCTAAGCCCAGTACAAGTAGTAGCCATCTGCAGATTGCTTGGTAGCTCCTGCCAGGTGGCCCCAGGCAGTGGCTGACTTTGCATCTCCTGGGAGACCCCAGAGCCAATGCACCCAGTGGACAGCTTCAGATCATACCAGACTACAACTCTATACATCCACAAGCAACACACTCAAGGGACAGACTCAGTGAGCACCGAAGCCCCACTGAAGCAAATCCTGCTCAAGAGGGGTATCTCCTGCACAGCAGCTCTTCCACTGTAGTTGAAGCTGGTCCTCACAGCCAATTGGCCAGGAGGTCAATTCCTCCCAGTGACACCAACAGGAATCAAGCAAGGTTCAAATACAACAAGTCTGTACACACAGTCCATACAGGTTGTATAAGAACTAGCCCAGCTCAGGTGACTAGGGAGGCTGCTAGACACCCACTACACAAGGCCACTACCAATTCCAGGAGACATAGCAGCTCTACCTAATACATAGAAACAAACACAGGGAAGCAGCCTAAATGCAGAGAAAAAAAAACATGTCACAAATGAAAGAAATGGAAGCAAGCAAACTACAGGATACAGAGTTCAAAACAATGGTTATAAGGATGCTCAAGAATTTTTTTTTTTTTAACATGGTAGGATATGAACTCTTTATTTTTTTTTAGGTTTCTCTTTGAGTAAGATGAAGTTTGTTATCAAGTCAAGGATCTTAATGAGAGCTTCAAGGGACTTAATGAGAGCTTCAAGGGACTTAGTGAGACTTTCAAAGATCTTAGTGAGGATGTCAAAAACATTAAAAAAAAGACCAGTCAGAAATTAAGCATACACTAACTGAAATGAAGAATAATTTACAGGGATTTAACAGTAGAGTAGAGGATTCTGAGAAATCAATGATTTGGAATATGTGGAAGTAAAACAAACAATAACAACAAAAAACACCCAACTAGAGAGCAACAAGAAAAAAGAATCCAAAAATATGAAGATAGTGTAAGGAGCCTCTGGGACAACTTCAAGCATAACAACATTCGAATTATGGGAGTGCAGGAAGGAGAAGAGAGAGAACAAGATATTGAAAACTTATTTGAAGAAATAATGACAGAAAACTTTTCCTGCCTGGTGAAAGAAATAGACTTAAAAGTCCAGGAAGCACAGAGAATCCCAAATAAAAGGAATCCAAAGAGACCCATGCCAAGACACACCATAATTAAAATGCCAACAATTAAAGACAAAGAGAGAATCTTCTCTTTTTTAAAATCGATTTCAGAGAGGAAGGGAGAGGGAGAGATAGAAACATCAATGATGAGAGAGAATCATTGATCAGCCACCTCCTGTGCCCCCCACTACTGGGGAGTGAGCCCACAACTTGGGCATATGCCTTGGACCAGAATTGAACCCAGGACCCTTCAGTCTGTAAGCCGACACTCTATCCACTGAGCCAAACTGGCTAGGGCCTCTCTCACCATTGATATTTCTCTCTCTCTCTCTCCCTCTCTGTTCCTCTCTGAAATCAATAAAAAGGATATATATATATATATATATATATATATATATATATATATAAATTTTTTTTAAGAAAAAACATAGCTGCAGCCCCCATCTTAGTAACTGGTAATGAGATTGTAGTTAATAGTTTTAATCTCCTTTTTCCATTGGCATTCAATGTCTCCTTTGCCTTCAGCCAGCACCTCAGCTGGTTGAAGTTATTTACCTAGTGGGGTAACCCAAACATTTATTCTTGAACCTTTGATGGTCTAGCCTTTTTATGGTTGCTATAGTTTTTCATTAACTTTTTCTACTGGACAAGGAATTATTAAGAAGCATCCCAGAGAATCTCTTGGGTACTAGACATAGTTGTCTGTATTTTCCAAATATGGCTACAACAATATCACTTATCTCACATGCTCTTCTTCAGTGTGGCCTTGTCACTCTTCCATCAAGAGGTGAAGTCTAATTTCCCACTCGTTGAATCTGGGTTGGCCTTAGTGACTCACTTATAATCAATAGCACAGGCAGAAGTAATGCTGTGTGACTTCTGTGCTTAAGCTAGAAGTAGTCTTATAGCTTCTGCCTTAGTTTCTCGGATGCTCCCTCTCAAAACTTGCCACCATTCTGTGAGAAGCCCAAGCCGCACTGAAGGCAGATATACATGCTCTGGTTGACCATCTCAGCTGAGTTCAGTCTTTGAGTCATTCCAGTACAGTTACCAGGCACTGAGTGAAGAAGCTCACAGATGATTCCAAGCCCAGTCATTCAAGTCATCCTTAGTCATTCAAGACTTCCCAGCGGAGGCCCCAGACTTCACAAAACAGAGACAAAGCATCTCTATTCTTCCTTCTCTGACTTCCTAATCCACAGAATCTGTGAGCATAATAAGTGGTTGTCTTATACCACTCTGTTTGAGGCAGTTTGAGTATAATTGGAAATAACCAGAATTTCCTGTCTGCTTCTATTATGTGAGAACTAGAGGCCCAGTGCATATGATTCAATTCTGGTCAATTAACTATCTCCACACAGATGTGTCACAGGGCAATGCGGGGGAGGGGGGTTTAGGGGGGGAGGCCTTTCTGGCACCCGTCTTGGCTGGCCTGGTGCCGCCCACTCACTGGCCCTGCCTCCTGCCCCCTGCCGCTACCTCTGGTCGGGGCCTGCAGGCTGGGGGCAGCTCCTGCATCTGCCCCCTGGTGGTCAGTGCACGTCATAGCAACCAGTCGTTCCGCCAGTGGTTCTGCAGTTCGGTCTATTTGTATATTAGGGTTTTATTATATAGGATGCCCAATTTCTTTTTGGTATCCAGGATAAATCTCCCCAGTCAGTACAATAACTTTTACTTTCTCTAATGGTTTAGTGGCACAAGGAGTCCCAAATGGCTGATGACAGTCTCAGTTTTCAATTAAATAGAGCCTTATCTGTCCCATGGTGGAAAATTTTCTTCTCTGGGAGCTAAAACCTCCAAATAAGCAGAATTTAAAGTTGGGGGGGCTGGAAAGCAAGAATTCTGTGAGTGGGTTATTATGTATCATAAAGAAAGTATCCCTCTCTTACACCTCTTGATACCTGAGCTTGTATATCCTGATTATGGAAGACACAGTATGTAAACTGACTGTTAATTTAAAGTATAAACTACATCCTGTAAGAGAGAACCTATCTTTTTGGTGTGTTATCTCCCAAGTGGCATCACAATTGGGTATGCAGTAGGCCATTCCACCATTTTATTGGGTTTGTCTTCTGAGTAAGATCAAAGCAGGGAATTTCATGTGTATGAATCCATTACTCTATTTTGTGTGTCATTGTGGGTTTTTTCGTGTGGTGTCTTTTTGTGTGGCCTCCTGATGGACATCATAGCTGGGTCTTCAGTAGGTAATTCCACCATTTTATCAGTCATCTGATGGTAATGAATTCCATATCGCATGAACCCATTGCTGTGTTGTTGTTTTTTTGTCATTAAATTAATTTATTGATCAAAACTGTAAAGAATACCATGATGATATGTAAAGCATTCTTTAAGCCCAAGGATAGCAATGTTATAAGAAGCACTGCATGTAGCAGAGGCAAATTTGTATCCCAAATGCATATCTCTTCTCATGAGGAGAAACCCCTGCAGCCTCCATAATATTTACACTAGTGATGTCACCAAGTGGTGCCTTTCTTTTTAAGCGGTAGGCCTCTGCCAATGTGGAGGAAATATTTTAACATGCCCAAAATACCGGGACTCCAGAAACTTCAAGTTGTTGGGCTTTGAATTTTATAGTGTTTACATCCCACCTTATGGCACTCAGGTCTCTAAGGCATCCAAGATCCTGTCATGTATGCTCATCAGGTTCAGTTAGCATGTTCCATCCATGTAGTGGAACAGTGTGATGTTTTGAGATATAAAGACAGTCAAGATCTCTGCAAATTAGATTATGGCAAGTAAGGGAATTAATGTAACCTTGGTACCACAAAATGTGAAAATACACTGTTGTGCCTGCTAGGTGAAAGCAAACTGCTTCTGGAGGGCCTTGCAATTCGGTAATCAGAAAACAGCATTTTCTAGATCAGTTGCTGCCTACTCATTGTCACATGCTGAATGGCCCAGTAAAGATACCACATCTAGAATAGCAGCTGCAACAGGAGTTGTCATCTGGTTACATTTCTAATGAATAGCAATCATTCTCCCAGGGCTATCTGCCTTCCATGTAGGCCAGTTAAACAAGTTAAATGGAATTGTGTTAGAAACCATCAGTTCTGCATTTTTTGAATCTTTGATGTTGTCATTAATCTCTGCTATTCTGCCATGGATGCAGTACTGTTTACAATTTTTTAAATTTACCAGTCTAGCAGGAAAGAAAAATTCCAGGGTCTTCCTCTTCGTTCTTCATATTGCAGCAGCTCTCATTTAATGGATCAGAGACATAGTGGGGATTCTTCCAGATATTGCTATACCAAGTTTACTAGGGGTTGGTAAACTATGGTTGTGATTCAAATCTGGCCCTCCTAGATGCTTCTGTAGATGTAGTTTCATTAACACGGAGACATGCTCGTTCATTTACATACTGTCTGTGACTGCTTTCATGATAAAATCACAAAGCTGAATAGTTGCCACAGAGACCATATGGCCTGCAAAGCCTAAAATATTTTCTCTCTAAGCATTTATAGAAGGTTTACCAACCCCTGAATTATACATTCAAACACTAGAGTATATAGATAAGGTTGGCCCATAGACCCTCTGTACCCCCAGTGAGATGGACCTGGCTACAAACCCCATTTACTACTAAGCCCCAATTTGAAGTGTGGAGTAGAGTGGTATATTCGGTCTCCCAGACTTAGCAGCAGGTCAGAATTAGTATCTACCTAGTAATCTACAAAAGATCCAGGTAATGCAGCTGGGTATTTCTCTTTCTATATGCACAATAACCTTAGTAATGATCACAGATCTATTCCTGGGGCAGGTTTGAAGGAAGAAATACACTTATTTATGACAGTGTTTCTGGCTCTTTCTCCAGGTCTAATAACTGGCTTGGTTCTAGAAGCTGGACGACAGACTGTGTCACTCCATTGTGGCAACCCAAACCAGGTTTCTGGTCACCAGATCTAGAGTTTTTCTTGTAATATAGATTAAATCATATTTAAGTAAGCCATCATCTCTTTTTTTAATTCCTAGAGACAATGTGAACATTTAGCCATCACCAAAGATCCCTATAGGTCAAAACATTCTGATTAAAATTTCATCCCCGTTGTCTATTATGACATTTGCACCCACTTTGACTCTGGAAGTAAAGTTGACTCTCAAATCCCATATTCCATTGGAAGCAGGAAGCCCATCTCAATGGCAACATCTTCCACTGTCATTTCTTTGTGAAGAACATTCATCTTCTTTTCATTCAGCTTTTCAATAATGCTGACATTCCCATTCACATTTCTTAATGCCATGCTGTGAGAAATAAAATGTCCTTGAATTTATTGTTGCTTCTGCAAAAACCCTACCCTATTGAAACACAGAAACCTGTATGGCTAAAGATAAAATTTTTTCACTTCCTTCAGAAATATTTTACTCTTCACATTCCATAAGCCATTTATCCAGTTAACTGCCCAGATCTGAAAGGATAATAAAATTCTTATCTCCCCTAGAGGGCCAGATGTTTACCGCCCAGACTCTGCCCTTGGCTAAGCCCCAAGATGATAGCAAACTGAAACACTACTTCCTTAGGGATTTGTATGTCAAAAGGGTGAAGCCTAGAATTTGGACCCATCTCTGGGTCATAACAGCAAGATTCACCGAGATAGATAGATGATTGATATATGGTAGGTAGATAGATAGATAGATAGATAGATAGATAGATAGATAGATAAAGGTCCTCGGAAAAACATACTTTATTCCAAAAGGTGAGGGTGAGAACCCCAGGCCCTTTCTGTCCAGTCTCAAAGGAGTAAAAGGTTTTTTCTCTCCTTTGGGGAGGGGAGAAGAATGACTCTCTCTCTCCTCTATCTACAAAGAGAAAAGCTGTTCATCTCCAATCTTTGTCAAAAGGGTATAACCTGTGAGCACACAAGACGTTTCCATCAGCTCTCATTGCAGGACGGAGGAGTGGGCACTGATGCTGTAATGTTGCTCTGGCTGTTGATCTGGAAGTATCAATAAAGAGCTGTTTTTCCTGGTTCAGGTGCCATGTGTTCCTGCGTATTCACATAAATAAAGTACATAACTGTGTAAGGGAGTGACACTGAGACCCTCCACAGTCTGTAAAGCACACAGTGAAGGGAGTGTCCTCTGGGCCCTCCGGGGCGTGTGCTTAGGGAAGGGGATGTGGTGGCACATGATCAACCTTCCTGTTCATTCCAACATTTCTTTCTCTCTTAGCCTTTGTTTAGATTCTTTTCTCTGTATTACCTAGGAAGATTTGACATCTTAATTTATTGAATATAGACTACCATTAAATCCAAATTTTACCCAACTAATCAATCAAATTGTTAAACCACTCCCAGATGCTCAAGCTAACATGCTGGATCCAGAAACCCCAGTAAGTGCACCCATTCTATAAGTTGACTAAAGGCATGCCATGGTTTACTCTAACATTCTTAGAAGCCAGTTCCCAAACATGTTTCCCAGGTTTCTACCAACGTACATAGTGAAGCCTTGAATTTGGTGGGAGTTTAAACCATCTCTTTCCAGGATGCACTTTGGGCTTTCCTCCATAAAACATGCTGAGCTCTGACTCCAATTAGAGGCCTAAATGCACAAAGGAGTGAAGAGGCGGATACTGGAGAGAATCAACATCTTCTTGCAAGGCAACGGCCTCAGGTGAAGTTATTACAAGGTTTCCAAGCAAGGGAAAGCTTATCTCCACACATACGAGGAAGTGTTGCTTCTGCTGGCAAAAAGACTTGA